>NW_008795527.1:5157076-5223549 GCF_000699145.1 Aptenodytes forsteri
ACTTGGGAGAAGAGACCGACACCCACCTCGCTACAACCTCCTTTCAGGTAGTTGTAGTGAGGGTGGATGTCGGTCTCTTCTCCCGAGTAACAAGCGATAGGACAAGAGGAGATGGCCTCAAGTTGTGCCAGGGAAGGTTTAGATTGGATATTAGGAAAAATGTCTTCACCGAAAGGGTGGTCAAGCATTGGACCAGGCTGCCCAGGGAAGTGGGTGAGTCACCATCCCTGGAGGTATTTAAAAGACGGGTGGATGTGGTGCTTAGGGACATGGTTTAGTGGTGGACTTGGCAGTGTTAGGTTAACGGTTGGACTTGATGATCTTAAAGGTCTTTTCCAACCTAAATGATTCTATGATTCTGTGATTCTGTGATTCCACAATTGTTGCGGTTCTTTTGGTTTTTTTAATGCTCAGTAAAAGACTATTTGTAGCTGTACTTCTATTAGAGTTGAGATATCAAATGGAAGTAGCAAATATGTTAGAGTGATCACAAAACTATGTGAAACTGGTAGGGGAGATGAAGGGCCCTACAGTCTGTGTTAAAAGAAAGGCTTTAGTAGCCAGGTAATACAAACACTTACTTGCATTGTTACAGTGCATTAAGCTATTCTATTAGTGTAGCGAACTGAAAGTTTGAAAACAAAATAGATAAATCAGAAAGCATCTCTCAAATTATATGTATCTGTGATCTTATTCTCTTGCCTGTGTCTTCCTTCTCCCCTCCCCGCCCCCAGTCCTTAGATGACCTTTCAAATGTCCCTTCTGATGAGACAGTTCAACTCCATGCATACATCTCAGATACTGGTAAGTGAATCTATTATGATGGCTGCATACTTGTTTTCCACCATTTATTTTGAGTTTTTTAATATTACAGGCCCTTGAAATCCTAATCCTTTCATTATTTTAACCTCATTAAACATTTGAATTCATATTTCCCATGAAGTACTTGTAATGGAAATCCTTACAGAATTGGTGCTGTAGGTTGTAGACTACGTATCTGTACTTAAAATGTGATTATCATGATGGCTGCATACTTGTTTTCCACCATTTATTTTGAGTTTTTTAATATTACAGGCCCTTGAAATCCTAATCCTTTCATTATTTTAACCTCATTAAACATTTGAATTCATATTTCCCATGAAGTACTTGTAATGGAAATCCTTACAGAATTGGTGCTGTAGGTTGTAGACTACGTATCTGTACTTAAAATGTGATTTAATTTTTTTGTTTATGGTATTACTATTTTTCCTATCTCTGGAGAATCATTCACTAAACTTAATATTGAGTAGCATTTATTTTAGCAATTATTTAAAGAACAAATTGTAAAAGCCATGTCTCTTTTTCTAGTCACACAATTCTAATTCTTGACTGTTTACTTCTGTTGCTATAATATTTTCCCCTATTTTTTCTGCTTCCTTATTGACTTAGCTTAATTTAAGTTAGTGACTTCAGTCTTTACAGTGGTGGCATTTTTGGTTATCTTTAGAAAAAATTTGCCTAGTAATAAATTAAAAATTTTTATTACATGAGAGTAAATAACAGAAACTTCTCTGATATTATTTGCAAATTTTCTAGTTAGATGAGATTGCACTAGGTAATTAAATTGTGAATGAATCTTCAGATACTTTTTTTTGGTAGATTTTACTATGCAATAGACTTTTAAATCTATGCATTTATATAGCAGACACATGAGCTGTTAGCAAGAATTCAACTATTTGACATTTTAATTAAAAACTCTATTACTCCAACCAAGTGTGAGTGCATGGTGCAATCCAAGTCTCGTGTAGTCTGTCCTCAGAGAAGGGGAAAAATCATTTAAAAGTTAAGAATCATGTTTTTGCTTTTTTATTTAAAATGGCATGTGATACTTTTTTCTGAATTAAACTTGGAATTTTCATTGTTTTGATCTAAGAAAAAAGGTAAACTTAGAACCACACAAATTACGTTAAATGTATAATCTTGATGGCAGTGTGTATTGAAAACTATCAGCTTGACTCTGTAAATCCATAATACTCCAGTTGAACCAGGGGATAGGTACAGGTTCGTATTGTAAGATAGGATTAAACTGGACGTCTCCTTCCTCTTCACCTCACGTTTAAACAAGAAATACAAGTCCCTGCTTTCTGGATGCTACAGGCAGTAGGTGCATCTCGCATCTGTGCGCAGGCTCCTTTCTTCTGCCGATTACTACCCTTTACTGTGCTTGTGGGGTGTATACAAGATCTTCTCCATAATCTTTGAGGATTTACCTTGTCTTGTGTTGGAAAATAAATGCCGATTAAGAGGCTATGACATAAGGGGTGGCAGGGACAACTTCGTTCTTTTTCTGTCACACCTGTCCTGAAGTGGTACTCCTAAAGGTGCAAATTAGCAGCGCCCCTGAGATGTGGTATGGTGGCTGCACAGCAGAGTGGTCAACCTGAGTTTAGAGGATAGGGCTTGCTCAGCATCCATGGAGCTGGGGTTTCCCAGCTCCATTCGCTGGGCAGTCTTTTGGCAGCATCCTGACTGCCTGCTCTTTTTTCTTGGAGTTCAGCACTCAACATTCTTCTTCTAGAGGGTAGATGGCAAAGAAAAGATGCTCTGAAGGATGCCAAAAGATAGGATGCCAAGAGATAGATGACAAAGAAAAGATGCTCCGTGCCCACTGTGCACCTTCCTAGTGAGTAATTCTTACATTGTCAGCAGCTGCCCCTATCCTAGAGGTGCTTCCTGGCTGCTTAGACCTTGGCATTATACTTGAGAGAAGTCAAGGCTGGAAGCACAACAGAGGTTGGATTTAATGATTTGTCACGAAAAGTGTATTTTATGGAGCGTGGGTGCATTGAGAAATTCACAGAACTTGATTAAAAAGTATTTTCATCTAGCCACTGGAAAATTGTGGTTACTGGATATTGGTTCAGTACTTAGAGATACAACATATTACCAATTTAAACAGTGTGCAGTGTAAACAATATTGGTTCTAGGTTATTCTGTAGATTAAATGGAAGTTTTTGAAACAAACTCTATACTGGAGGAATGTCCAAGGAACTTAAGTATTCAGTGGAGAACAAAAAGATGTTTGTTTCTCTTTAAGATAACTATCTGTGTTCTTTCCATTTATAAATTGACTTCTCCATAAAATGTGTGCTTGTGTGTGTGTGTACACAGAATACATTATATATGTACACACACATACGTAATTAGTACGTGTGTGTGTATATATATAGTTTCTGTTGACTTAAATAGTGTGGGGGTATTTTTTAATCTTACAGCTAATAACAAACTGCTGATGTTAATAACAAAACTGAATGCTTACAGCTTGCTAGCACTGTGTTTTGTATTTACAGATTTTTTGATGGACAAGCTTTTGCAATATGATTAGAGTACTTTGCAGACTGGAATTTCTTCTGGTTTTACAGTTGTCTTTCACCCATACCTTGATTAGGTTAAAATTATTTTTTAAAAGATCTAGTCACTATTCTTAGACGTTGAAACCTTTTCTATTCTTTTTTTCATGTTTTGCGTATCAGTGAAACTTGTCTAACTTTAAGGGTGCTTAATCTATATTTCAGTTTACATAGTAAGTTTCTGGAGGGTATCACTTCTACAGTGTTTTGGATAAAGGGATGGCTTACTCTTCTGCTTGCATGTCCATTTTTGTCTCTCAAGTCTGTCATTCCAGACATTTCTTCACTTCACATGTGTGTCCTTTCGTCTTCCTTCTTTCTGTTTGTTCCTTTTTTGTTTTTGTTTTAAACTACTAGTCTATGCTGACTATGACCCATATGCTGTGGCAGGAGTGTGTAATGACCACGGCAAGACATATGCACTGTATGCTATCACAGTCCATCGGCGAAATCCAAACAGCGAAGAGACGTGGAAGACATATCGACGCTACAGTGACTTCCATGACTTTCACATGAGGATCACTGAGCAGGTAATTAATCTCATAAAAAAATCTTCTAAGGTTTCTTCGAAAGGTGCTTTTTCTGTGTGATGGTATGGCATGAGTATTGGCTTTCTCAAAGTGACTTAAGATGTGGAGTTACAGCACTATTATTTTCAATTAAATGTACTTTTTACCATTTATATCATACATTATTTGTACTGAGCAGTTCACAGGTGCATGTTTATATAGTTTAGTACCTGATCACTACATAATTGCTCTAACAAAAGGAAATGGAACTTAGAAAGCTTTTCCCCCCACCCCCCCTTTGCTTAATTTTACATTAAAACGTTTGTATGGAAGTGCTGTCGGTCTCAAACAGTGGCATATTTCATTTGTTATATTTGTCACAGAGATTAAGAAATAAAAACTGAGCTTGGGAAATAGGTATTTAGGTTTTAAGTGAAATGTTAAGGATCGGTGGGGTCTCAAAAGGGACAGCTGTTGGCAGTTCAGTGTACTGCTAGACAATCTGCCTTTTATTGCTCTACTTGTATTCTCAGACTCTTAACTCTCCTAAAATGAAAGAAGGAAAAAATAGAGACTTGTAATTCACCAGCTGGTACAAAGTAGAACCTGCTGACATGAAAAAGTGTTGAAAATGCAGTGCTTTTAAAAGAGGAGGGTGAAACGCTTTTAAACCAAGCCTTTGGAAAAGTCAGATTTGACTGCATAACCTTTGAACTAGTCAGAAGTATTGGATTACATCCCTTTACTTTGTTATTAATAGAGAGGCATAGAGAACAAATTCTGTGCAGGTAGGCTAGCATTGTAAAGTCACAACAGTAGTAAAAAGGGAAAAAGCTTTATTAAAAAAGCAAACGTTGTGTTGAATATTTGTATTATAAACAAAGTCTGACTTTCCTTTTAATTTCTTATTATCTTAGTGTGCTGTCAATAAATTTGAAATACCAATTTTTGTACAACTCTTCAAATTGATTTTTTTTTTTTTTAATTAATTCACTGTTTTGAAGAATCCCTGACCTGTTATAACAGGTATGGGTTCCCTGACCTTATAGTGAGTTAATGTTCTGCTGATATGGGGCAGTCATTTGAAACTGACCTACCAGTAAGTGACTAGAAAAAAATGGCAGAAGCAAAAATTTTCAAAACATGAAAGCTCAGAAATTTCTTGTGGCTAAATCCGAGTTCTTTGAATTTACAGAAAATGGAAACATTATCCTCCAACACTAAGATTGCAAGAAGTAAAGTAATTCCTGTGCTTCATTGTAGCATCTCAGAAACTCCCAACAATTTTGCTTTGTTTTGACAACAAAATAGACATTCCTACTGAGTTTATGGGCACAGGAATGTCACTGATACACTGAACACCCTTCTTGTATGCTTGTATGAGACATTTTTATTGACATGTTAAAGGTAAAGATTAGCATCTTTTATTTAAAATTAAGAGGAAGGGCAGGGATTATTGTTTATGTTTTTCAGAGAAAATAGGTGCTTGATCCAAAATGGAATTGAAGTTAGCTGTGTATAGTATCTGTATGAGCTTTTTTCCTTAAAGTACTGAATAGATTCACACCAGTTTCTTTAGTCAGTAATGTAATAAATATAATTTGAAGTAGATATCTATATTTAAAATAGAGGCTGTTCTTTGCTTACATTGCTTCTGTTTAGATACAAGTATCCAAATGAAAACTAGACCATCTTCTGTTCAGTTATTTTCCCACATGACCTATTTGCAAGGGAATGGGATTTGTAAAATTGGAAATAGTTATTCTTTGGTGCTTCCTCAGGCCATAAACGTGTTATGAGCTTTGTGACATTCCAAAGTTTAATGATGTCTTTGCAAAAAGACACCTTGCAGGGACTGAATGGAATCAATCTTTCTTAAATCTGTAATTTTGTGGTCTTCTCTAGAGAGAAAAGGATACAGCCTTTTTCCAGGTTGTTTCTTAAAGCCTAGATACTATACCTTTCTCTTTTTACCCCCTTTAGAATATTATTTATTATTTACAGGAAGTCTGGATTCTATATGTGGATAATCCTGATTCTTTGAGTTTTATTCTTGTCACTTTTTTATTTTTGTGCATTGTAGCAGATATGTTCAACCTTCTTAAGTGTTAGGGCCTCTTCTTTCCCTGCTGCTTCCCTGGAACACCAGTTCTTTCTGTAAAACTGGAACAGCGGAAGACATGTCAGCCAGTGCCAATCACTGTCATTACCTGGAGAAAAGGCACAAGTGATGGCATATCAAGCATGGTATGATAACCTATCTGTAAACTGGGTGCTGCCATCCACTCCAGGGATAAAAACTTAATCATTTCCATAGTAGGTTTGATCAGGAAAGGAAAGGGAAGATGTTTTAGAAAGATTTACAAGTTCTCTTGATGTAGTCTCATAACCCTACTAACTTCTGCTCAAATAATAATGATAAATCTTGAGCCTAAACCTTTTTGAGCAGGTGTGATGACAGGAATAATTTGCACACTACACTAGTCTGTATTGCAAAAGTGAGTATCACTTGTGTGTTCAGAAATTTAAATTTTGCCCTTGAGAGTCTTCTGAGAATTTTTGTGCATTGGTTCTTGACGGCCTACCTTTAATTTTGGCTTCTCCAAGGAATCTGAGTTCTGGGCTTGATGCAGAAATTGTCAGGTGTTATATGGTAGATAAGAATAGGTGAATATAATGACCCCTGTAATTTCTGAGCTTATATGGCAATTTGAAACTCTTTTGAAAACAGAACAAAAAATCTTCTCTTTTTTCTAGTTTGAAAACCTTGCAAATATACTGAAACTTCCTGGCAAAAAGACATTTAACAATATGGACAGAGAATTTTTGGAAAAGAGGAAAAAAGATTTAAATGCATATTTGCAGGTAAGCTGTTAAGTTTTTTTTTGGCTGTGTACTAGGTTGGAATTCTTTTTTCTGAGGTAGAAAATTTGCTAGCATGCTTTAAAATAAATAAATAAATAAATAAATAAATAAAGCCGTGTTGTAGATGGTATACAATCCTAAATAGTATACCATAAGAACTTAATATTATCTAATAAGTTTGCCTTTTCTTTGATGTTTTGGTTTATTCTCAGCCAGTTCTGTCCCAACTCCTCTGAGCTGGTGAGGTTCCAGCTGTGTTGGTTTTGAGCTCTACCCCACTTAACTTTTCTTCTGTTACGCTCATGTTTATGGTTACTTTCTGCTGTGCTGTTGCATAAGGATTGGCGTGGCACCCGCTCCGGCGGTGCAGCATAACTACACAGCTTCTCCTTTCAGATAAGGCCTGTATCAGCCCAACTAAAGGAATTCAGTTGTCCTACTTCATAGGGACTTTCTGGTCATTTAGCACTAAAATATGTTGACCAACTCAACGGACATGTTAACAATAAATAATGAAGATGAATAAAGCATTGTGAAATCTGATTGTTCTGTTTAAAGTGCTAATATTTTTTCCTTTGAGATATGTGTCCCATTTTTAGTAGCAATATTTTTTTCAGTCATAGCTTTTTTTTTTTTTCCTTGGCATTTTAGAAGCAGTTTCAGTGGTCATAAAGGTGTGTATTTTTCTGTGAGATGCTATAATTAACATGCTAGTTAAAATTATGGGAATTACCAAGAAGCATGTTGTTTCCATCTTAGGAATAGTGTAATGTTGGAATAAAATTTAGAGAATGAATGAGAAAATACATTGCAAGATGTAGTGTCTTTGATTGTGCATGGTAAACTTTTACTAAACTGAATGATAAGGCCTTTTTCATTATTCATTAAAAAGCACCTTTTAAAAATTGTTTTACTCAGCTCTTGTTAAATCCCGAAATGATGAAGGCTTCTCCAGCTTTAGCCCATTATGTGTATGACTTCCTGGAGAATAAAGCCTACAGCAAAGGGAAGGGGGATTTTGCACGGAAGGTAAGAATGTTTTGCACTGTCAAGGGAACTTCAGAGCATTCATTAGTGCAATGATTGCATTAAACAGAGATGTTGAACTGATATTAAACAGCTATATAGCACTTTCAAAACAACTTGCAAGTGAGTTGCTTTAATACTTTGTGAGTGGCAGAGTATCTGAGGACATAGGGAACCAAAAATTTACCATTTTTATAACAGGTAAATTTATTTGTATGACAAGGAAATAAAATGTTCAAATCAGACACAGTGTATTGCACCAAGACTGCTTTAAAAGTGTGTTTCTTGCAAGTTACTTTCTGTCAGACATCTGTGATTTTTTTTTTTCATTCCTTCCAATTTCTTTTTTCAGTTCTTTACTCTGTATTTGCTGCTGTTACCATGCTCTCCACTCTTCAGCCCAAAAGATGAAATGCATTTCCCTTCCAAAGCAGCTGTTATGTATTTAGCCATTTTAAACATTCAGAGTCATTGGTCAAATTCGGAGCTCTGAGCTGTGCATCCTTTTTGTTAAGCCACCAGAACTCTCTTCAGACAAGTAATTCTTTGTTCAGTTGACCAGTTTGTGTGGGCATCTGCTTTGCAAATATAGCTATTTCTAAACTTTTAGTGATTTTGATATAAAAACCATCTACAATGGTATTGTCACATCAAGTTGTTGTTCTGCCTATATTCCTTAAATATTTAACAGTGAAACAACTAAATATTTATCAAGGTTTATGTAATGACTGAGTAAGATTTGATTTCCAGCTTATCAGGTTCTTCATAAACTTAACTTTTTAAGGGCATCGCACTAGTATTTGTGCCTCTGGACTGAATCTAGAGTATATACTGAAAGAAAACTTTGAACAGTTTTTATGGAACTACTTTATGTTTTTAATTATACTTGCCATGATATTAAAGCATATTACTCCAGTGCTGTTTAAAAGAGGCATGTTTCAAAGATGAAGAGTTGAAAGCAGAAGTGAAACATCTGGAAGTAGGAAGCTTGGAAGGGAGAAATGGCATTGAATGAAGAAGAAAAGGAAAATAATTCAAGCTAAGAAAAGCTGAGGGATGGGAAATGGAAATGACTCAGGAAAAAGACCTGTTGAAAGATGTAAATAGTTACAGTGGGGCTGTAAGGAATGAGAAATATAAATGAAAGTGAAGCGAAAACTTTATTCCGCATTCTGTAATGAAGTTAAGCAATTTGAGTTGTTCTTTATATTATTGTTCTCTGGAACAGTGTGATACTTCTCATAGTGTCTTAATATACTGGTGTCCTCATAGATTATACAACTCTGGTTAAACATCTTCCCCTTCAGATGGACACATTTGTAAACCCACTGCGTAACTCTATGAGAAATGTATCAAATGCAGTCAAGTCTCTCCCTGACAGCCTGGCAGAGGGAATGACTAAAATGTCAGACAACATGGGTAAAATGTCAGAGAGATTGGGACAAGACATAAAGCAATCATTTTTCAAGGTAAGAAAATACTTGGTAGTTAATACATACTAGTGAATTAATAGGAGATTAGCTATTGACTCATTTAAACTTATGTTGTCTAGTATAACGAAGAGTCAAGTCATTAGACAGGAGAGCAATCTGTTTTATACCTATACCCTTTTGATAAGGTTCAGTAGTCATTATACTACAAACATGGAGTTCTTTGCTGTTAAGTAACACATTTTAAGACGGCATCTACAGACTGTTACAGCGATCCTTCTTCACTTAATTCAGTGCAGCCACTTGAGAAGAATGAGTCACTGATTTTCTTATTTTTTACCACCCATTCTCATAAAGCTAGTTTGCTGCATCTGCTGCTTTCATTAGAAAAAAACCCATATATTATGAAACTTAGAATAAGGAGATAGCTTCTCTTCTGCTTATTTCTTGCTGAATTCTGTTTTAAATTAAATTTTCTTTCTGTCTTTCCTGCCATCTTTCCTCATCTTTTATATTCCTAAAATGTAATACCTTAGAGGTGGGGAATGGTAGCGTGGCATGCTATCTAGAAGTCCTATGAAAGTAGTAATCTTCCTAACATGTCCATCTTGCCTTCCTTTCCCTTGCCCTCCTCTTTCTGTGTGTAGCTGTAAGGTCTGTGATCAGGGATTGTTCCATTTTGTGTTACTAAAACAGTTATATGTGGCAGATCTAGAACAGCACCCGAGATGAGTTAACCCGTAAACCATGAAAGGGAATAATAAATCTGTGGTGTGTGTGGGGCTTTTTGTTTGTTTTTTTCATTACTTGTGAGATAAAATGATTGGCTCTGGACTTTCTCATTGCTGGTAACTTCCCTGGTGTGTGACTAACAATATATCTGCAGTTATACTCACTGGGAAGTCCGTGACTAGGCAGGACTTAAGATCAAGAGGAAATACAAGAAGAAATATCAGTCCCATATGAATTTCTAGGTGTTTTCCAGTTGAAGCATTAGGCACTTGAGAAAATATATGTGGATTGTCTTAAAGGTGTTGATAACTTTGATAGCTATAGGAGAATACCTACAGGCTTGATTTGTTGGAAGATGAAAGGACTACTGTATATATATCTGCAGTAGTATGCAACTGACTTTTGACCCAATGTTAGGTTTTCATTTTCATAACCAAATTGATTATGAAAAGTGATCTGATTTATTGGTGTTCTAAAGTATTTTTTACTTCATAAACATTAGCATTTTTTCATTGTAGGTGCCTCCTTTGATCCAGAAAACCTATTCAGATCCTGACCATTGCCGTGTTGCAGCACCAATTGATGACAACGTGAGTGACATTTGTCCTTTCAAAGCTGACTCCTCTAAAACCAAATTAATGAGTTACTTATTTTATGTTAAACTACATATTTATTGTTTTCTGATATTATACCAGGCACTTACAAACAGTTCTTAACTTTTTAAAAAGAAACTTATATGCTTCCTCCTAAAATTAACATCTTTGTTAGTACTAAAATGGTTTACACAACAGTGGAATAACTTAAAGTGTACATGCTACTGCTTTTGTGTTTTGTGGGTGGGAGGTTGTTTGGGGTTGTTTTCCCCTCCTCCCTCCAATTTCTGTCTGTTCAAAGATAGTATGGTACCAGACTGTTAGCATCATTTCCGTTGGCATTTTATTGATTCTGAATTCTGATGTGACATTTTAGGGGGCATTTGTTTAATGGATCGGCAGTAGTGTTTGCTATGTTTTTATGGAAAAAACCTTCAGAATGTTCTCCTAAATAATAAACTTTTAGTATGTGGATACCTAAAATATATAAAGTAGTAATATTAGAAACTTGAAAGTGAAATTTAAGCTCTTGATGTTATCATAAGCTATGGTATTTTGCTATTGTTTTGATTGAAACATTGATCATATATGTGAAAACAATTGGAAAAAATTCTAAGTAGGACAGAAAGGCCATGAGATTACCAGTGATTATATGCAATTTGCTATGGTCATAAATCTGCACCTGCTCTGCCCTTCACATTTTGGAGTTTTTGGTCACATCAAAGCATTCCAGTTTGTCTTCCTGTGCGTAACTGCTATGATGGCTTGGTAGATGTATTTTTGCTCAAATAACATAGCCTTGAGTTCTTCTGGATTTTCCTTTTCCCCATTATTTTTCACTATATCAGATTTTATCCGTAAATTTGTAATTACAAATGTTTATCTTTGATACTCCTGAAGCTTCTGTTTTGCACAGACAAAACAAAATAATATCATTCAAGCATATGAGCAGCTTCTCTGCAAATATTTCATTGATCTTCTGTAAAATGAATAGAAGCTACAATTCTTGATAGCTTCTAAGTTAACATACAAAGTGTTTCTGAAAGGCAGATTTCAAATGTCTTAAAACCTTTCAACTCTCAACTGCTCTTCTAAGATGCATTGTTCACAACTTACAGTCACTAAATCAGACAAAAAATATGGCAGGTTGAATGGAATTTTAAGTGGAGAAGCAGTACTGTAACAGTGAGGCATGGATCTATAGAATCTCCAGCTGGATTGTGAATCTACTGTCTGTGTATATATACCGGTTGTATATAAACATGTACTTGTGTAGTCCACCAAAAAAATGTCCACATAGCTGCGAGACCTTGCTACTACTTCCAGCATAGGATTAACAGTGCAGTGCAAACTACTGCTCTTCCAGGTAGGGCTGTATCAGACTTCAAATAAAAAACAAAATTCTGAATGTTATGCTTAGAATGTAAAAATCCTAATTAAAAAGAAACAAAACCAAAAAACAGAGAAAGTGCATTCAGTCGTGAATAAAATTTGCTGAGGATATAGTAAGACTTTAATTTTAGCTTGCTATTCTATAAAGTTCATGAAGTTTTAATAATAAATACAAAGTGTAAAAAATGAATCAGTCAAAAAATCAAATTAATTTGTTGTATTTGAGATAAATATTTGTGGACTCTTCTGCAATACAACTGTAACTCCAAATGCTGTCTTTTTATGCAATAGCTTAACAATATGTAGGCTTGTAGTTTGGCATATAAGCAGGCCATGAGAAGCTGCTGTTGTTTCTATAAGAGAAACATAACAACTAAGATGAAAATCTAATACTTTCATACTACAGAATTTAGTAAACTCTCCCTCAAATTTTAATATTTGAAAAAATGTTGACAATTACTGCAAGTGTATGCCATCCATCTTTAAAAACTTATAGTTACTGAATCATCTGTCTTAGGATTTATAAGCAGGCCATGAGAAGCTGCTGTTGTTTCTATAAGAGAAACATAACAACTAAGATGAAAATCTAATACTTTCATACTACAGAATTTAGTAAACTCTCCCTCAAATTTTAATATTTGAAAAAATGTTGACAATTACTGCAAGTGTATGCCATCCATCTTTAAAAACTTATAGTTACTGAATCATCTGTCTTAGGATTTCCACAGAAGTTGTTTTTTGTAAGCCAATCTGTGTAACATCGTCTATTAAATAATAAAATGATGATGCTTTTCTTTATCTACAAGCATAAAATCACTTTAGCCATGCAGGTTAGAATGATATCTAAATAAAAGGCAGTTCATTGCAGTGAAGTGTCATTGTTCTTAGGAGGTTCTGAATTTGTCACAGTGCGTCCATAAGAAAAAGATGCCAAAGAAAAGCTCCTTTCAGAGTTTTCATGTTAGGCAGTTGGAAGCACAGCTACCAAAGGAAAAGGTCAGGGACAAGCTCTCTCTTTAGGACATATTTACTTGTATTAACTGTGTTCAACTTCGGTGAAATAACTGTTTCTTTTTGTCTTATTTTAAAAATTAAATTGATTTAAGCCTAGTTTATCTTTAATTTTCAATCTTTCTTTGCTCTTAGTGATGTTATAGAAGATTTAGGGAAGATTTCATATTACAGTAAAATACAGAGCAAAGTGTTTCTGTCATTGTTCTGCTTATACTGAAGTATTTGACCTGTGAAGTAGCTACTAAAACTGTAGCTTTCTTGAACTGAAATAAAAGTTTACTGATTATACTTTTACTCGCTTGATCAGGTGGATGACAATATTCCACTGAGAGTAATGCTCCTCCTTATGGATGAAGTCTTTGATTTAAAGGAAAGAAATCAGTGGTTAAGAAGAAATATAAAAAATCTGCTTCAGCAACTTATTAGAGCGACATACGGTGACACAATTAATAGGTATTGCTTTTCTTATATAGAGCGATCATGTGAGTGAGACTATGTAGACTGTGTCTATAAATACTTTTTGGTATTACTAAATTATTGTGGTTTAGATCTGCGTGTATTCCCCTTTGAAGAGGATCAATAAACCAAGTACAAATGTGGTGTAAAATGGAGATAAACACAAAACATTGCTGAGAGACAAATTCCAGTAACTCTTATATGCCAGAGAACTTCCAAAAGAGCTTTCACATATCAACAGGAGTTCATGTTTCTGTGAACGTAACTTAATTCTGATGGTGTCTATGCTTTTTGCCCTGTGTTTTACACTATACTTTTTGTTGTTAATACTATTTATTACTTTCTGCACTATTTCTGTTTACATCTCTTTGATGCCACAAATGATACACTGGCACTATCAAATGATGTGAACTGTACTGAGTTGCTATGTTAAGTTTTTGCTCTCACACTTTAAAAGAAGGAGGGGGGGAAGGGAAAGGGAAAGGACTGTTATGGGGTCCATTCTGCGCTCCCCTCCATGTTCTCTGTAATTCACATATACCCTTTTTCATGCAAATGCAAAACAAATTAGTAGTGCTAAATAGGTAATGATTCTTGCCCTCAGCTTAGAAATCTACTGTTTCCAGGCTTTCCCTTCTAATAATTTGTTTCTGAAATGTAAATAGAAATACAGAACAAAAAAACTGGATTGGCACTAAATTGTCACTTTGGATTAGTGCCATGAAGCAAAAAATTCATTTCTAGCAGGTGAGAAGTAGTTTCCTATTACTTTTTCAGGACATTCCTCACTGTATCATTACTTTTCACCCTTCACAAGTATATTTTTGATGTTTTCATCATCACTGTTAAGCATGTAGACAGTTCTTGCACTACCAGTAGTGATGCAGCCATGTAATAATAATAGCACTGGGTGTTTTTCGAATAATTCCTCGTGGCCAGGTGACGATTATCTTGTGACCTGTGCTTCCAAAAAGATGCTGCCCTGTTGAACAACTCTGAATACTTTTTGCTGTTTTCAGATTGTAGTATGACTAGCTGAGTTTGTGCACAAGCTGCTGCTTTCTTATTGCAGAGATGTGTGCAGAACTATTTTGCTTCTACATTTGGAGCTATTCTAGATACTCACAGCTTCCTCTGGTTCAGCAGTCATACCTTGTCCTAGCAGATTCTTGGGGTTTAATGGCATTCTGCAGCAAAATTGTGTTTTCCTGTTTCTTGGAAAACTAAATTCAAATTACATTTAGGGAAATAATCCTGGGATTATGGTGATACACAGATGTGTATATCATTTTTGTAACCATACTAGATTTGGATATTGAGCTGTGTGTATGTGTTGATGAATGAAGGTCAAAGTTTGTGATCAGTCTGTATATCCTGTTAAAGATTACGAAGTAGCTGCATACATAAGTATGGTAGTTTGAGATTTTTAAGTAGGTTCTTTGCTTACAGAAGCAGACCTTGAAGAGTGCTCCATGAAGAGGAGCGCTCTACAAGCAGAGCATTTATCTAACGTTGATGCGAGATGCAACATCAGTTTTCCAGCCTGCTTAGTCATCGTACATTTACTCAAAAAGAAAAAGGCTTTAGCTTTAGGAGTGATGAGTGAGCTTAGTTTTTTTTATCTTGAGAATCAGTGTTTGCCTTCCTAGTGTGCACTTCTATAGAACCTACTTATGGAGTTGGAGAAAGCTGAAATTATACTTTGTTTGCCCTAGAGTGCTCTTTAAAATTTGTTCTCTGTTCTAAAAATTAAATGAGAGAGACTTGTTGCTTTGATTTTAGAAAAATAGTTGATCATGTTGATTGGATGACATCTCCTGAGCAAGTAGCAGATGCGGTGAAACGCTTCAGGTATGTCTTTTATCACAGATGTTAAATATGAAGTACTTGCCAATTGATACCTAATATCTGTGTGTCCTTCCTATTCTTTTTATGTGAGGAAATTATTATTACTGTACAGAATTCCAGTTGGAGCATACACTGCTTTTTATGTGTGTAAAGCGAGAGAAAGTAATTGTCACGTGAAGAATATTTTTTAGTTTTCTCCTCTTCCTTAAAAAGTTCTTTATTAACCAGTCTAGAAGAGGTAGAGTATGGGTATACTTATGAATTTCATCATATTACTGGATGAAGTGTCTTGTTTACCTTGATGAAGGCATGCGCATGCCTTGCCTTAAAAGGCAAACAATTATTACTAAAAAAACCCAGCTCTAAACTAATGTGTTGCATGTGGGCAGATACAACAGAACTGAAGTCTGAATTTGAAAGTATCAAAGGCTCTGTCATTCCATTTCCTAAAAGTCTTAATGGCTTCTGCAATGTTGTTGAGTGAGAGCCACCCCCTTGCCTTTTTTTTTTTTTTTTTGATGGGGTGGAAGAGATAAAGTAGGATAATGTATTAGCCAAAGGGTCATCCTTTACAGATATTCTGTTATGCTTTAATAAAACTGAGTAAGAATGTGTGCTTTTTACTCAGAAAAAGAATGTCATTCACTGAGGCAAAATACCTTTTAGATGGAGGCATGTCTCTTGCATTGGGCTTTAAACTACACTGAAACTACTTTAGCTCAGCTGTAGTTTGTTCATAGGTTTAACTACTGTCAGAGATATAATGAAGCAATTAATAGACCTAAGCTTAGAGTCTGTCAGTGGCAATAGAGACTGATTGGTAAAAGCAAATCTTAAGTATATTTTATGTAATGACTATGTGGTATTTGAATGTTTTTGGTGTGTAATATTTTCTTAAAATTTTCTTTCATCTGATTCTTGTGCTAAAAAAGTATATGGTAGCTACTAATGTACTTCTTGCTTTTGTTTTCTTTTTTGCCTTTTGTTTTCCCTTTTCTAATATTTGAAGTGTGTGCAAATTACTTTCTTGTATTTATTTTGTGAGATAGCTTTAAGGGATTAAAAAGAGCCTTTCACTTGATAAAATTTTATTGTATTTTGACAGATTTGCTTTTGTTACAGAGATGCTTTTTGGCCCAACGGCATTTTAGCAGAGACTGTTCCACGGAGGGACAAAGCTATTAGAATGAGAACAAGAGTGGCAGGGAAGACCAAATTACTGGAGGTAATGCCAGGTGAGTGAGTCTAGGATTGAACCCTAATAATTCTTACCATATATTGTTACTGGAATTAATGTCAGTATTCTTGTTGATTGTTTGAAATGTTGACAAGAAATGTTGACATATGAACTGTATTTTTTAAAAAAAAAGTTTTTAATTATTAAAGCACTGAATATTTTCACATATACTGTGACTTTGCAACTCTAATTCTCTTAGAACCAACCTGGTATTTAGTTTCACTAGAGGATTTAAGTTTAGTGCATGAAATACCTATATTCCAATACAGCATGATTTCATGTAAAATAACATGGTTCCACATATATAGTGTAAAAGGGAAGTAATTTTCAAAAATCCTTTCTTCTGTAAGAGAACTTTTAGTTTAGTCACATTATGTATAATGGAGGCACTGTTACTTCAAATTCCAAGCTGCGTAATTTGAAAGACTTTATTCAGTTTAAGTTTGTTGTTAACACAGAAGCAGAATTTAGCTTAAACTTCTGTGTAACTTTCATTTTTGTAGATGAACTGAAGCACATCATAGGCGCTGAGACAACACGGAAAGGCATCCTTCGGGTCTTTGAAATGTTCCAGCACACTCAACTGAATAAGAGAATGGTGTACGTGTTTCTGGAGAGATTCCTAGAAACCTTATTTCCACAAAATAAGTTCCATGAGCTCTTCAACAAACTGCATTCACGGTCAAAGCAGATGCAGAGGTATAAGCAGAGACTACATTCTATTCAAGCGCCTTCCTTGCAGAAAAGGTGACACTTCAAACCTATTAAGCTGGTGTATGTTTGTCCAGGACTAATTGCTTGGGCAGATTCTCTGGGGCTTCAAACTCACATGCTGTTATTTCTGCACCAGTCTTCTAGTGTCACATATTAGATTATTAATGCATCTGTAAGACCTGTGGATCTTCTCATCTTCACTTGTAGTTCAACCACTACCAGAAGGGTTTGTGTGTCTTAAATGATTTGGTGCGTCTTCATGCAACATTGAGAAGAATACTGGCCCAATATATAAGAATGCTGATTCCTTCCGTTCCTGAGTCGATGTTTTGCCAGCAGTGAAAAGTGCCAGACTGTTCAAGTAAAGCACAACTATGGTGATACAATGGAAGAAGAGGATGTTTTGGCACTGGGAGATAGTGCAATGTGTGAGAATCAGGTGGAATTGTTCTACGTTATGACTGTTGAGGCTCTGTAGGGCTCTTTTAACATTCCTGTAAAGGCTGAGCTAACAGGAAAAGCAGTCTCTGGAATAGCAGGTTCATAGGAGAGGTGAGAAATAGTTATAGCCCCATCATAAAAGTGCATTTATTAAAGAAAAGTTGAGGTAATGTGGCTTTTATGCCACATTTACTTCACCTTTTATGTTTTGAAAAATAAACTAATGTTAGATCTAATGGGGGTTTTAGTAAAGGCAGAGGTGCAGTAGAAATACACCCTTTATTCTGATTATTCTGTAGCTTTAAGGGCCATATTCTGCTCTTATAGCACCTGGCATACATTTTGCATGTAACTTCAGTGGAGAAGGGGCATCATATTTATGTTCAGTTGGCGTATTTGAACATATGTCAAGTTGATAGTTGTAGAAGGAAGGGGGTACATGTTTCAAAGAGGATAGACATCATGTTAGAAGATGAGGAAATTGCACTAAGACAGTTTACACACAACTCCCCACTAAAATTTGAAACTTCTTTTGGGTGTAAAAGACTATGTCCTACTTAATTGAAAGATTCATTACCTTTTAGTGTGTAAGCCTCATATGGAAAAATATTAGAATTAGTTGGTTCCTCACAGGTAAAGGATTTCATTAGTCATATGCAAACACTTGGAAATTCCTGAACGCATCTCAGTGTATATATGAAAATAAAAAGGAGATAAAACAACAATATTTTTTTAAATAATTTTTTTATTTTTTGCATAGTGTAAAATTTTAATAAAAATTTGACATCAAGGCCCCACATCCTTCTGTTTAGTTTCATTGAAGAATTTCTGTCCAATTAAAAATAAAGTAACAACTGAATAATCCTGTTTGGCCACAGCATATCTCAGTTTGTGTTTTCTTTTTCATAGTCCCCAACTGTTTGAGCACCACTATCCGGGTGAATAGAAGGTAGTCCTATAGAGTCCGTTTTTTCTGAACGCTAAACACAGGGTAAGGTACAGCTGTTGATCAAGGATCCTTATAGTAATTTGTGTCTTAATGGGAACAAATGATCCTTTTATGTGAGGGAGGAACATAGACCTTTTATGAAAGCGTTCTGAGAGAAGATAGAAGGCTCTCAAAGGACCTAGTTAAATTGACTGAAGCCTCTATATAGATCATTTTTTCTCATGGACTTCATTAATGCAATGTAGCCTTTTATCATACTACTTAATGGTGATCATATTGTACTGTTAACATTCTCATACAGTATGCATGGGCTCAAGTGCACTTGTTTTTTTTCTTTATTGCAGAACTAAATACTGTAAATGAAATCCCTTTCTTTTATAATCCCTAGGAAGACAAGTTGGTAAATATGTAAGAACCCTTCCCCCTTCCTCTCTGCAGGTTCTGTAGAAGCGTGATGATTAAGTGCTGTTGAATTTAACAAAATTATTGAGTTCTGTGTGAAGTAATCAACATAGCCAGCTCCTGTTGTTTACATGCCTGTATCTTCCACTGATGTCAGGTTGCTCAAGCATACCTGACATCTGACTGATGAAAGATCGTTCAGCAGTTGTTCTTGGCGATATAGTAAATATATCATTGATCCTACCAAATCTAATTTATGTCTTTTAAATCACTGAATTTGTTATGCAGTATGAAAGTGGGAAGTTCAAATACTGTTTTGTCAAATCTGTGGAACCTTTTATCTATCTGTAGGTACCATGAAAAATTTCAAGAGAATAGTGATCATGTGCAAATTTGGGATTTTTTTTTAAATGTCTGGTACACTTCTGTACAAAAATAAAATAATATCTCTAGGAATGTGAACTGAACATAATACGCCATGTTTATTAGTCGTTTTACTTAATGAATTTATTACATATATATACCTATACACACATTTATATACATGTGTGTGCATATGTATATATGCACTGAAGTTTTGTCTTCTGTATTTAATTACAGAATGTGGCTTCCTAATTCAGTGGTGCCTGTTGGCTGGCAAGAATCATCAGAAAGGAATACTTTTTAACAAAAAGTTTGTATGTATCTTTATTTAAATGGTTTTCCTGTTGACGATTTAAAACACCTGCCCTGTCAACCCATGCAGCCCATTATTCTAGAAAGTTTCCAAAACTGAATGTTAATAATACAGCACTTAAGTGTCTGGGGGTATCTTCTGGCCTTTGGGTGCTGGGACTGGCCGCTGAAAATTGTGCCGTTGTCAACAAATGCACTTGTTTTAGCCTTAATTATTTTTAAGAGAAAATGAGCAATTGAATTTTTCATTTGGTTCATCCTCAAGCTTGTGCTGCTGGTGTTTGCTAGAACTAAACAGTAAATTTTAAGTGCTACCAGAATGTGTACCAAAATAAAAATATATGAATTCCACAATCTAAATTTTAATTTTGTGCAATATTTTCATTTAATGCATGTGTATTTGAATAACTGTAAAATAAATGAATTTTTAATGTTTTGAAGTCTAGGTTAAAAATGTCTTCTCAGCTGAACAATTTTGCATTCTGTTGTTGCGTTAGTTTATTTAAGGACTTGTTTTAAAAGTCTTATTTGTTACTCTTTTGTTAATTCCCTTGTTCTTAATGATCCTTGCTCATCTGAGCAAAGCTCATACATTACAAGGGAAAAACCTGAAGAGCACATCTCATGAATATAGCTGTTATAAATTACTTGTGCATATCATTGTACAGTAAGTGTCAGCTGTGTGCCTAATTGTTCTATTGATGCTTTTTCCCTCCCTTCCCCCTCCTCTCGTTTCCGTAACAAAGAATGAACGTGAAACAGGCTGCCGTGGTCACTTCTACTGAATGGCAGAGGACTCTGAATTTTTTTTTTTTTTTGGAGTTTGCATTTATGTTCTGTCCAATAGAAAGCTAAAAAATTACACTAATAAAGTATTAACAGGATTATTATGTGTCTGTTCATTTTTAAAATAACTTTCTTGCTAGCAGGTACAAATGTTCCTCAAGTCTGGAAAAAAATTACTAAAGGTAAAAATATTGCTGTTAAGTGCTGTTGTAATAGAACAGTCATTCCTTGATTATTCTTTTTTCAACAGTTTATAATCTGGTTTTGCTTTTGACAAATTAATCTCTACATTCATTTTCGCCCAGTATTTGCAGAGTGTCCTTTATTTTAAAACGACATATGCAGTGGGATTGTATGGTGGAGGAGTTTTTTTATATTGTTGGGTTTTTTTACTCTTTGGCTTTTTCCCCCGGGTTTATTTTTGCAGCAGCTGGATCTACCATGGGAGCACAATTGTTACCCTTGATATATTTATTCCAGCTGTTTCACATTCATCAAAAAGATGTCCTGAGCTACAGAGATGTTAGTTCTTTGACCCTAGGGTAAAGTGTTTACCGCTTTCACTAAGTTACACACTTTTGCTACAGGATATAGACACATCTCAGGAATTTCACTAGCTGATTGCAAGTTCTTATTTGTTGAAGCTGTTATCCTAGGATAATTCAATGGCAAGAAACCCACTCCATTATAAACTTTTTAAAAAGTCTTAAAAAATATCTGCCATTTGCTAAGTGAGGATAATACGTGTCTGTGGCTTATTCAACTCTCCTGTCTATCACATTATCTGGTTTATATTGGTTTTGATGTCTACTGAATGTGTGAGGATTGCTAAAGTTTTTGTGAAGTTCAGGAATCGGCATCACTCTGCATCAGTTTCTTTAACTACAAATTTCATGGTTTATCTCTTGGAAGAAAGGAAATTATGTAGTGAAAACAAGTAGTTCACTTTTGTTAAGTACTTTGAAAGAGATTAAGTTTTATTTTCATGAAACACTTAAAACATCTATGCCACTGCAGTTGCTTCCCCCCCCCCAAATATGTTTGAATACTTACATATTGAAATGTCTCAAATAACTGTTTCCCATGCTGTGTCTCTTTGAATTACTATGGCATGTTGAGGTTGGGATAATTTGCATGGGTCAGTTAAATTATTTGATATCTGGTTCAGAAAGGGCTAACTGGAATTCTTATTTGACATTTTAGAATTGGAATAATACTTAAGTTTATTCTGAGGTTGGGCTTAAGTAGAGAACGAGACTATATTGAATTTGTTGGCAATCAAGAGCTACTTATTGGGAGTATGGAATGTAGCTTTCAAAAATGGACTTGCTCTTTCTTACCATAACAGTTTTAAAAGCGAGTCCCGAGTAGTCTTGTGGGTCTTTGTGTTCTGAATTTCCTCAGCTTAGGGTCTAGAAACATGCTATTTCTGAATTAAGTCGAGAGATACTGATGGAATTTTCTGTTACCAACTTATTGGAGTTCTAGGTAAGAGATTTTGATAAAATTGTGAGAACTGGGTACACTCTTCTTCGTTTAGAACATGTGGAAGATGGTTGTGTGAGCTACCTAGTTATTCCATACACAGAATAGCCAGAACTTGAAAGAAACTTTTACTTTTTTTTTTTGTTCTTTTTCTTAAAATAGCCAGCCAGTACTAAGGTAGGTACAAAACTTTCTTTGCACAAGTCACCTCGTGTTAGCAAGCTACAGGCTTCTTATTTTTCAGTTTGAAGGTGAAGTTAGAATTTGATTATCAAAGACAACGTTTTCCTTGTTGTTTTCAAGGACTTCATACAAAACATTCCTTTATAGTCTGTTTAAAAAATTGGTTACATCTTACCTGCTCAATTTTATACTGTCTATGTTGATTTAAATTACTGGCTTGCCAGTAATCCCTAACATCATTCTTGCAAACAGACAAGGCCTGTTAATATCTAATGTAAAAACAGGAGAGGTATTTTGGGGAGAAAAGGACAGGAGCTTCATTCAATATTCTGCTGTCTTGGGTAGTCATGTTAGTGCAAAGTGAAACTGGAATGTCATGCAATTGGGAATTCACCAATTTTGCTGGCTTTGTGCAGTGCCGTGTAAAGGAAACACGGGCCCAAGGTTCTCCTGCACATCACATACATAAAACGAAGGTATTTTTCTTACGTGTAGGCTTTAAGTGGTGCTGAGGCTTCCAGTTGACAGTTGTGCTAAATGTCTTTAAATGTGCTATAGCCTAACTGTTCTGCTAATAAGGTAAATGCAGCCTGCAAAAGTGTGGGGTTTATTGACAGGGGTTCTCTAGAACCAAGACATGGGCTCTCACCAGTGACAGAACGTGCTGAAGTACCTGAGCGATTCCAAGTGATGCCACGTACATTTGTGCCAACTACTTCACTTGCTATAGAATCCAACCTATTTTTTTTTTTTTTGTCAATAGTACTGATATTACCAAGAATATAGTCTCTAGAGAGCGTGTCTTCTTGAGCCATAAGAAGCGTAGTAATATTCAGTAGATGGCTGTTTGTGTAGGTGAACTCTGGCTTGACCGTATTGGGGACAGGAGAAAAATTCATGGATCATGCTTTGGCTTGACCGTACTGGGGACAGGAGAAAAATTCATGGATCATGCTGTAGAGGATATTAAGTAGTATTTTTTCAAAATAAAGCAGTAATTTATTGAAGTAAGAATACATAAACAGAATTACTTGAGCAGTCATTTGATTTCTTAAGTTTTTGGTATTATGGTACTTTATCGGACAAGATTTTTGTTGTGGCAAAGGCTGTACTATGATTCAAACACTAGAATCAATCACATAGTAATGATAACAGGCTATCATAACAGATGATCGCTACTTTGTATGGACTAGAGTGCAGGTGGATACCAGACAAGAAAGCATTTCTCAAATTTTTCTGACTGTGATGGGAGAGAGAAACTTTGGCGTTTTTATCCAACTCACCAACAGAAAACAAAAAAACAAAAACCCAAAACTGAATAAAGACTAACTGATTAAGTAGTATGTAAGGAGATGCCACTGTCAAGAATCTGACTCCTTAAACTTGTATGAAAAGATTTTTTTTCTCTCTCTGTGCTGTTGCTGCCACTATTGATTGAGCACTGGTTGAAATGATTCATTATTTACTTGCTAGGTAGAAGAGTATGGCACGACTATTTAGTCTCTAAAATGTAATTCACTGCAGTTTGTAGAATTCATATATATAAAACTGTTCTCAGCAATTTTCTTTATAATTGGGGTTCTGGTAATCAAGGGAAGAATTTGAAGGAATCAATATGGGCAGTTAGCAAAGTGAGGTCTTACACGTGACTAGTTTGATTGATTCTTTGTCTCAGTGGGATTTGTGTAATTTAAAGTCTCTAGGATGGACCACGTCATCTTCTCTCCATTCTACGTAGCATATTGAATTGAGAATCCTGGATAATGAGGGATGTTGTAATACGAATAGAGCCTGTGTAAATTGTAGGGGGTTTACTGCAGTCTGAAAATGTGGGGGAGGAGGGATTGCTTTGTTTTATTTTTTGCCCACTCTTTTTTTTTAAAAAAGTGGGATTGATCTTGGACAGGTCTCAACAAAAACGACATCAATATCCGTTGTACTACATGCATGTTCATCTGACTTAAGGAGTAGTGTCATTTCTGTCATTTATTGATAATACTAGGGAGACACATTTCCAGAATATTTTTGGAGAGAAAATAAAATAGAAACATGGCTGAATTTGGCTGGCTAAGTCATATCAGCATTAGTTTTAGCTTCTAATCCAGAGCTAGAATATTGTTCTCTGCACAGTGATCTGTCTGAGGGCAGACAAGAGGAGCCAGAGTAGCTCTTGCAAAGTTGTGTAACAAAAGATGAAGCAGTATCAGTGACCACACAGTTCTCATCTCGCCACGCCTTGCTCTGCCCAGGCATTCTCTGTCCATTCTGGTGATGTCCTCTATGCAAAGAGGGAAGACACTAGTTACACCCTTCACTGTAAATGGTGTAAGAAAATGTGATTGGGTTATATCCTATATGCAAGATCATCTACTAAATCTACAGTTAAGAAAACTGGGTTGCTAATTCACATCTAAATAAAATGACAGTCACAACATCAGCTATCTGTGTTGAGAAGAAATCCTTCACCTGATTTTCACCAATGTGTATAATAAAAGTGTGCACTTCTGTGGCCGCCATAGCACTTTTCTTTTAGTATTGTAGACTAGAATAAGAATCCATAAGAAGCAACCTTTTAATTTTTAAAATTATTTTAACTGAAAACTTGTGCTGATTTTATGCCGAGTCAAGTGATAGTTTACTGAACTGAAAGAGATGTGCTCTCATAATGGGTCCATTAACCAGTTTCTTCAGAGAACAAACAGTAAAACTTTGTACCCATTTAGTAACAGCATGTGAAGTAAATACTCTCACTGTTTCCATTAACTTAGAGAATTGAATAAACTGAAAAGAAAGCACTGCAGAAGACAAACTGAGATGGGTCAGAAATAACCCTCAACTTCAGAATTATTTTGGAAGCTTAAGCAAAAAACCCCACCAATGTTCCTTCCCAGCCCAACACTTTAAGCTTTCACACCGCTTATACCAATTAGACTGTAAATAATTGAACTTTGCAGGTTGTGAATGGCAGTTTCTTTGCTGGTGTATTAATTTTTTTGTGCGTCTCCAATATTGTGTGCATGTGTGGTTCTGAGACAAACGTTTTGCATTAAGCATTTCACATCGGAGAAATACTCTTTCACAAGAAATACTCGTTTCCTTTCCCATAAACTGTTTGTAGGTTTTGCCACAGATTGAGAGAATTACCCTCCAAATAAACTGCATAGTCTTTGCAAACTGCTTTTGTCGACCACGTAAAAAATTAGTTAAATCTCTGTTGGCCGGTCAGCTTAGCTAGAAAATATTTGTCTTTTTGTTAAAAGACAAAAAGGATGAAGTACCACCACTAGGAATTGCCAGAGGTAACATACAGGTTTTTTCTCTGATTTTTTTTTTTTTCCCCTCCAATCAGCAAATCCCATCTTCCTTTTTCCAAGGAAAAGTAAAACAAGGAGTTCTGAAATATTAATTCATGCAAATCCCATTCCTTTTTCCAAGGAAAAGTAAAACAAGGAGTTCTGAAATATAAATCCATTACCACCTTTTACATTAGGGTTTTTTATACTTCATATAAAAAAAATTATATTTTTATATATATGTTGCAATGCAAAGTATTAAGTACAAACAGATCCTTCTGTCAATCTTTTGAGGAACTTCACAATTTTAAAATTGAATATGGGAAAACAAACAATTATGCTTCTGATTTTTCATTTAAAAATAAAAAATATGACCATGTTAACGTCTGTTTCGAAGACTTCTTTTTGGCTGATTGTTTTCTTGAGGGTTTTTTAATCTCATCGTAGTACTTTTTATATTTACAACTAGCCCTTACATCAGAAGTGGCTAAAAAAGACTGGCATACATTTGCATGTCTTTTTCAGTGGCATTGAGTGTTTTCTGATACTTGGAATGTTTTCCATGAAGTTGCTCTTGAAATACGGACAATGTAAACACCTTTATGGTGAGTGGTGCCGTGGATCCATGCATTGCAAGAGCACTGGACTAGCTTAAAGGTAGAGGGGTTGTGTTTGTAGAGAAGATGTGGGCAAAGAATTGTGTTTTGTGGGAATTATGGATGTTCAGAGCGTGGAAATACCCGAGTTGTTAAGGAATGCCTTTTCAGTATAAATGCAGGTAAGGACACAGAGTGAAATCTTGACTAACAGAAGCTGATAACACAACAGTAATGCAAATGCTAAATGAAGGAGTTTACTGTCTTTGAGCCCGATTCGACCATGTATCCTTTGGCCTTCTATGTGGTGGCAATTCCTTAAGTTAATTGAGAAAGAAATCACATTTAGGACTTTTATTTCTAGGCCTGTCTCTTATGGGCCTGGAATAATTTCATTTAAATGAATCTTCTCTTTACTATTAACAATTCCACATGCAAGATAAATTCCATTGCTTAATACTATTAGCCTGCTGCATCTTCTAGGTCATTTCAATTCGCAAGACCTAAGAAAATCTTGCAAGGATAACTACCTGAGATTTTCAACATTTGCTTAGCGTAACATGCCAAGTTAAAAAAAAATTCTGCTATTGAATTTTTTTTTTTTTAAATGTGTTTGAAGCAAAACAGACATTTCTAGTCTTGTTTGTGCTTGGTAGGTTTTTGCTGCAGCAGTTATTGTTTACTCAGTGTAGAAATACGTATGAGAGACTGGTTTTTGTTAAACTAACTAAACTTACAAAAATTTCAAAACAGTTCCAAATACGTTTAAACCAGATAAAACACTATTTAAAACGTGTTCTGTTTCAATTATATAATCAATATTTAACCTTTTTTTATTCCTCGGATTGGTTTGTCATAAGCACAACCAGGATAGTATGCTTCTAAAAACAAGTTTAATTTGAAGGAGATTGCATACTGCAAGTTTACATTGAATGACACATGCGATAAAGTACTCATGGACAGGCAATGAAGTTACTGAGAGCAGTTAGGAAGAAGTGGGATAGAGGAGCTGAAACTCCAAATGTAACCCCCCTTGAATTGTAGAGGTTAAAAAGGAGTCAGACAGTGGAGTTCTTGGACCTACACCCCTTCTGTCCATCCTTCCATCTGTCCTTCCCGCTGCCTGCAGAGTGTTTTGCTTGTGGCTTATGGCTTCAAAATTCAAGAAGCCTGTCTCTTGGCTTGATTTGCTGCTGACATTTCAGAATAGTTGGTCGTATGAGATGAAAACAAATACTTCAGAAATATTTATGAATTTTGATCCAAAACTTCATGACAGCAAGTTCCAGACCTCTGTTCTCATTTAATCTAACCCTGAACCACATTCTGGTCTACATTCCTCTCTCTTTACAAAGCGTTTTATGTGCTGTGGTTTTTATCAGTGTGTGATGGGCCAATAGTGCCTCAGATCTGCTTGGTATAAAGAAAGTGATTGTATATGTCAGTATGAGCAGTGCATGCAGTAACAGAGCTGCAATGGGGGAAAACTGACACACAGCAGGTGTGCGAGGAATAAGCAAAAACATTTTATTATGATAATGATCATGAAACTGAAGGCCAGAGAATGTGAACTATTTCTAAGGCCCCTGACATTTTCATCAAGTGGTCTTATGGTATGTGCTTGCCATTATCTGTTCAGCTGTGGAGAGTTTTGAGAAAAAAAAAAAAATGTTAATTCAATGCTGCTGCATTTAACAGAGTCCCAAAGCTTCATGTTATCACATAAAAGTCAGTGAGCTTAAAAATGAGCGGAAGGTGTACCTTGAAGTATTTTCTCCCAAAGCACTTAGGATCTGTGCATCGTAGCATGTTTGGGGTTGTTCATGTTTTGCAGTTAGGTTTGAGGGGAGCAGGAGTGAGTGTGTTTCTGAGCCCCACAGGACGGGGCTGAATATTTGCTGCCAAGCGTGATCAGGATGGGTATATCCTTACATAGCCGGCGGTAAGCTCCACCAAAATCGTTTGTTCCGCTAATTCTGGTGGTTTTGGGAAAAAGAGACATGTCTGCTCTGTGGCCACAGACCCTACTTAACAGACCTGCAGATCCTTTTGTTTCAAAGGAGACTTTTCTGTAGTTACTGGGGCTGGGGGTGTACGAGGAGATTGTCCTGGATTTAGCAGTTAGACCTGGCATCTTCTACTTAATGTTACCCTACCAGAAGGTTTTGTTTGGGTCAGGGACCTCCTTGGCATCTGAATTGGCTCAAGAGAAATGACTGGTTTGTTTGAAGGTTGATTTGCTGAAAATCTGCAGTAGCTTCCCCGCTAGGAGAGAAGCTCAGAGTAGGACCTGGTTGTGTGGAGCCTGCACTGAGCAGGAGCAGCCTTGAGAAGCCTCCCATTGAGCCCTCCAGCTGAAAGCAGCCCGCAGGAGCATCCATGCTCGAGCAGGAGAGGCTGCCCAGGCAGTGGAAGAAGAGGGTTTTTTTTCCCACCATGTGGTGCAACCAGCTATAGCTCCGGTGGAGGAATGGTGTTCAGGTGTAGTGGTAGCGGGGTGATCTCCTGCGCCCTCCCAGCTAAACCGTCCCTTTCAAGGAGCTCCAAATGGAGCTGATACAAAATCACAGTCCTGCTTTCAAAGGCACGGAAACAACATGAGTCTCTGTGGGGAATGACTGGGCCCGTTGCATTTCACGTCAGTCCTTCCCAGGGACTTCAGGATAGTGCCCAGGGGTTTCAGCTTATTCCCCGAACAACAACTATTACGAGCAGCCTTAAATGATGCAGATAACTAAATCCATTAGTTTGCCAGCCTGGTGCTACTTTAAAGCCCTGTGTTTAGTGCTACTTTTTGGACTAACTAAAAAAAAAAAAAAATTAATCTGATTGCAGTCACCTAATATATACATATATTTTTGCCTCAGTGTATCAGTCTGGCCAATCCAGCTCCATTGTAGTTGGGCACTTTTACCCTCTTGGAAAAAAACCTCCTAGCTACAGGTGTTTTTCTTTTTCCGTAGGGGGGTTCTGGAAGGTCACAGAAGCATGAAATCTATCCTAATTCAGCTTAGCTGCTAATTACATAGAGAGAAAGGAAAGTGTGACTGAGTACTGAGTAAATGTCAGTTGGCACCTGTTTTCACAATCTCAATTTGTTTTTCTTCTCACAGCATATTACACCTCTTAATTTAATTTGTGACCGGCCTTTTTTCCTCCCAGCTGTCCGGGGCTGCAGTGCACACGTTCCAGCTGGTGTTACCGGGGGCTTTGCTCGGCCCGAGGACTGAGCTGAGCAAATTACCCACGTCCCGCAGCCGCCCGGGGTCTCAGTGCTCTCTTGCTGCCTTATCTCACTTACAGGCTGGTAATTTGATTCCCTGGACCTGAAATGGAGTATGCATATTTCAAATACCTCTAAAAAGTCTTTCCCATCCTAACTATGTTGTTTTGGGATTAAAATGGACTTTAGGTAACAGAGTGGCCCATTCAGCAGCTTTGCAATAATTACGGTGCTAATGTTGATTTAAGTTTGTTTTTTTGAACAGAAAAGTTCCTAATGGTATTTGCAGAAGTGTAGGTTGCCTGGCAGTTGTACTGTGACTGTGTCATGTGTAAGGGCTGCATTCTCCTTCCCTCCCATGTGCAAGCACACAAAAAGCAGCAGGGCTGGAGAAATCCAACATCCCACCCCCGTGCCCCAGAAAAGTTTAAGGCAGTCCCAAAGTGACGTTCAGAGAAGTAGCAAATTTAATTTCTTGGACCTCAGGCTATGATAGCTTAATCCTTCCTCTCTAGAACAGCTATCTTCAAAAATAAGATGCATGGCTGTCTGGCAAAATTAACAGACTGAAGGATGATGAATTTGCAAGATACAGAAGCCAGTGTTTTCTCCAGAGCTTCCCTTTGTAGAGGATCTCAGTGTTCCAGGCCAAGAAAGAAGAAAATTGCCCAGCCCTGTTCTTGCTGAGCAAATGTTTCTTGTCTTCTGTCAGCTCTGTGAATTTCTAAAAATTACAGCATTTGTATGTGGTTGTAGATAATATTATTTAGGCTGTTCATTTGCTCTACAGAAGCTAACCTAAGTTACCAGCTCTGACTACCACTGAAACCTGTTAGCTCAGGATATTTCCATCCTGATAAGCTCATTGTCTTACAAAACTCATCATCACTATTACTAGTTTGCTCTTATTGTTGCAAAAATATGACTGCTATTATCAAGTTTTGCAATTTTAATTTGGGAAAAGCCCTGTATAGTAGTACATTACCTATGTTAAATGACACTGCTCCATTTCCTCTCCATTAGTTGTTCTAGAGACTGAATACGTTAACAGTTGTCTTTGAATAATAAGTTGGATTGAAAACATATTTCTGAAAATGGGTCCTAAACTGAGGACCTGCATGAAGATTTTTTTTTTAGTGGCTTCATGGGAAAAATTTCAAGAACACTTAATTTAGAAGCAATTTTGGTCAGCGCAGTCTGTGGTTGCAGATGGTGTTGGCAGAGCAGGCATCAGAAACACGATCTTGTAGGTGGAAAGGGCAAAGACCTGGATGGAAGCTGTGGCTGAGATGTCAGCCCTCCCAGCTCGCAGGGACTGTGTAGGGAAGCTCTAGAAACTCCTTCTTATTTTCCCCAACCCCAAACCAATTGTCTTGTTTGCGTAAAGGATGGCCTGATATCCTACTTAGTTTCAGCAGGTCATTTGTTGCCCTTCTATCTTGGTTTCTTGCCTGCATGCTTCTGCAAAAGCTCCTGGTGGGCAAGAGAACTGACATCTATTACAATGTTACCCTCCTTCTGCACATATTTCATGGATGTAGGACGGATACTTGAGAAGAAACAATCTTTTATTCTTCAGGTTTTGATTTTTAGTAAGTCTCTGCTTGCACGTGATGACTAAAGAGGAATTTTTAGAAAAGTCACTCTTGTCACAGCCGGTTACTGCTTGAAGCTTGAAACTTAACGCGTGTCAAGGCTATCATCATACAGGTTATTGTAGCCTGCTTTTTCCCCTGGCCTTGACAAGTGCAATCTTACCTCTCCAGAGTGCCGTCACAAAGACCATATTTTTAACTTAGGCTATTATCATTTTCTGCTTTCCTGCTGTAGCTGTTTTCAGAGTACATGGTCTTTTTAGTCCCCCAGAACCTGTGGAAGCAGTAACTGTAACAGAAAAAATTAAGCTGCAGAGATCCCATAACAAAGTCTGAAAAGTCCTCTTTGCCAGTTTTTGGCATGTGATATTACCCCTTTGATTTGCAGTAGACTCCCCCCCCCCCAAGAAACTGTCCCAGCTGCACTACTTTATATCCTCTTAGACCTACTTTCTGTGTACAGCAAACGTTTCTTCAAGCAAATGTGGAGCAAAGAGTCTGGTGCCCAGGTGAAGTCCGGCTGCTGCTGCTGCAGCTGGTAGGAGACCTGGGTGTGCTCATGGCATGGCTTTCCTCATCGCCCTGGTGTGATGCGTGAGATCCATCTACTGAGTGACAAAGGTTCATTTTGCCGACATTCGCTCTCCGTGTAGTCCCTGATATTTGACAATATTATGCCAGTGAAATTGGAGGCTTCTCTATAGTTTTGCATCTATGTTTTGAATTTCCATATATTCTTTTTCCTCTCTCCTAGTTTTGCAGGTTTGCCATAATAGAACTATTAGGTTGACTATTTTTTTGTTTGTTTGCCTGTATTTACTTATATTTTGTGCTGATTGCCACTATTTTGAGTCAAAAAAATGTATGAATGGTAAGGCCCTATTTTGACGGATTTCCAGCTAAACTCAGAAAGTGAAAGGTCTGTATAAAACGTTGGGAGAGATTTCTGACTTGCTGGCAGTCTTGCCTCTCCTTTGCCTCGCTCTTCCATGTTTATTTCAATGCTTACATTGAACCCTACCCCTTAAAAGGTATCACAGGGCTGATATTGCAAATAATTTTACTTGTGTGCCCATTGCTGATGACAGAAATGACTGGTAAAACTCCATCATGTGTGGGTTAATCTGTGGAGGCTGCTGAATTTCTCTTCTATTCTCTCTGATGAAGGATGCTGCTGCCTAAGATTGTCGCACTGAAATAGAGAAAATAAAAGTGAAGCTTGGAAGGGAAGTAAACACTGGGGAAATACATTTACCTAATTAGCACTGGTGAGAGTGTGGGCTGGATTGAACTTCCTAAGATCATTCTGTCTCCTGATGAACTTTTATTTTTCGAAGTGCAGAGAAATTCTGTAATAAAAAAACAAAGATTAAGGTTCTTGGCTCAAAAGTAGGACCATTTAAAAATAAGTCTTCTCCCTTTCCTGCAGTAAAAGAGAAGTTGCTATCTTAAGTATTTCAGCCCCAGCACATCTTGAAAAGTCATGAGGAGTAACATCCAAACAAAGTCTGTGAGGAGAAGTGGTGCATCCTTTTCCTGTGAGGAATGGGGAGGAAGAGAAATTTGGTGGAACGCTTCTCTTGAGAGGAGCCAAATGTTAAGGCAAGAAAGTTTCCCAGTTGAAAGTGCAGCAAGATCTTATACAGAAGAAAATACAGAGATTTATTTTATCAGCTCTGAATAATTTACCCAAATAAATCAATAAAATGAGACTTCTAAAAGAATTGCCTCTCTGTTACAGAATGTCCCTGCTACATAGATACTGCAGTGTCTATATGAATGTTTCTGTCTGAGATGAACAACTCCTGCCCTGTGTTTCTTAAATTGCTCATACACAGCTCCACTGCCCACCCCAGCATGGTGGGTGAAAAACCCAGTAGATCTTTTACCATGCAGCAAAAGAAGAGCAATGAAGCTGGTGAAGGGTCTGGAGAACAAGTCTTATGAGGAGCAGCTGAGGGAACTGGGGTTGTTTAGCCTGGAGAAAAGGAGGCTGAGGGGAGACCTTATTGCTCTCTACAACTACCTGAAAGGAGGTTGTAGCGAGGTGGGTGTTGGTCTCTTCTCCCAAGTAACAAGCAATAGGACAAGAGGAGACGGCCTCCAGTTGCGCCAGGGGAGGTTTAGATTGGATATTAGGAAAAATGTCTTCACTGAAAGGAACATTGGACCAGGCTGCCCAGGGAAGTGGCTGAGTCCCCATCCCTGGAGGTATTTAAAAGACGGGTGGATGTGGTGCTTAGGGACATGGTTTAGTGGTGGACTTGGCAGTGTTAGGTTAACGGTTGGACTCAATGATCTTAAGGGTCTTTTCCAACCTGAATGGTTCTATGATTCTCTGAAAATTATCTGAAGCCTCTGCTGCTGAAGAAGATGGCCTGGGCAGTCCCTGGTTGTTCTTGCCCTGCTATCTGCCTTAAAGACAATATGAAGGACCTCAGTCATGTCATGCCGGTGTTATTTCACTTCCTCAACTGTCTATGCCCACTTGGATCTTTCTGCACGGCTGAGAATTAAAATTGGTGTTTAAGGTCTTTTGATGGATGTACCTGATAACTGATAACTGCTGTTTGTTCAAACTATCTTTGTTAAACGTGCCCCCCTGCCTCTCACTGTTCAGGTTTTATAAAAATGCATTTTTAGATTAGACATGCTTCATTACCAAATCGACTTGTTAAAGGAAACTGCTGCCTCAAGTTTTTATGGCTGACTACCTTAGCTTAAACACAGATGCAGGTTTCCCTGAAAGAACGTCTTTTCTAGAGCAACTGTGACTTTGCTTTTGGCTGCCGGCTCCTACGACAGTATCATGGAGTATAACTAAGGTAGGAAATACGTGACTGTAGTTGTTGCCTACCTTGTCCTTGTTACTGGTAAACTCTTAGACAAATGAACTGTTCAGATAAGCGCCTTTCTCCCAATGTTCATTGCCAAGTCAGACAGTTCAAGTAACTAATAATATTTGGGTGCCTTAAGACAGAAACCTGTTCTGTCTTTGTTCAGCTAGAAGTGCTATTAATAACTGTAAGTGCACTTAATAAGTTAATATTTTATGTAAAGAACCTCTTAAATAAGTAATACTTAAACTAATGCATATCTAGCATTTACTGAAAGATGTCTGAGACCTTCCAGGTGCAACTCTACCTAATCTAAAGGCACTGAAATATGATATAACAATGCTACTTTTCATGTTTGAGGTATGCAGATACTGTATGTATCCCAAACTGCAAGCTAGTAAAATGCCCTAATAATTATGCATATCTCATTTTACAGATGAAATACTTGATTTTGCAAAGATTTGTCTGGCTGCCTAACTTGGTGTATTCAATCTCTTTCATAACATAACATTGCCTTTCCTCTTGTTCATCTCCACGCTCCAGAGTTTATGGAGCTGAGAAGAAAGCGACAGGTACACGAAATTTTGCAAGAAATGTACACTGTCACCATATATTGTAGATTATGCTTTTACTCTTCCCTCTTGCTGTTTTCTGTAAGGCTCAGATGGGGGTTTGGGTGCATTACCAGTGGTGCCCCAGCCCATGCTGTGCCCGCTGTGTCGTGGCAGGTCTCTGTTTTCACACGTGCACCGTAATCCCAGGTGAGATGGAACTGCTGGGGGTGACCTGGGCTTTGGGGCATCCCTTTGATCCCCATGCGCGAGCTGATGGGCAGCACAGCTCAGCACAGGGAGTGCTTTGAAGCGGGAGCAGGGCAGCAGCTCGCTGAGCAAAAGTAAGGAAGGAAGAAACTGTTCTCAGGTCTAGAAATGTTTCAGTGGTCCATTTCCAACTCCTCTATAATTTGAGTTGTGCTGTGTTCACTTTTGGGGACACATGGAAAACTGGCAGAAATTTTTCTCCCTCCGTTCCCTGTAGCCCGTGATGCCCTTCTAACAGGGAGGAGAGACGCAGCTTCTGTCACGCGTTAACGTGCTGCACTGTTAGTGACTTTCTCCTCTTGACAGCTCATCAGGTACCTTGTTAGCTGAATGCTTTTAAAAAGTGCTATTTTATTTAAGTGTCTATGTGATGTAATCTAAATTCAGAGAATTTTTATCATCTTTTTTGGAAAGCTTAGCACGGTGGTGGTGCCCCCAACATTTCCCCTCGCAGAGGCATGGCTGCAGGGCTTTCTGGCTATGCAGAAAAGTGTATGCTGTTACTTTTTTCTTTTCTTGTATTTACCAAGAAGGAGGGGTGCTAGCAGCAACCGTAACAAACTTCAGCAGAGGGCATTTCCCGATGAGCTGATGACTGACTGGTTTTAATGACCCTCAGCTTTTCTCTGGGTCATTAACTCTCCTAGGTAGTTATTAATCCCCAGGAAATGTCCTGGGTCTCAATGTTCAGTGCTTAAAGACAAGACAGTCTCTTGCAGATATTTTTCCTACAAAGCATCCAAAACACACATTCAACTAAATCTTTTTTTTTTTTTTTTTTTTTTCCCCCAGATGTTCCAGTGTTTTTCAGTCTCCTGGAGAAATCTTCTCTTATCTTAGTGATTTATTTTGGCCTTATGTTGAGTTGGGTGGTTGTTGCTATTACATGTCTGCAGGAGATTGAAGGTTTCCACACCCTTTGGTCTTGGGGCCTTCACTCGCACTTCATTAAGCTAACTGAAAATGTCTGTGCTCAATGTAATGATCGTTGTGCTTTGGAACATATAATTTATTGGCCTAATTCTTGCTTTCTGTCCTTTACAGTTACTGTGCTGTACTGATGCCCAGAGCAACAGACACTCACAGAGCATGGAGATTGATGCTCTTACAGACACTAGCACAAACACGTCCTCTGCATGTCAACAATTAACGCAGTATTTTCCGAGCCAGGGAATGAGGACCTCTGTGGTTCAGCAGCCACAGCATGGCTTGAATGGATGATGCCTCAAAGAACCAGAAATACTTTTATTTTACTTTTGTGTGCTCTTATTTCCTTTAAAATATGACTGCTTAAAGTATCAGGGAGGGACTTTGAAAAAATTTACACGATGATGAAAAAGCGTCTGCTTCAAGGCACTGCTGAGTCTCGGAGAAAACAACTCATTTCAGCTGCCACCTTTGTAGGCGCAGAAGTACATTAATGCACCAAAAGCCTGACTTGGCACGTATCCGAGGTACAGCGGTGGGAAATCCTGACACCGGGCACATTATGGGATGCTCCTGAGAAACCTCAGCTTCTGGTGCTGTCTGTGGACAAGCTCTTCCTTTTAACATTAAACGTTCTGAAATCTTTAACATGGGAAACGTTTTATTACTACCCGATTAGACCTCTGTAGAGATCAGCCTCTGGGTTTTATAGGCAGCTTGCAAGAGGGAGTTCTTTTTCAAGAGGTTCTTAGTCTGGAAAACATTTCTGGGATGCAAAATAGCAAATTATGTGAAGTATTGCACGTGTTACAGTAGTCCCTCCAGAGAGCACATGCACTGGCAAGAGTTATAACCAGGCCTGTGGCTGTGACGCCTGTAACAGTTCCCGGTAAAACTCTTTTCTGTGACACACTTTTGTATCTTGGTGTGTCTCTGTCTGCATCCAGGACCCTGGGAGGGCAGAATGGCCAAACTATCCCAAAACACCCAGAAAAGCTGTGGGAGAAGAGTAGACCTGAGTAGTGAAAGATCATCCCGGACTCTTGTTTCCTCCAGTTCAGTAGGGATCACAGACTTTGCTGTGGTAAATCTCCCATTTCCTTCACTGAGTAAGGCATTGCAGGTGTGATTAGGCCCTGTGCAAGAAGTAACTCCTTCCCCTTTATTCATGGGAAATTATTCTCATTTTGTCTGCAAACCACGGCTGAATGGCTTTGTAGGGTGTTCATCTTTTTCAAATACTATTCAAACAACCTTTTTGTGTGTTCAGACACTTACTACTTTTGTATTATTCCAGGTTCTTCCAGGAAGCAAAATTTACGGCGTCTTTCCTGTACAGAGCTCCTCCGTGCTCGTTTTGTGAGGTAGGAAAATCGCACCTCCAGTAAAGAAACAAAAGCTTTCTGTTGCACGTACTTCCACCTAAAAAGTTGCGACTATAAAAATAAGCCTATGATCAGTTTCTCAGTCCTAAAAAGTAACTATAAATAAAAGGACAGTTGCAAAATAATTCTACCTACTAAGAACAACTTTTAAAAATGATACTGTTTTCACCCAAAATGCCCAACTTTATAGTATCTTTATCTGTAGACATGAGGTTTTTTTTTCCTTTTCCTTTGATTTTGTGCCTATAATAAACCTGTAGCTGCCAGTTTAAAATAGAGTTGTTTTTTCTTCATTTGTTCTGCAGGCGCACAGGTCGCAGTCCTGCTGTAGGAGTCTGGCTGGAAATGGCACAAATATGAAACAAGATTGCCACCTTCTGGAAAGGCCTTGGAAACTGAGCTGAGTGGGATGCGGTGCCGTTTGAGATTTTTTTTTTAAACGGATTTAAGATGACGGTAAGTATTAATGTCAGCTTTTCTGGCTATGTGCTAGCTAACTGCGTGGCTGGTCAATGACTGAGTTCCCCCATCATGATGAGTCTGTGATACCCCGGGGAGAGGAGGTATCACGCAGGGAAGCCACTGCAGTCATGGCAAGGATGTTCATCACCTTTAGCGAGCACTGTGCCCCCTTTTAAGCTCTAGAATACAGAGGGCCATACATAATAAACAATTTAAAGATATTAAGTAATCATAGGTGTGGGAAGTGCAGCCAGTTAGAGCTGTCTTTGCAGCTTTAAAAATGGAAAAAGAATTGTAGTGCCTCAAATATTCCTGTGGGGATAAGAAAGAACAAATATTTCATATTTGATCTCTTTAAACTGTCTCTTGGAAAATCCAATGATGAGCAATGTGGGTGTTTACCCATAACACTTTGTTTTCAGAATTTCTTTTTAATTCCCCAGTTTAATGCCTGGAAATGAATCTGGCAAATATTGTTTTAAGCACTGTGACAATATCTCAATATTCAATGTATGGCTGGGTGGGTAAACACTTCCAGTCCTCTTCAGCTCTAAACCAAAGGTGACTTCCTTAAAAAGCTGAAGTTGCAATATCAGAACTGAATCACTTCACTGATCAGGTAGTCTAGTATTTTTCCAGTGGAGCAAGCAATGCCACATTTACTCTTCTACTGCAGATACTCTTTTTAAAGACATGTATTTAACAGTTGGCATAAGTCAGTTTGAAGAAAGTGAGGCTACAGACCTTACGACACAGCATTTTATAAACAAACTATATCCCTAATAATTTCAAAGGCAGTATTTCTCGAAGTTGCCTGGCGGGGACCACTGTGGGTGGAGAGCCCCGCTGCTGGTCCTCTGCCTCAGTGGGTGCCTTTGCCTTGGCCATGTGCACGGGTGACCGTGGCTGGTCCTCTCCCCACTTGCCGAATTACGTTTGTGCTGTCTCTTGGCTACTGGTTCTCGCTGTGACTGATCTCTCCCCTGGGATGCTAATAACAGAGATAAGCAACACATTTGTCTCTTTGCACAGTTTGCATAAAAACATAAATTAATCTTCCTGACCTGTTGTCTAGAAGGGCCACGCTTACTGTCAGCTGTTTTCTGCCGTTCAAATGCCACTTGAAATGACACTTTTGCTATACCATCATCATGCAGAATTATTTACGAAGACGGAAGTTGCTTCACTGATCTTTTCTCAACTGTAAGGGAAGAGCAGACAGGCTGTATGGAAGTTGTATAGCCATACATCCAACCTAAGGATAAACCCACTTATCCAATGTATTTGAGAAGTGGCTAAATGCTGTATCATCCAAACAAAACTAGGTAAACTCCATTTACCTTAAGTGACCCCTGAATATGTTAGTGCGTTGTATTTTATTTTTACCTCATGCATTTATTTTGCACCAGTACAAATAATTATATACGATTGTTGGTTACAATATATCACTTCAAGTGATATCGTATCTACTACATACAGCTGACTGAAGTCCTCTTACAGTGTTACCTTGCAATAAGGAAAAGCTGCAGAAGAAAACCTATTCATGAATGAAATCTTTTCAGTGTGTACTTTGTTAAGGACATCCAGAAAACAGAGGTAAAAATAATCCTGGGAGTGCCACTTACTTGCTGCTTATTGATGTAACAGAGAAAAAGAAAATTCCCAAGCTTTTGGAAACTGGACCCTTCCAGTGCTCAGAGGTGACTCTGGTTTTGGCCAACGTTGTTTTTGAAAACTGAGACAGCCTCCTGCAGTGCACGTAACGTGGAAGGTGCTGGGTAATGCACTGTCTGAAAGTGCTCTCAGTGTTGAGGAGATCGAGCATGATACTCTAAGATGTGTTTAAACTAACTCAGTAAATGTATAAAATAAGCACTTCTAAAATCTTGCTTTGAAAAAGAACCAGTTGAGCTGACTGTTCATTGCAGATACTACTTTGAATTAAAAAAAAAAAAAAATGCCCATCTTACAGTTTTGGGTGATCATGCATTTGGCTGAGGCGATGCAATGAGCCACTGACACAGCACAAAACAGAACAAAAAGTTGCCCAGGTTCCACGTTTAATAAACTGATGCTGTGTTGGAGGCTGTTAAGGCTCTCCAGTGGTTTGTGTGATGGGGACATCCAGTCACACTGTGGCTGCAGTCTCGTAGTTGTGAGGTTAACCTCATGCTTGCTCACTTAGGTACAGCTGGTTGTGTGGAGCTACATCAGGACGAGGCTCACATACACTGTTTCCTCCCCAAAGCTGAGTCAAATAGCTGAAGGGTAGATATATCTGCCGTTATTTATCTGCTGGGAGTTGGACTGAACTGACTGACTCATTTAGCAGAGGTCATTACTAGCATTTTGCAGCTGTCTCAGTTACATCGCCGAAAGGAAGACTTTAGACTCTCAACCATGAGGAGCTTGTAAAGTAATGCATTAACTCCTATTAAACTCAGTGCTTGTTCTTCCTTTTACAGGATTTGCTTGGTGAAACAGCAAAATAAAAGTGTATGCCTGGAGACAGACCTATAGCACTAAGCATTACTGCTGAAAATCGAGGAGAGCTGCCAACTAATTAACACATCCAAGCAGCTTAGCTTTCCTGCTGAGTTACAGCTGCAGAGGGACTATTCAGGGAGCTGGTTGTGAGCACAGTGGTGCTCTGTGCCTTTTTCTAAACTTCTGATATGTGAGCAAGTGACAAACTGGAAGAAGAAAAACATCCAAATAAATACTTTTAAAGGACCTCAGGAATCACTTAGAAGTACCCATTCCTGTGAATATTAATATATGATTTAAAAAAAATGTATGCTCTGCATGGAAACGCTGGAAATATGTTTAATACAGAAGGGATGATTTAACAGGGATTTTAATCTCTAATATTTATGATTCTGACACCTTCTTAGAGTCAGATTTATCCCATGTCCTGTTTCATCACCTGAGATCCAGATTTTCAGAAGTAATCAAACTGGTGAGTGCCTTTTGAAAACATAATCCTAAAGGCCGCTTAGTCATTTGGAAAGCTGGTGCATGATTTACCCTCTGAGCAAGGCTGAAGTTTGTCCTCTGGGAAGTCTGGGACACACGTGTGAATTGACCTTTCTTTTCTGTGACGCACCAGTTTTAGACATGAATCGTGGCCTTCATAAGCACTTGCAAGAGCTCACGCACCTCCTCCCTAGGTACTGGGTACCTGTCAGACCTGCCCTGGCAGTCTGGCCTCTCCTCTTCAGGTCTCACTACAGCAGCCTCCGTCATTAGCTCTGTATTTGTGGCTAGACCACAGACCACTTCTTAAAAACTGTTCCTTGTGCATACAGGCCTTTTCTGCTATGCAAGTGGAAAGGACCTTTATAGCAGAACCTGTTTGTGACTTTTATATCAAGGAGAAGACTCCCACAGGTAGCGGGCACTGGCCTTTCACGGGCAAACATCAACTCTTCACTTGGACTGAGCAGTGCTATTTCTTATTTTGGCTTTCCTCTGACTTTTCCTTCTCTGTGGGCTGGTGCTTACCATGTCTGCGGCCCGTGGACAAGCTGCAGGGATCTCCAGGAAAAGTAATCCACCAAGCGTGCTCTAGAAACAGGACAGGCATACAGCAGGGGCTGCTGCTTTCCTTTGCCATCAAAGCAAAATCAACTTTTTCTTTCTGCCTTTCTCTTTCTAATCAGCCTTGCGAATCCTTGACTTGCTGATCAAACCAACGTTAGAGCTCAGAGTGGGTCTCAGAGCGTTTTACTGCACGCTCAGTCTTGCTGCACGCTTTAGTGAGAAACCCTTGGGCTGGCCCATCTGCCCTCCCTGTTAGTGTACGGTCCTCAGTGGAAAGCTCTGGGTATTGTGTCCTGCATTATTAGCTCTTCAGATTAAGAAAAGTCAGGATCTAACTTCAGTTCCCCTCATTTTCACATTGTTTTCTCAATAAAGATCAGCAAACCTCTACTACGTGGGCTATTGCTTTAAGTTTTAGTAATCAATAACCAAATGGCTACAAACAGAGTAAGTATCATGTATTATTATTACAGCTCAGGCTCCACAGCTGAGAATTTAGAAATGGATAAAATTTTCTGCTGCCTCAGAATTTTTTTTTTTTTTTTTTCCTCCTTCAGTATGTTCTTCACAGGAAACTTGTGCAAAGTATAAACACTTTAAGTGAAGCTTCAGACACACGTTAGTTGTTCCTTCACCCCCCCCATGCTGGATCTTTTGCTTTATGCGGTTATATCACCATTCAGAGCATTATAAATATAAAGTGATGTATGTATGTGCTGCATTTTGAGGCTTTAATTTCTGCAGCCTTTTTGAAAAATTGCTCTCCTGCTCAAGATGACAAAACATGCCAAGTTAAAACCCAGAAGAGCTCTTAAAGAAGGCTTAAAAACATAACATGGCTTTTCAGACAGACACCTGCGACAACTATAGGAGAAAATGCCGATGAGCTTTAAATTCATTAGCATAGGACTGACGGACTAATAGTGCCACCTAGTGAATGAGGAAGAATTAGCAAATTTCTACAGCCCTCTACTAAATGAATTTACAGCTTCTACAATTATATCACGAAGAGAGTAGCTTTAGGAAGTAAATATATTTTCCTTAGATTTCAAGCCTGAAATGCTTGGACTTTAAATAACAGACTGTAGTTATGCTACTGTGAAAAGGCTTGTCTATTTGGCAAAATGTTGCCACAAGGTGATATACATCACGTCACGGACTGTTGTTTAGGGTTTTTTTTTCAGATATATAATTTCTCATAAAGCCAGTGCGAGTTATTTTTCATAACCTCTTTGAAAAGTTTCCCATTCTGTGTCTGTATGAACTTGTTTTACGCTCAAGCATGCACACAGGGGTAGCATGTGCATTTAATGCTGTTCCTGAGTGACACTTTCACTGGCTGGGTTTAAGGGTATGACAACAGGAAATCAAGTGCAGCTGGACTTTTTTGCTGTGTTTTTTGGTTGTTGTTTTCTTTTTTAAGAAAAAGAAACTTTGAAATCTCAGGTTTTGATTCGAAATCTTAATCCATGTGTTGTATCCATCATCTCCAAGGTGATCTGGGGGACTGCTTTCTGTTCCTCGGGGGACTGTTTTTAACATGATGAAATCCTGAGTGATTTCAGACACTGTCTCAACTACTAATGACATGCTCAGCTGGCAGGGTAAACAGAAACTGAGTTTCTCAATCGTAGCCTGATAGTATAACTTTGCACAGAGATGTGCACTGTAAAGCATTAGGTCTTACACACACGCAGAAGATATATACAGGATACTCAGTGTTTTGCCTTTCTTGTATATCACAACTTGAGTGAATGCAAACAGGTTTTTGAAGGTATTTGCTTTAAAATATGCACACACAAAAAGGAACCATTCAAGTAACATGGAAGGAAAAGCAAGGGGAAAAAAAAGATTACCTCTCTGTATTTGGCTGAAGTGTTTTTTGTATTTTTGTTTTTTTCTTTCTTCTACTTAAGCCATCTGAAACACACATTTGAGATCAAAATAGTTACTGGAAACAAGAACACTTACCATCAATAACCTTGATACGTCACACTGCTTGCTTCCTGCTTTGATGTATCTGTCTTTTGCAAGGAGAGAGATTCTTAAAGAAGAAATTTCTTCTTTGTAGTTTTACTCCATTTGCTTGAATTATTTAGGAAAAAAATTTCTTTATTTCTTTCTTGTGTTTTTTGTTGATTTTGGTAGTAATTGCTGTCATTCCCCTTCTTATACCATTGTTCATATGCTAGGAGCTCCCTGCCTGTAGTTGAGTGCAAATAAAGGCTCCCTTGTGGCCCAGCACATGCTGACTCAACCCTGTTGTGGGATGGCTCTGATTTAGTTGTGTTATTAGTATAGTTCTTTTTCTTTTTCCTCCCGTGCTCTGAATAGATCCCGTTGGTTAGTTTTACTGGGATGTGAAGGTCTGTGATTGCTGCGCTTGGCAGGTCTTTCTCAGCCAGAAATAATGGAACAGACTTTGTCCCGAGTGCCTCAAAAAGCACTTCCAGGCTGGATGAATCCTTTCTTGAATGGGGCCGTGGCAAATTGTTGTAGAAAGGAAATGCCATTAGGGAAACATCAGCCTCAGTGCTTAGATGCAAGTCTTCAGGAAAACCAACCAACAACAGATGCACAGTCTATTGCTGACCTCCAAGGTCAAAAACTTGCACATTTAAGAGAAAAATGCTTTGGTGACTAATAGAGCCCTTTAAGTAACATCCTTTCCCAACCCAGGAGAGTAGCCATTTCAGCTTCATCAGAAAACTGCCTCTGAACTGTATCATAGCCCTGATAACTAACATGTTCAAAATAGAAACAAATTCTAAAGCCTTCAAAAAGGTCTCTGATCTTTTATCTTTATCCATACTGGGTTGTGGATTAAAAAGCATGTGCACTCTGGGTGTGCTAAGAATAGAGAGAGAGATCTTGTGTTGGTGCAGCAATAAGCATGCTGGCGGGTATTTTTTTTCCAAGAGGCCATTCTTTTTGATGCACTAAATCATACTCCTACTAGCTTAAATTTCAGATAGAAATAAAAAAGTGGTAATTTAGAGTTCAGGTGGCTTGTTGTTACCTTAATAATACCCCCTTGTGAATAACGTGCATTTGTTTTGCTAGCAGGATCTTTCAAGACACAATCATGTAACACTGACTAGTCTGACCTACTAATATATTTTATAGGTGTGCTCCTCATACAACTTTTCCCTTCAATGTGTGTGTGTTTAGGGAGTAATGGGAAGACAGTGGGCTAGAAAGTCTTAAGATTTATTCAGAGTTTCAAAATGAATGTAACATTTTTCTTTAATATTTTAACAATTATTTTCAAAAATCTCAGGTTCTTGTCCCCAGAAAATGGTGGAAAAAAGCAAAGTAGAAACTGGTGAGGGGTTGGGGTAAGGTTTTGGCACCCACTGTTTACAGGCACAGCTCAGAACAGGCAGTGCCAAGGCGATGGAGGCAGATACCTTTCAAATCTGTTCTTTCTGAGAGCCAGCACAGGCCTTGGCATGGTATCACACAAGTCAGTTGCTCAGAAAGGCCATATTTGTTTGGCTGCATGGTCAGATAAAAGACATGTACTTGCCCATTGGTGAGTCAAACTAATGACTTTCCAGGTGTTGTTGAGTTAATGATGGTTTCCTGGGGCTGCGGAGGCAATCTTTTGTGTCACATCCCTGTCCTAAATGCTCCTCCTGCGCTCCATTCTAGTCTGTTATACATTCCCAACCTACCAGCAGAAAAGTAGTTGAGAAAAGTAGTGTCTGAGCAGCTTCCCACCGTGGCTGTGTAGAGAAGACCTCGTTCGGCAAGTACGAGCCCCTTCATGATTCCCCCATCCAGAGGGGTGGCTCTTCTTTCTTCCCCTGCTTGGTGGTCTGGGTCCATCCTGAGGGAGAAAGTTCACTCACTAGGACTTCTTGCAGGTTGCCTTTTAACATTGGCTCTGCAAAAAAACCACTTCACACCAAAATAAATAAATAAATAAAGTTAGTTAACTGTTAATATGTTTGAAATACTCCAGTGTGTTTTGCCAGTTTTGCTAGTTCTGGTGCTATAGGTAGCTTCAGAGGCAGTTTTGCTTTCCGTGCACTCTGTCTTTCAATTTTTTGTTTGATTAGCTGTGTGCAGGCCGTCTTTTTGGAAGGCAGAGGAAAAAGACTCTCAATATGCTTTCTCAAAGCTATTTGATTGTTGTTCTTTCCAGCTGAGATAGCTATCTTTGATCTTAAACAACAGTAGTCAGATGGCAACTAGTGACTGAAGTAATTCTTTGCTATGAAAAATATACTGAGGGTCGTGTATGTTCATCACTGATTTCAGTGATGATGCCTACCTGCTGTAGGCAGCTTGCTTCAGTACAGTTCAGAGGGTCAAAATCAGAAGCCTGTTTTCAGAAGCAATGCAGATGGATATAGATATCGACTTCACATAGCCACAAATAATCACTTATGCCCATGCGACTGCAAGGAAAATTCGTCTTGCTTCCTTAACTTTGATTTGTGTGCTAGCTACAGCTGAGATTTCTGTGTGCCTTTGTTTTTTATATGCAGTCCATGTTTCTTTTCTGAGTGGAGGAACAGGATTATGTTTTTGTAGTATTGCATTTACTCGTTTGCTCTGCTGAAGATGGTGTTAATGGTGGAAGCATGTATAGTTTAGACTGACTTTCCTGAGCTGCTCTTATCAAGCGGTGCTTATGCTTTGGTGTCCAGTAAGTGCTTTCATACATGGCATTCATAATAATTCTCAGTGACTCTTGCTGAGATACTCTCAAGAGATATTCCCACTGTACCAGGATTTGCAGAAAGGTGACGGGAACATTGGCCATTAGCTGTCTGATGCCACGTCCGTGCTGATGCCGTGTCCGTGCATGCCTACACCAGCTGATGGCTGAAAGATAACTCCTTTTCCACTGCTAGATGGCATTCTGTCTTAAGGAAGGAAATGCTGTATGACTCTTTGTGCTCAGTTTTATCAGCACATCTTTTCATTGTGTTCTAGCAGCTGGGTTTTTTTCAACTGGAACTTATATTTTTTGTATTCTGATTCAAAATACCTATTCAGTTAAAGGAGGTGTGTTATTACTATGCCTCACAATGTGGGGGAAACCGTATCTCAGATGCTTTATTTATTACTGCTTTCTAAGGGTAACTTGCAGCCTTAGGTTTGAAGCTTGGCTAAACTTTTCAAAAGTACAACTCTATCCATTAGCACCTCTTAGGTGCTAATGGATAGAGTTGTACTTCTGAAAAGTTTTCATTCTGTTGCAGAACGATTCAAAAAAGATGCCTGTTTGAGAAGTTTACTGGGTGGAAAAGATGGCTTGGGTACTAGAACACGTACCTTCAAAGTGAAGTCACCCATTCACACATTTAGTAAGTTCTTGCAGGCTGATATAAAAACGCATCTAGTTCCAAGCTAACCTTGCTTCATTGGGGGGTGGGGAGAGAAAGAAAAAGTTACACAAGGAGCAAAGAAGAAAATTTATGCCTTCAACTGACAGAGGCTTGGCACAGTAGGCTAACTTCAAAGTGTACTAATACTCTCCAGAGATCAGTAAACATGATTAATATATAGTCTGTGGGATATTTTTGTGTGTGTGTGTGAAGTTACATAGACTTCTAAAAACAAAAACAACTTTTATATTTAATGCCTAATGCATTCCATCTGGTGGAGCGTGTATCAATATGTTCCTATTAAGGGCCAGATTAAGGACATAGCGCACATGCTGAGTAGTAACTTAGTCTGCAAATAGTGCAATAACGCTGTTCTAATAAGGAAATCATCAACACATGAGTTTAAATCTCCCATATCAGTATGTTTAGAAAAGCAGCAACATGCTGCTCTGGGTTTTCTCTTCTGTGCCATACCTATTGGCCTCCTTTAGCAGGGAGCCTGGGGAACCATGAAGCTCTGATACTAATTTTTATTCTGTGGTGGGTCTGCTCTGTGTCAGACTACGTGGTCTGTGCTACTCATGCCAGTGTGGCTTTACTGAAAATTCTTTCCCAGAAGCCACTCTTCCTTTGTGCATCTTAATTTAGCTTAATGGATGATACATCTTCTCATCAGCGGATACTATGAGCATGGTGCAGTGTACCAATGGGTCTTGTGTCTCATTTGGTAATCATGCTCTGATCCAGGTGTCCTGAGTCATCTCTTCATTTGCCTTTGCTTTCTTTAAATGTCAAAATTTCTGGGTTTTGTGCATTTGTATTTTGTAGACTTTGAAGAGTCTCCTTTGGATATTTGCAGGGCAGTTAAACTCCAGTCCTTGTCCCATCTAGCGAACAGTATAGTCTGTGCTGTTCTGTTATTGCTGGTCTTTCAGCTGGTACAGAAACCTGATGTTTGTAAACGGCCATGTCGTTTTCCTTTTAAAGTAGGGGGGAGGCAATATGTTTCATGTATTTTCTTCCTTTCTGCATTTCTCCCTGAAATTATTCCTACCAAAGCTATATACTGTTAAATTATAAAGTTTCCCTGTTCCTCCTCCTCTCCTCTGCAGCTGTTGAACAGTTGGCAGCCAGCTGTAGCTTAAAAGGAGAATTTTGAGCGCGTTTGGGATTTTCTGCTGGCATTGCTGCCAGCTCTGCCTGCAGCCCCACTTGGGTTTGCTGAGCTTTGTGCAGCACGTGCGCGCTCTCTCTGCCCTCTCTGCTGCAATTGCTGTGAGCCTGGAGAACGCAGCCTTTTCCTACTGTTGTATAAACTACCTTGGCCAGCCTGTGTCAGCTGTCCTTTCATCCACAGTCGTTGCCTGGCATGGTCTGTGAGTGAATGCAGTGAAGGGTGCCTAATTTTCTTCATTCAACTTACTGCTCCTTTGGAAAGAGCTGATATCAAATGTATGACGTTAAACTTGTGAAAACCAAACAGTGAAATATTGAGGATTTCAACCTGAAGTCCACAAAATGCTTGTATGTAATGTGCAAAGAATTACTTGGTTATGTAGTATGGATTCTCCCCTTCATCTCAAAAGGCAAGGTAAATTTTCATCCTTCCTGATAGACATTAGTTGCACAACATTCCTATATCAGCTATAAAGACAGGATCGTCTCCATTCTGGGACCATTGTTTAAAACAAAGCATTTTGAGGTGTAAACCTACTGCCATGGCTCTGGGTGCCCAAGAGAAGCAGTGCAGGTGTTTTTTATGAGGACTTTAGTCCGTTCCTCACCTGTACGCCTCTCCGTTGGGCCAGTTGGTCACGGTGGGAAGACTGGGATGTCGCAGTATCCCTTTATGGCCACACCCTATGATCGCAGAAGAAGGGATACCACTCTCTGAACCTCAGTTGTCTACTTAGAAATGGGCCATGGGCATCCTGGAGGTCGGAGCTCTCCCGTTCTGGCTTTTTTACCAACACTGCCAAGGGAAGGCATCCAGGGCTGAGTTTCTGGAGGCAGACCCTTCATCAGGCTAAAGAGTGAGATTGCTGTGGAGCATGGTTTTCTTGCAAGATGGAGAGAAATTACTTAGGGTGTTTCCAATGCTGTGGAGTTAGTAGTATTTGTGACGATTTAACTGATGTTAGTGAGGTATTATGTTGGGATTTTTTTATTTCTGATCCATGGCATGAAGTTAGAATAACAAAAGCACTAAGCACTTGCAAGGATTTGGGTTTGCTACAGTTGATTTCGTTTTGAGCCAATTGCTGAAATTTGTAACTACATTTTTAAAATGTGTTTTTATTGTCCTGTAATTTGACCACGGATCAGAATAATAAAACCCTGTTATACAACATGCTTGGCAGCATGTTTGCGTTGGAAATCTGTTTAAGATCCATTCAGTATGCCAAAATCTTATGAAAGTTGGGTGCTTTACTCAATGACAACAGATAATTAACTCAGAAACTTACATATACAAACTTTTCAACCAGGTTGCCTTGCTTGGGATTGCACAAGCAGCAGAACGCATCAGGCTTTGGCTCAATATACTGTGTGACCAACATGTGCAGAAAATGAATATATAGGGTTTCCGCTGGGGACGTTGAGCTCTAGGATGGAAATATTAATCCTTTCTAAAGGCTTTCATATTCCATCAAGACCAAAGTGATTAGGCATACAATATTTGTGCGATCAATAGCTTCTTGTTTGGTGGAATTCTTCTCTTGAGGATGAAATTAAAAGCCTCAGGGCACTATTGGATGGGGAAAGAGCAGGCAGTGAAGTTCTCCACAAGTGTCAGGATTTTTTTAGATTGAAATCCATTCTGCTTTGCCATCTGCTATACTAATCTTGATTTTAAATGCCTTAAACTGTCCCAGGTTGCCAAGAGTTAATTAAATATTAAGATGTTTTCATTAAGGCTTTTCCCCCTCTGGATTTCACGGTACTTTATCAAAGAGAAATACCACAATGAACTAAATATTTTAGAAGATATTTCTCCTCTGGGAGAGAGACATTTACAGAAATTCCGGACGTGAAAATGTCAAATGTTACTCATCCTCTATGTGGCTTTTTTTCCCTTTTTGAAGTATGTTTGCTTCCACTTGGTAGCTGAGGGTGTCACTGCTTGTTATTTGATATGTGGAACTGGGGCACACAAAAGGATGACTAATCCCATTTACTGGAATTTTACAGTTTTCATCAAGGCCACAGTTTCCATTTCAAGCTTTATAGTAAAAGCAAAACACCAACTGGCAAACTGACTTCTGTTATTTTTGTAATAAATTAATATGGATTACTATTACAGTAAAAGGGTCCTTTTTGAAGATTGCTTCTTGAATTGAAAAGAAACTTGCATTTAAATATTTTATGAGGGGCAGTTTATCATAACTATATATACAGTACAGAAGGCTCCCTGTCCTTTGCAGAGCAATACCAGCCAGCATATTTTGTCCTTTTGCAAATACACACACTCTCTCTCTTTCTCTTTTTGTCTCAGTCTCCCTCTCTTTCTCTCTAATGTCATGGTTTCAAGACCAGTGGTTTACATCTAGGCTGAAATAAACTTCTTGTTATAGCCACGTGACTCTCATCAGTGAAAATTGCATGCATCCCTTCTATCTTGAATAATTTTTGCTTAAAGTTCAGCAGGTCTCGAGGGAAAAAGAAAACCTCATAGTCACTGTCTGAACCTGTTCTTTGCAAAAGCCTTTTCTTTCAGTTTCTCTAATCTACTGCATGTAGATCTAGTGGTGTTTCTAGAGCCTCAGCAAGGGCAGCTATGGCAAGACTTCAAAAAATGTTCTGAGCTTATTGACAAATCTGATTACCATTTTTTAAAAAAAGAAAATCTAATTCTAAGATAGCCATCTGCCTGCATTCCAGCTCTAAGCCCCTTTCATTTAAATCATTGTGCTAGGCTCTCCTCACTAGTCTCAGATCATTCCTGCTGCTTCTCCTTCTTTCCCTTTTTGTTCCAGTGGGTACATGTTATGTCTCCTTCCATCTTACACTCTCCTTAATACACCTATTGTACCCAACCTTGCGACCTCCTTCGTAGTAGGTTGGTGCAAGAGGGCACAGCCTTGGGAATAACAACACAGATGTAATGAGATTAGATTTACATAAAAATGAAATCAGGGTTGCCTACTCTTTGCTTTATTGCAAATCCTACAGTACCTGGTATTTCTGAAACCCCCAGCTGCTGGGGGTTTGTCACCTGAGGACCTCACCTTCTGGGTGAGGCTGGAGGACCTAACTAAATAAATTTTAAGGGATGGAAATCACAAATCTGGAAATTTCATGGGTTTTAGACCAAATCGGTGATCAACCCTGATTATATGAGATCTTTTTTATTGCTCCAAGTATTTTTCTCCTCTTATCTTCTGGAAAGTGTGTCTGCGTAGCAAAATCTCCCCAACTCCTTTTTGTGATGCAAGTACAATTTATTTTTGGGACTGGTAGAGTCCTCTTTTGGATGGAATCAGAAAAAGGAACTACCAAAACACAGAGGATAATGGAAACCTTTGGAAATAAATGAATAATTGAGTGATTGTCATTGGGAAGATGATCTCTGTTGTGAATTTAGCAGATTCTTGAAGACTGAAGTCCTTTCTTGCTGGCAGCACGGGGACAATTTTCAGTTTCTTGAGGCTGAGTGCAGGTTTTGGCCATGTGGTGGTTCCACGTCGGGACCAGACAGGCCAATTGTGCAGCCTGAACTGCTCTGGAGATCGGAAATCTGGGATGTCCCCGCGTCAGGTACATTTGGGCACAGCCTATCTGCACAGGTGGCAGATCAGGCCAGGGTTTGCCACACTGTGGTGCCAGCCTGCCCCATCTCTCAGGGGTGAGGGCTTGGTGGTAGCAGCACTCAGCGTGTTGTGCTCTGGGCTGTCAGTGCCAGCCAGCCTGGTGGGTTTGGGCATAAGTTTCAGTCCTCTATGAGTACAGCTGAGCTCACCTGACTAATGCTTTGGTTTGGTAGTTGTAATGGCTCTTTTCCATGTAATACAATTTCCTCTCCCACATGATCCTGTGTCCAAACTAAAGGTCAGACCCTCATCTGGTTTAAATCAGTATGGCTGTGCTGATTTCATGCTTACGTATACTAACTAATGAGCTGGAAATTTACAGCTAGCACTGTTATACAAAGGGATGGAGACTCATGGCACTGGGGTCATCAGCGATGACGAGAGTAAGGATGTTGAGATATTTTGGAGTTCTTACTTGTGACGTCCATAGCTGAGAATTTGGAAAAACACCCTGCCGTACTCTTTGTGGGGGCCTAGGGCTCTGCTTTCAGTTAGATTTCAGCTTTTTATAATAAACTGTCTCTACTCCTACGCCATTCCTGCACAAGCTATTCTTCAGTGTAGCGCTGCTAACGAACCAAACATGGCCATCCCCATATCCCAGACCTTACTTGTAAAACTTGTATTTGCTTAAATGGCAACCAACCTCAAAGCCCTTCTTGTTTGTAAGTAGTGAGACACAACAGAGGCACTTTTGTGGCAGTGTATTGCGAGCGGCCTCAGAAACTACCGTTGATGCCGGTGTAACCCCCTTCTGAGTTAAACACTGACGGAGCAGCGGATGAAACTGGGAGCTGTGCCACAACAGTGGATTGTCAGCAGCTGAACTGCTGTCTAGAAATGGAAAATGTATTTTCACATCTTCTGCTATTCTCCTCTAATGGATTTTGAGGTTTTTTTTCCCCTGTTTCCCCTGCCTAACCAAGCTAGAAGTCTGTGTACTTTGACTACTGTTCTCCCTTAAAGACTTTTAGTACTAACACAAGTGTCTCTCTCAAAATACAACAATATTTTTAGAAAGGATTTGAAACAGAAGAAATTTTTATCCGGCAAAAATACATTATTCTGGTGTTTTTTTTTTTTTTTTACCTCTGTGAAATGCTAAGCAGAGTGTGATACTACTGCCATCCTACACTTGAGTACTCTTTTATGGAAGAAAATAAATATAACCAGATTAATTACTTAGCAATAGATTCAATCTCTTAAAGAGAGCTGAAGCTGTAGGATGGCTATAACAATACTGTGTAGGTATTTTAACATCAGAAATCTGCCAGGAATGAGTGCTCCAAAGCTGATCCGTGCTGATTCATGCTCGTCCCACACACGTTCCTCTAGAGAGTGGTTTTTCCCCTCTCCTAGCTTTTTCCAGAAGGTGTCACTGTTAGGCAGTGATGGTCAAAAAGTCTGTAGATTTAAAAATAAACGAATGAAAAGGACTTCATGGCTCTTATTTTCTTGCAACGATTATTTAACTCCTAATAAATCAACAGCAACAGTTCAAAACATTAGAATAGGAACAAGAAATGGGAGCATCAAAGTTTCTTCATAATTTGAATTTACAATCTGTCATCCCAAAGAAAATTCAGCTTCTCAGGCCATTAGTTTAATAGCTGAGAGTGTGAAATTACCAAAATTACTGAGCAGTTTTAAAGCTTACTCTTTTAATGCTCATATTCTGTGCGTGCACACAGGGGATACATCTGAGAAGCACATGTGTGTACCAGTGGATGCAACTTCATAATTAAAAGCTGCAAACAAAAATATTTATTTTTCCAGGTATTCAGTGAGATGTGGTTTGTTTGCAGACTTCAGCTTCCACTGGGCTGTAGGTCTCAGCACAATGCACCAGAGGCCCTTACGAAATGAGTGGATGACACAGATTTGGGAAATGTTGCTGATGTGGGTAAGAACTGGAACACAGAGCTGCAAGGGTGGACGAGCATGAGGGCTCCACCATCCAAAGGGGATATACATATTAAAATGAACTGCAGAGGCTCACACCTAGGAACAGTAAGCCAGAAGTGCATCGGTAGGCAACAAGTGAAGAGAAGAAAACTTGAGTTATGGTGGTTACTAATGAGCTGCTGATATAATCTGCCATTGAAAAATGTAAGTATGGCCTAGAATAAAACAGAAGAGTTGTTTCCAGTGAAGCCAGAAGAGCTTTAGCACCTCTGACCTGAGGCCGGCTGAGCACGCACCTGGAAGGCTGCAGCTAGCTCTGGTTCTTTGCCTTGGGAGGTGGTGAGTGTGGGCTGGAAGTGGAAAAGCACTAGGGGAAGTCAACTGTAGCATGCCAGAAACATGATCTAGGGTGCAGGAAAGTGGCAGCACAGAACTAGTAGGGGGGAAGTGGCCATTTGAGCTGGAAAGTAGAGAGATGGAGTTCGGGGACAGAACCCCCTCTATCTGCTGTAAAACTAACTATAGACTGTATCATGTCCTTAATTATAACACAAGGCTGGAGTTAACAGTTCAGGAGAGCCTGTGTCCTTCCTGTGTCTCCATGAGATAATCATATGCAAATGCTGGATCATTCATTCCTCTCCCACCTGCACTCTGCATGGAAATGGTGCAGCCCGAGAAGTGATGCTACGTGACATATCTTCTGTCTCATGATATCATAAGTATAAACCACCACATAATGTTCTTGGGGAGGAGGGAGAGTAGAGCAGTTTTTCTGCTGCACGCCCTGTGCAGACGTTGGTGCGGTGCTGGTTTACCAGCGAGGAGTCGAGGCCTGCAGGCTTCTGCCAGTCTCCTCCACCTGATGCTTATTTTGAAATTGAATCCCTAAGATAGGACAGTCACTTTGGTCTGGTCATGGTAGTCTTCCTGGAAGAGCTCTGTCTTGTGAAAAAACACTGTAACAGGACCAGTTTTGGGGCAGGGGTGGATGGGTGAGCTCCTGGGGCTCCAGTGGGAAGGGGATCCCTGCAAAAAGTGCAGTGACCGCAACAGTCCTGGTTTCACTTTGTGCAGACTTGGTTTGAGGGCTCTTTGGAGTGAAAAGCCAACGTGAAAGAGGGGCACAAAGCCGTAATGCTCCTGCGATATCTGCTTCCCCAGGACAGCCATCATAGCGGAGAGAGGAAGGGAGAGCAGGAGGGAGCAGGGAGGGAGGCAAGGCGAGCATCTGAGGTATGTCCCTGAAGGACCCTACTAGGGCAGACTTTCAAGTACTCATTTTTACAGCACATTCTTTAGGAACAAATTTTCTATTTAACCGATGTGTTGACAAATCAATCCTGATCTGAATTTGTACATTGCTTTGATTCTTCAGGCAAGTCTTGGATATGTAGCCAGATTTTTAATATAGAAGCAACTGGAAGTAGGTCATTTCCGCCCTTCAAATACCACTAAAAAGCTCCACTATGCTATGGAAGAAAGGGAAAAGTTTTCCCTGTCTTTTCATCTTCCTAGGTTTCTGCTGCGCAAAGCGCTCTATGAAAATAAATTGGCATCACATAAAAATTGTTATTTCCTTTTTCCTTCGATTTTACTCTTCATCAGGACAGTTTTAATGAAATCCATCTATTGAGTTTGTGGGATTCTAGTAACGTACCTTCTCATTATACCATAAATAATGGTGAAGTAAGAATCTTACGACTATTACTTTTAAATCAAAGTTATGGGTTTTCTAATGGATTCCATAATACAGATTTCAAAGTTTACAGTAGTTTAACCATAGACAAACATTGTATCCTTCCCTTCTTTGTAATTCAGCTGCTCTTTATTTTCTTCTGCAGCTTCATATGGTTTAAACATCTGCGCCTTCGGAGCTGTTCCATGCTTGCTCGCCTTATTAGAGTGTTTGGTGCCGGAGCCTCCGACCGAACGCCAGGGTCCTTCCCTTTGTGTTCCTCAGTGACGTACACAAGAACTTTGAGGTGGTGTAAGAACAGAGGGATTCGTGGCTAATAAATACTTCATCTAAATGGGTGAGTGTTTGAGCTGGGCTGTTAGCTTAATTCTAACCATAAGGGGCAATAACCACAGCATACTTTGGGTGGGAGAAGACATCAATCACTGTCACTTTTCAGCAGAGGAAAATGAGCGGAGGGGGAAGAAGGTGGGGTATATTTTAGCTTTTGGAAACCAGGATGTAAGCTTTTCATCCAGGCTAATTCTTTTCTGGGTTGTTGGTGTTCCTAACTGCCATCTTACAAATTTTATTTGTTACTAGGTAAAATAGAATGATTAATGTGTGTATTCTGACCAAGGCTGGCTACAGATATGTTATTCAATTGTGTTAGATCATAGGAAGACCATCACCCATATTGGTCCCTGGATGTGTAAGGAGGTTTGCCACAGTAACTCCCTTGACGTACCAGAATTGGCATACCTCTGTTGTGCTCTGAAGTTTATTTCAAATTATTCAGCTTAGGGAAAAATGATTATTAAAAACCTCATTGACACTGTCCCTTCCTATTTGGTTTTTGGACACTATGTGCGCTCAGGGAAACCTCATTTTCATCAGCAGTATCACTGCTGTCACTGGCATGGGGAGAGGGGCAGCTCTGACACTGTCTCGCTGTCTGTGCCCATTACCAGTGGAGGAAAGAGATCTCCTATGTGTCTTGTTCATTTAGAGGGGAGGCTTTTTCACTTGCAAAGCTTCAGTCTCCTAACTATATTCACCATAGATGTTTTTTCTCACAGACATATTCTGCCACTTTGAAGCAGCTGAGTTTTTGCAAATGAAATGCATTTTCCTCTTTATTCTGGAAAACTGCTGCCATTCAGATGAGTTTCTACTTCTCTTAAACCTCTCCCACTGCCTAATTTGAGAGCCAGCTGACTCAAATAACAATACATAAATGAGAATGAAATGAGAAGGGCATTTGCTCTACATTTTCTCCTAATCATTATTACTCTATTCATGTCAGCTTTAGATTTACATCAGATTAAATTTTGACTAGAAGGAAAGCTGACACAATCCATCAGGATCTCCTAATTAAACTTTTTCAATCTGTTGTATTTTTTTCCCCCCTTTTGTTATAACTTTTCAAGTTTTAGTAGCCTGATCAGGTTGGAAATATTCTGCTTGTACCCTTTGTAAAAACATGGATTACATTCCTGTACTGAAATGGTCATAAAGTTTTGCCATTCACTTCAGTGGAGCTAAGAATTTTTTTCTGTATCAACAGAAAAACTATAATACCTTTTGATAATGCTTTTTATTTACAAAAGAAAAAAAAAGAAGAAAAAACACATAGCTTTTAAAGGCAATAAAAATAAATAGTTTCATAATATTTTTCTTTCCCTTTTAATTGAAAAAACTTTTTTTTCCAATTTTAATTTCAGCCTGTTAAAAATGTGATTGATTGAATGGTGTCTTATACTTTGTTGCTCTTTTTTTTTTCTTTTCCACTACCATTTCTTTGAATCTTGCTTCTATTTTCAGTTCATTTTGTCTTCTTATTGGTTTCCATTTTTATTTCCTTATGTATATTTGTATGTATGTATGTATATTTTTTTTTTCTTTTGCTCTTTGTATCTCTCCATCATTGAAGGTCTCCATTCCCTTCCCTCCTCTGTCATCTCTCTTGTCCTTGATCATACTGCTGCTCTATTACTGAGGAGGTGACTGGAACCTCAGAATATACTTAAGAGCATCCTTGTACTCCTCTTTTTTGAAAAATTGTAATTCTTAATACCACCATCTAGCATGCAGCTGCTAAGGAAGGAAGATAATTCACCAGGTAGCTAGGGACTGAAGTAATACCTATAAAATGGAAATGGACAGTGTAAAGCACAACTCCTGAGCTGCTGTTAATAATGTAGTTGTTGGAGGAAAAGACCATCAACCATCACACTTGGCCTCAGTAGTGGAGAGACTCAGCATAAGGTAGAGCTCCAGTGAACAGCTGGCACGTGGAAACCCAGCAGAAGCCTGGGAGAATATTGAATGGTTTTACTGTGTCTTTCTCAACACATCTATGCAGGCAGAACCAGTAATTTGCTTTGATAACTGCAAAGCTTTAGATAAATGCGTGGTGGGCAAGATTTGCAATAGTAGCTAAGTTGCAATTTTGGTACACATCTAGAGGATGGAGAGCTAGAAATCTGATCCAACCCCGGGGAGCACACCTGATGCAACAGCTCCCAGTGATGGCTGGCAAAAGGGCATTCTCGGTCGCTTGAGATGATGACTGGGTGTGCAACAGAAGCCCGTCTGGTTTGACTAATCTCCTGTCGGTAGCCTGCATTCTGCTTAATGATATTTGGGGTCAAGAAATTAAACTTCCCCTTGCCTTAGTTCTTTGAAAATTTTGTTTCTAGGCTTGTGATTTCTAGGCTTCCTAATACATAGTAATCATGTAGGATTCATCTTAACACACTGGTGGGTGGGTGTTTGGGAGAAGGGGGTTGAGCAGACTTTTGAGTAATAGCCAGAAGTCAGAGGACTTTTTCAGAAAGTGGGAGATTTAGATCCTAAGCACTTTTCAACTCTAAAGGGTTTTAACAGCTTTGTACGCATAAAATGGATAATCTGCACTTGGAAGAGTGCTCTAGTGATCTTCTCTAAAGTGTCCTGATACAGGCTGCCTTCTTCTATCAGTGGCAATTTGCTTTATGCAAGTTATCTAAACATTTTTTAAAGCACAGAAAAAATGACTTTCCAGCCTAATAATTAGGTCCATTGCCTTGGGAGATGGAGAAACAGATTTCCAATCTGTGATTATTTCCACTTATTACCTTGTGTTTTAACATGAAGTGAGGAAAAGCAATGAGAGATTGAGGGTACCCTCTCTAATACTAGTCTACAGCTTCATTGTTCAGACATTTATTAAGGAACTAGGTAGATTTAAAACTCCTTAATAAATGGAACTGAAGTCCCTATAGGTGTGGGCATTATTTTACTCGTTGAGCTATTAGAGGAAAGTGTTAATCATTCTCCTTAAATCTAGTTTTGGTTTCTAAGGCCTTTACTACAGATACTTTGAAGGAAGTACTCTCTCTCTAAATCAAACTTTCCTTTCAGTCTGTGACACCTTCTTTTTAAAACCATTTTTTTTCTTTCAGCCAGAACAACATTTTTATTTCTAACCACTCTGCACTGTTTTTTTTCCTTCAAATCAGTCATCAAACAGAGAAAAGCAATGAGTTGAACTTTTCTGCTTACCTGTTTAAATCATTCACTTCTTGCCATGATAACTGAAATGAAGACTAACTGCCTTGAAAAATTTTGTGCCTTTCTTCTGGTACACAAAATGGAAGTGGCTGGCCAGACTAAGTCTGCTCTTACTCTTGAAATAGTTCTCAACTGGGAACATTTAGCACAGTGGTTGATGTGTCAATGTGTTTGCCATTGAAGAATAAATATCTCCATGCCTACACTGTAAAACACTCTCCCTCCCCCAAGCGCCCAGGTCCCCTCATGAGCATTATTACTGACCAGGCACGAACAAAACACGTCAGCCCTGAGAGATGTAGCTGATTATGTCAAACGGGAAATCCAAACCACATACGTAAAAGTTGTCTGGAAACACGTTTGATATGTCACTAAACCTGAAGGCTACTTGTTTTGGCACTTCTCCCATAAGTGACCATCCCTCACCCCTTCCAACTAATTTATTAAAACTATTTGGCAGTATAATCTTGACAGTCTTTCAATTCAGTGTCATTAATTTCAGAAGCACCACCTCCCTTACAATAATAAGGAAATTGATCTTGGCATCCGAATTACTTCTGCCTTTTCTACACTGGATCTCTTCAAGGGACTACATCAAATAATTCTCTTGTAATTCATGTGAGTTACTACATATCTGTTAATCCTGTTAAGAAGAGAATAGTGATTATTTAGTTAAGGAGCTCATTGGAAAAATGATCTAAAGTGTGCTCTGAATCATTAAACAAAGCCGATAATTGAATTATGTAGCACTTGGGAGAAATTTCTGTGCTTGTTCCAGTGGGTCAGCAATGAATATCAGTTTCAAATGTACTTAACTTTGACTACAAGCACAAAGAATGTTGTTATTCTTTGTCAGTGTTTCTTATTTTCCCCCATGTTACCACTGAATTGATTTAAAATTTTGGGATTGAATGGATTCTAAAAAATATATTGTCATCCAGTTGTAATTCTTTTGAGCAAACTGAAGCATCTGTTGACTCATCTTGATGACACAGCTTGACTATTGATCTGCTGATCAGATGTAGTCCAGCACTTAGTGCATTTGAAAATAAAAATTTTTATTGTATTTTTCTTTTGAATAGATAAACTTTATTGCTTTTGAAAATATAAACTGATGTACTGTTGCTCTCTCAAACCCCATTCCCCCCAATTCTCTAAAGAGATTGGTTGTCCTACTGAAAAGCCAAGCCTACCTGCCTTTTCACCAAGCATCCAGCAAAAGTCAAGATAAGAGATTCAGCAAAAGTCAAGATACTTGAGTAACATTTCAGAGGAATGGTGGAAATCTGAAGTGCAGTGGTGAGTGTGTCTCTTGAAAAGATCTGACCAGTCTTGCAGGAAGAAGATTTATCTACTTATCTGGTAACAAATTACAAATCAAACCCTGTTTTTAATTTTGCTTTTCTTGTAAGAATATTGTAGCACCAAATGACAGGACAGACCATGAAGACTGGTGCTTTAAATGCCTATTTTCAACATTATAAAAGTTACAGGATTCTCTTTTTACCCATTTCTTAATTCTGAAAATGTTTCTGGCATATTGAACCCTCTACTGCACTTTACCTTGATAGGTAAAAGGGAAATTCAAACCCAGTGTTAATACTGTAGTTAATGCTAGCTATACATCTTCAGCAGTATTATATTAGGTATATGAAAGCAAAACAGGGTTCAACCTAGCAGAAACCATAAAAAAAAGTTTTCACACACCCCCACATGTAGCGCTTTGAAAGATTAGTTTCATAAAGCTGAAAACAATTAAGAATGAAATCATTTGGGAGAAAGCATTTAAACAGAAAAATGTGAGTGATAATTGGGAGCTGCTTAGGAATATTTTACCAAATGCTCCAAAAGCCACAATTGAGAGGGAAGGCCCTATTGGTTTAAAAAAAAAATACCACCCAAACAAAACAAAACAAAACCCTGGCTCAAAGGGAAAGTGGAAACAGATACGAAACAAAAAAAAACCCCAAACAAAACAGGAAAAATGCAAATTTATATAAAAATGGAAGAAAGGCAAATTTGATAGTAGTACGAGTCAGAAAGTAGGAATCATTCAACACTTGTTAAGGAAAAAAGAAAAAAAGCACACAAAGGGAGAACTCCAGTTTACTTCTAGAGTGTAAGAAGGAAGTTTTAAAATTGACTAAGAAATCTTACAATTGTATTGCTTCATTGCTAAAAGAAAGTGGTAGAATTGTCTATAATGACACAAAGGGTCAGAACTGCTCAGTAAGTAGTCATGTCCTGAATACAGAGAAAGAGCCAAGAGATATATTCACATCAGTCATCCAGTATTTAAGAAGGACATTGAACACATGCCATTCAAATCAGCTAGCTTGATAAACCTCGCTCTAAATATTTGTTCTCATCTAGAGCTGGGAAAAATTAATCCCTTACCAATATTTTAAAAGATCAAGAGAGTGACCCCAATAGCTGGAGGAATTGTGGGAAAGTGCTGAAGGACTTTTACATGAAAAATGAAGGGAGGGTCCTAGTGTCAGCATCAATTGACATAGGTATACAGAAAACAGCTTTTGATATCTTATTTTTTAAAAAATGAGATAAGTTTAGTTGATAAAGACAATGGCACCAAAGTGTTTTGGTGTTTGGCATTCTGGTCAAGACATGAAAGGGACAGTTAGTAATACAGCATAGATTAAAACCTCAGCATGAGGTCTCAAATTGTAAGCATCTCAGGGACCTGTCATTAATGAGGACAGGTGGTTCTTGGCCTTTGCACTGGTAACATTTTCATCACTGATACAGAAGAAAATACAAAAATTATTTCTGATAGGGTTTTCAGAGGACACTGAGACTGGGCATGAAGGAAACCATACAAAAAGAAGGGCTCAGAGTACTGAAACAAAGAGAGAGAAAGAGAGAATAATTTATTTTCATACGGGAAGGTCATTCATCCAAGAATAAAAAGTTACAGCAATGCCACAGAGGAGCTAATGACTGTGCAAAAGTGGTGACAATCCTGTGAGCAGGCTCAGAGGATGGCTCTTCTGAGCAGTTTGGTTTTGGCTTTTTGCTGCAGCAACAAAGAATTCATTAGTGTGGCTAGCAAGTATAGTCATGGGTTGTCTATTGCTGCAATTCAAGGCAAGCCTGTTTTGGGAATTAATTCTGGGAAGTCCTGCAGTCTGTGAGAGGGTCAGGCTAGATGGTCCCTTACAATCTATGAAGCTGTAAAGAAAGAAATGACCATCCAAACCAGGAAATCACAGGGGGAGGGGAAGAGATCTGCCCAGGTCTGAAAATATTGTTGCAGATGTCACAACTCACATAACATTTGGAGAGTTTTACGCTAATGTAATCCATCTCTGCAAAAATGACACATCTGTTTCCACTTTCTGTTCCTTATATTATCTTTGTAACATCACTGTAGACTCCATCTGGAACTGAAATTCTCTTTAATTTTTTTAAAGCAGCGTTCCTGATAAAATCTGGCATTGTAATGATTTGAAAGCAAGGATAAGCTTGGAAAATGGAACATTTTCTGTTTCCTGCCCATGTAACTATGGTCCTTCCCTTTCTGCAGGCACACATGGTAAAGATATATACAAATATGAATGCATTTACGCTGCCTGTATACTGTGAAGAAAAAAAAAAACAATTAGACTAAGAAAATAGATCATTGCTTTGTATTAATAACATGCATACTAATCCTAAAAACAAATTAAAGTGCATTTGGAGAAGTATTTTAAATATTAATAAGCGTGATTTCTAACTTTGCAGTATTAATAATTGTTTTGCTGTTCCTTATTTTTATTACTTATGTTTTAAATTCTCTCTTGGCTTTGTAGTGAATCCAGGCTGCTGGGGCTTGGTCTTGTCTTACTGCAGTTTAAAGGAATTTTGCCGTTGACTTCAAGTAAGAGCCAGCTCTACTTTTACTTTTGCTTTGCAGCCTCTTTTAATTTCCTTTACTGTAAGCATTAGTCCAGAGGTAATACTCCCAATCCTCTTATGGAAAGATCCTTTTTAATTTCAGCTTTTAACTATTTCAGTGTAAGTGTGAATTAATTTTTTTTTGTGTTTTGATGATTAATACTGAGGGGAACTATTAAACTGTATCCTCAAGCTGTTTATATATGCATTTAACTGGGGAAAAATATATTTGGAAATCTAAAAAGGTTCTTGGTTAATAATGAGTGATCTTTGGTGTGTCTTATTGCACTAGGAAGAATGAATAAATGCGATTACTGGAAAACCTGTTTAGTCTCACATCATGTTTCCTCTGGAGGTCCCAGTACAAAGCCTACTGGAGTCAATGGAGGCTTGGAGTGCAAGCATTCTTCCAGTGCCTTTGGTTTAGCAATAACAGTGACTTATTAATCTTCAGTTGCTAGACTGGGGTGGATATCTTTCCAGGAAAAAAATGAGCACTAATGTTTTGCTCAGGGAAAAGGAGGAAAAGAAAAGAAATTTTAAAAAAAATATATTTTTAAGCAATAAATCCATTGATCCCCTTTAAAATGAGAGGGAGCTAATCAGGAGGGTTTTGTGGTAACTTACCAATCTCTCTGTGTCTTTTTCCTGGCTGGCTAGTCAGGCACTTCAGGCTTTTTGCTGGGCAGGAAAGGACAGAATAAGTACTACCAATCATATGACAAAAGTTTGAACATGGAGTAAAAGAGGGCAAGTCCAAGGAGGACTGAAGACCACTTCTTGTCCAGGTTCATAGCTTAGTTTAATTTAGATGTTTTTATGGAGGAAGAGAAGGGAAATATTTTGCAGTGTCACATGTGATTATAATGGAACTATCTCTGGACTTCTTTCTTCTTTTGTTCCCTTGTGCTCCTGTTTCCTGCCTCAGGTTTGGGAAGGAAATGTGCTGCAGCTCCGACACAATGACCTAGTCCTTCACAGCATGCAGGAAAGGTCTGAGAACTTGTTAACAGCGGTGGCCTGGCAATATCCTTTCTCTCCTTACAAGATTTGTCAAGACATAACTCATCCTTATGACTTCACTCCTGCTTTTTCCCAGTGACTTATCTGTGTGACGACAATATTCAATAGGCATTTTGTCTGGTAAAAGCCAACTAGCATCTTGAAGCCGTGGTCATTCTTCAACTTTTCCATCAAAGACAGAGAGGATTTTTAAGTGTTTTTCCTGTGCCCAAACTGAACAAATACTTAGCCAATAATAATGCCATCAATCCATCTTGTCCATCTAGGACTGATATTTTTACTCTCTCCCTCTCCCCGTCCTAGATATCTACTTGTCTAATCTGGATAGCTATCTATCGGTCTAACCTAGATAGACAGATAACTAAGAAAATGAAATCACAATGGGAGGAACTATTTTACCAGCTTTTAAAACATCACAGAGAACAGTCCATGCTACAGTTCATGGGGCTATTTAACCCTTAAAAAGTCTGTCTTTCAGGGAAGACTAAGCATAGAAGATAAAGTTCCAAATACTTTACAAAGACAAAAATAAATCCAGAAGTAAGCCTTCAAAGACTGGGAAGATTTCTGTGGAGTTTAGAGGACACCGAATCAGCTCTCTGGCCACATCATGCAGTCTTGACTATCAAGTCATACTGATAAATAGTCATAATAGTATTGAAAATTGCTCATGTGAACAAAGCAAAGCAGGTGTGTATGTGTACACGTAACATCAATCCTGTATGTTAACAACTCCTTAGTAATCAAGAATGTTGTGTGATTCCCTGGTAAGCTGCTGGGCATACACATTTTTCCTTTTTACATCAGTGTATGAAAATTATATCTTACCAGAACAGGAGTTTAAGCTAAAGATGAAAAATCTTAAGGCTAGAATTTAGTAATACTTATAGTCTTATGAAGATTTTAAAAAGCTCACTTGGAAAAAAATTGCATACCCACTTTTTTTGTTACCAAATCAAACCAGGCTTAGACTGAAAAAGTCTGAAAGTTGTCAACATGGAGTAAATAAACTGAGTCTGCAGTAGTAAGACAGTTGCAAAGATGGGCCCATCACAAAACCTGTCCTCATAGCTAGCACAGTTTTCAGTAGAGGCACCTGCTTCTGTTCTTGAGTAGAGAAAATGAGTTATAATTTCAACTCAAAAGGAGTTAGCTCAAGGATTGCCATTTTAACTCCCCTTTGGCCAGATGTGAAACATTAGGTAGGTAGTCTGTCGGAGCTGGATTTGCAGGCTAATAGGGTCTAGCCGAGTGCACTGAGCTCTATTTGCAACAAAACATTCATTACCATATTATTGAAAGGTTGTTACAAGCATAAATCACAATATAACAGGTTTTGATTCACAGTTTATGTTAAGACACCTTTGAACCTCCCTAGGAGGGAGATGGAAAATTAAAGTGAAGATAAATAGGAATGAACTGAGTATACATTACATTACTACTTCGTGCTGTTCAAGCAGTGAAAAGTGTACTCACTGCAAGTGGGAATCTGTTGTCTTTAATCAGGGCTCATGAGTATAAATTTTTGGTAAAGCTCCTTGTAATTTCCTTTGTTTAGATGCAAGAAATCTTTAAGGAGTTTATCAAATTTGCTGGAGGCCATTTCTGATCTGTGAAATGAAACAATCTGAAAACATTAATTGATTTTAGGGTTTAAGAAAAATTGACCCATAAAAAGAGAGTGCATTATTACTTTCGTACAGTCAGGACGGTATTGAACTGACTTGGGCACTATATTAAATTATCTGTTTGCCTTTATTTTTTTTTCACCACAGAAATGGGACTGACAACTTGATGTAAGATTTTCCCATTTGCAGAAAGGACAAAGAAATGATCCATAAAGTTTGGGTTTACTTTTGATTTAATTAACACTTTTTATGTTAAAAAAAGTTAGTTTCAAAATGAAAATGCTTTCTGAGCAAAATGCCAAAAATGCTTTCCTGTTTGAAATGTTTTGCCAGGCTAAAAACAAATTTGCAAAAGCCTTGGGTTTCCCAGAAACTGGATTCTTTCATACAACTTCTGCAACTTGTCAAAAAAATTAATCCAGTATTAGTCTTAATTTGCACTGATATGAGTGTGAGAGGAGAGTTGGGCCACATGTTTCCATTTGTTCATTCTAAGCCCTTTTAAAAAGTGTCCAATTTCAGTACAATCATATCAGATTTGAGATATCCACAGATCTGCTCTGAGGTCAGCCAGCTAGAAACATTTTGAAAGGTGGTGGTGAGTGTGTGTGTGTGTATGCACATGTGCACCTTTGGAGGTTTTCTTTGAGGCTATGGATTGCGATTTCATCCAATTTTACATAAGCCATTTAGTTTTAATGGAAGCTTTAATCAGTGATAGAAGAAAACAGTTTTCATTAATCAAATTTAGAATGCAGAGGATGACTTAACAGTGAAGTGTGTGGTTATGTTCGTACTTCAGTCCCAGTTCGTATGCTTCAGTCCCAGTGTGCTAATTTTCCCCGTGTTTTTCCTCCCAACCCAAGAACACCATGTTCTGTTCAAAAGATTGAAGTTGATAAGGCGTGAAGACATCTCTTTCAATAGATATTGAACCACAGGTTCACTGTTTTTGTTACTTAATCCTACTTTGGAAATTTTCAGAAGTCATCAGTTATGGAAATGATCAAAAGCAAGAGCTGTAGCACTACAGAGAAAGATTTCTTGTTTAAAATGAATGAGAATGGTCACTCAAGGGCTGCCTTAGTAATGTTCAGCTCTGAAGGGCCAGGGAACCATGATGCAATTTCACAGACATTGCAAAATGGAATTTACTACAATAATAATAACAATAATAATAAATAGCTCCTCTTAAAATAAGTATTTTTATGATAATGAAACTCATGCTGGTTGAAACATATTAGACACTAGCAACAGAATCCAACATCAAGATATTGGCACAGCAAGATAGAAAGAGAAGACTAAAAGAAAGACCTGGTCTCATTCCCTGTTCTGCTGTTGGACCACAGGAAAATCTCAGCTCCAGTAAAATCAATGGGGTTTTGTACTAAATTCAGTTGATCCTGGTTGGTTTCCCTCCTCTCCCCCCCCAATGTATGATGCATGAAGAACTTAAATCTGTGTCTTTACATGCATTCAGTGAAGAAATAATGACAGTAGCTAAACCCTGATGTTGATTAGTCAGCTGATTATCTGTGTGGAAAAGAAATTGCACAAAAATGAAATTAAAAACACCCAAGGAGCTTGCTAAATCAGGAAATGCAGATTTGGATGGATTCCTCATAATTAACTAGGCCTACATATTCCTAAATATATAAGCATCCCAAGTCTTTTAAAAGAATCATAGAATCATAGAACAGTTTGGGTTGGAAGGGACCTCTAAAGGTCATCTAGTCCAACCCCCCTGCCGTGGGCAGGGACATCTTCAACTAGATCAGGTTGCTCAGAGCCCCGTCCAACCTGACCTGGAATGTTTCCAGGGATGGGGCATC
>NW_008795527.1:5223584-5261302 GCF_000699145.1 Aptenodytes forsteri
TTCCCCCTTGTCCTGTCGCAACAGGCCCTGCTAAAAAGTTTGCTGCCATCTTTTTTATAAGCCCCCTTTAAGTACTGATAGGCTGCAATAAGGTCTCCCCGAAGCCTTCTCTTCTCTAGGCTGAACAACCCCAACTCTCTCAGCCTTTCTTCATAGGAGAGGTGTTCCATCCCCCTGATCATTTTTGTGACCCTCAAAGAAGTCTTTGAGTATCACTGTATGTGTTGAGGCTGGAGTTTCAGCCATAATTCTGGATTTCCTCTGCCTATGTATATACAAGCCAGAACACTAACATTGTTTTCATAACATTTCTGGGTGTTTGACTATGTTTTGTACAGCATATAGTCAAACAGCCAGGTCAGAGTGTAAGAAGATCAGCCTCTTCCTTTTTATTTCTCGTATGGCATGTGTCAGCAGGATGGGCACAGTGTGAGTTTTGCCAGGTTGCTTTTTCATGTTCCCTCCAAAAAGCACTGCTTCTCCTGTAGTCTTCGGAAAACAAATAACTTGCGTTTCCAAAGGTTTGGTCTTATTACTGTTTGACAGTGGGTAGAAGACACTATTGCATATGATCTTTTTCTTTACAGTAGTCTTTCTAAACTCTTCAAAGTGTTTTCTTTGGAGCCTGCTGCTAACTCAGAGGAAGCCAGGCAGCCGACCAAGAGCTGATTCAGTATCCTTCAGCTTCCTTGTGCAACAAAGTGTTGCTGGTTGTGCTTGTACTACTACGATGCACCACAATAAGCTCTGGACAAGAAAAGGAACAGAAAGAGAGTATTTATTTTCACCAGCTCTGAACATGATATTCTTGTCTGGTGAAAAATTTTTTTAGCCTTCATTCTTAAGAAACTTCAAAAAGCTTGTAAAGGTGATGGATAGGAGAGACTTTCATTGCAGATGTATTATGTGGTTGAACTATATACCCTCTCACACAGGTGTGTTTGGTTGTAATGGAGAGCTTGTGTCATGCCATAGCTGGTTGGGTATTCTCAGCAGCAGATTTGCTGTGATCTCACAACTCCTGACCAGAAGGCTGCCCTCTGATGTGACCACAGGGAGAGTGATAGGATCCGTCCTTCCAAGGATCATTGCTGGTAATTCCTTTCCAAGGTCAGCGTATCTCCTTTCTGCCTGTTATCAAAATGTTGATCTCACAACCCATTCATTAGTGAAGCAGAGGAAAAACAGCTGCTATAGGACCAACAGCATTATAATTTTCATTTATATCAGGAGTTAAGTTCTGAAATGAGTCTCCTGTTACGCCCACTTTTTGCAGTTTGTTCACTCCAAGACCACATTACAGTGTGGACCAAACTGGAGAGCTTTCACATCAGAAGATGAGATCCAGCCAGGTTCCTCATGCGCTCACACCACTTCTGACCCGTTGGGCCAGACTAGCACTAGTCTGCAGTAAAATCCTCTGTAATGAGCAAAGTGGAGAAGCTGGGTCCTCAGGAACAACTTTTTCTCTCTAAAGATATGCTCTTATTACAATCCACCACTTACTAATGCAGATGCAGACAGTATCTCAGTTTCTTGTTGTGAACATAGATATACATTGGTGTTTGCTAGAAACTGGTGACTGAGCAGCTTTGCATGATACCTTCTATGCACAACTTTCCTCCAGAGCTTGACCCTACTGCATCCACCATCTAAGCATGGATGTTTCCCTCCTTGGCTGCTTCTCATGACTCAAAGCAAAGGCTACAGCTTCCTTCCTGCATGACAGTAGACTGACCAGCTGCTGCACCTCTTTGCTGATGGATTGAAGTGTTTTCAGGCCTGAAGTTGCATTCCCTCCAGCTGCTACTGATGTATACAATTTTTACTAGGCAAGAATAAAGGGATTTAAGGGAAGAAAGAATAAAAGTGAATTGTCAAAGGAAATCCTGCTATTGGTTTCCACTATTTCCTTCTATTGTTGAATGTCGCAGATGCTGAAGTAAATTTCTACTGAGACGGGAATCCTACATTAACTATTGTCATCCATGTTTGTTCATGGCCAACAGTTAAATCATTCTTCCTTCTCGTTTGAACAGCCGGAGCGTACAGTGGTATTTCAGACATTTTTCTGAGTAAGCATGCATAATACTTCCCACAGGTCACTGTCCTCTGAAACGGGCCAAAAGGTTTGAAATAAAAATGTTGAACCTTCCATAAACTCTCTGGCAGCTCCTATGGAATTGCATAGAGCAGGATGCTTGCCAAAACAAACAACTTATATAAATGCCATCTTTTTTCTTTTTTTTTTTTCCCTTCCTAATGTTTTTAGGTTAATTTGTATGGAACATAATTTAATTCCTCCATGATATTGTTGATTTTGTCCCTGATGAGCTGTCTAGGAAATTTCTGAAAATCCCTTCCAATCCTGAAATGCTTCTCAAATCACTATTGTCTGAAGGCATAAATTCAGAGTATGAGGCAATCCCTGTTTTTAAATGTAGTGCTTAAAAGAGGGTTTAAAAACCTCATTACAAATCAGTTCTAACAGTGTCATATCTGTAAAGGGAATCTGCGGTCCTCCTCCACTGATCAGACACGACATTACCCTTGCAGGCTTGATTGTATTTTCTCTGCTTGAAAATGAATACCCTTTACTGGGTGAATGCGGGTCCTGAATGTTCATTCTGATCTGCAGTTCTGCTCGCAAAAGGCACAAAAATGATCCCAGTGCAAAATCACCTGAAGAAAGAATCCAAGTAATAGGGTTAGCGGTTAATACTTGTTAATATACTGCAGATGCAATGAGTGGAAGAGTAGAAAGACAAACAGCAACCCAACTCGTAAAGTGATGTAACAGGCAGTGTCTTTAATAAGTTTGTTACTTAAGAGAGGGAAAGAATCTAAAAACTCTCTGAACATGGCCTATAGAATTTTCCTTCAGAGGAGAGTCTCCTAGCTGTGGCAAATCCGCTGGTCCTGTGTCTCCCACCACTCCCTCCCCTACTGCAATAGGCAGCACAGGGACACGCAGGGGGCCCAGCTGTGACAGGACATACTTTAAGCAGCTACAGGCTCCACCTATGCCAATCTTAGCCCTGTGGCTGAAATTACTCAAGACGTTGGCATTACTGGAAAAGCTGGCTTCAAAAGTTTCCAGTCCCCCCCCTCCTCTGGCGCCCTGTATCCCCCATGCTAGTATTTACCATGCCCTCAGGTTGCACTTCTGTGACAAATTAAACCAACCTGAGTCAGCACAGCCATGGTCTCATCTTAATACTTTGCTCTGGCTCCCCCACTGCCTCTCTTGTACTACCCCTGGCACTGAGAGTGCCAGGAAACCCTACAGAAAACCCTAATAGGTTTCTGTAAAGGCCTTTGAACCAGCTCCGAGTCACTGGGAACCATCAGTGCTGGCGTAAGAGGGGTGGAGATTGCAAGAGAAAGGGAGGGAGGATGGTGGCAAAGCCAGTTTAGACTGGTTTAAGCTGTTGAGAAACCTCATCCTCATTGCACAAGAACAGCAGCGTGTGGGGCTACTCAGTGAGCTGAATTACTGAAATGACCTATATTTGAAAAAAAAAACAACCACCAAAGCAAAAAAACCCCTTTTCATAAAGGGTTGCATTGGTGTGGCTGAACGGGCAGCAAACTACCACAGAGTATTTGTTCCTGTGGGGTCACTACGGCTCTCAGACAATCCCATAAATTCCATCCTGTAAATTTCCTCCAGAACTAAGCAGTGAGTGGAACATGCAAGATAAGAAAAAAAGAAAGTTAAAAGGCCTTTTTTAAACTGAAAGTGGTAGATTCTGATTTGGGTTGGAGGTACTTAATTAGAATGTCCAATTTAAATAGCCTGTTCAAAGTTATTGAACATATATGTAGATACTCTACACCTCAGTTTAGTCAACGAAAACCTGTTGTGCCTTTCAGGAAAGACAATTAACTCTCCTAAATGTGTTTGCCAGAAATGTTGGAATATAAATCATCCCAACAGAGTGGTTTGAACAAATTAAAACCAGTCTGTTAGTGTGACAGCATGCTTATTTAACTCAAGATACAGTAATGGGTTCTTTGATGTCCTTCTAATTGAACCAGCTTCCTCAAATTATTTTCTACATTTCATTTTAATGTCTTCAATTATGTTTTTGTGTCTCATTGAAATAAAATCACATTTATTTTATAGTTTTAGATGAAGCACCACCTGCCTTGAAACATTTTTATATAAAATATTTATAATTTTGACAGAATTTTAGGCACCAGATTGCGATGGTTATTTATTTATGTGAAGGACGGCAAAGCTTTTTTCCTTATCAAGCATACAAATAATCTGAGTGGCTGAACAAATGTTTCCTTCATCTTTCTGTTTGGATGTCTCTATGTGAGGATAATGTCTTGTGTTAAAAAGCTGTGTTTGTAGTTAAATGGATCTTTTCACATCGTACACTTCCTAGGACAGAGGATATAGCAGGATTGTCCTTAGTAATGTGCTGCATCTTGTCCTTTTGCTGTTTATTAAAGAGGGACATTAGGACGTAGCACTTGGCTTGCTGGGTGCCTATTAATGGATTTTACCCCTGGTTGTTCAGGGTCTGTGCATCTCTCCCAGTCTCATTTGTTTTGTTCCATTAGTACCCACATCATGTGATGGTTTAGTTTCCACAGCACCCAAGTGAATCTCCAGGAGGTAAAACTACTGCATGGTACCTGTTCTTTAACTATGTTGCTTTGGTTAGTTTGTATGTCAGTATTTCTTTAGTGCAGCCATGTCTGTGTTTCTGCATATAGACCTTAAAGCAGAGTTGCCTTTCTTTCATAGAACAGTGTGGTTATAACAGCTCTACTCCCATTGGAGCTGACAACGGCACTGTATAATACGTGTGGACATCAAAATTCAAATCATTTCATGCCTTGCACCTTTTTCTTTAGGAAAAATAATAGATGGTCAGAATAGGTCACTCAAGACATTAGTAGCATCTTTAAAAGAAGAAGCACCATCTAAAATGGACAGAAGAGTGGTGTGACTGGTTCACACACTCTGCAAGGATGCCTTCAGAGCTCTAAAAAAAATGGGTTTCATCACAGGGCACAGCTATGTCCCAAATCACTTCCCTCGTCTGTTCAGATGACTTCAAAGAAACCAATGAAACGCAAAAGTCAGCCTTGTGGCACAGTGAGCTGGAACTGATGCCTTCCACTGAGATTTATGGTTATATCTGGGAAAAAAGAAGTCTTTCTGTTCTCTGTCCTAAATGAAGCAACTGCTGCCCTTACAGACAGGCTTATAAAGGACTGTGGGTGCTGGCTCCAGAATTCTACTTTCTTGGGTGGGGGAAAAAGAGAAAGAAGAAACCCTTAGTGGAGGTGAGGGAGAATGTAAGCGTTTTGGTGTTTTGTATTACATACTTCTGTTCCTTGTCAAACCCTCCTCATTCCTGTTCTATTCATAGACTACTTTGCAGGAAAACAAACTGTAATAGCATCTGAGGAATCCATAGACAAAATAGACTTTAAAGGCTCTCTTGGGCCAAACACCAAAATGTACAATTTATTATGCTAATTTGGATTAATGCACTTTGACAACAAAGTTCAGAGTTGCAACAGTTTAAGTCACTTAAATAACAGAGGCTTGTTTTCAGAGTGTCTGAACTTCTGCTGTTCCCAGTGAATTCAGCAAGAAAACAGAGCACTAGAGAAGGAAAGATTTTCCCCACACCCATCCCCAGTTCATACTTGGGAGCAAAAAATCCCCCATAGATAGCTCACAGTCTGTGCTTTAAACTTTTAAAATATTGGATAGAAATCACACTGGATAAGCTAAACTATCCAAGCATCAGGACAAGAGCTTAACAGGCCATTGGGTAGATCCCAAGCCAAGGAATATGTCTTGCAGGTGTCAGAGGTTGGTAGCTGTGCTGTCCCCCAGTCCATTGGGACAATTTGTTGGATGACAAAGAAGGGGCCCTTCTGGGGAATCGTGCTATGGAAAGACAGTGCCTGCCCAGAAGCAATGGAGAGTCATTGGTTTACTTTATCTTCCTTTATTATTGCAATATTAAACATAAATATTCATTATCTCTTTAATGTGCATTTTCTGTGCCTGAGTATGGCATCCCTAGAGTTAATGCAGAGGTGCCAGTTACTACAGTAGTCCTCCAGTGCATATACTTCCTTGGAATTATCCTTATCCTGTTTAACATAAAATTGTCATTCCTAATCTTCATTTCTAATCTTTGTATTATTATAATTATGAATTATTAAGAGTATGAATAATATATTTTTCAAAGTTGCTGCTGCCCTGAAACATAAAGGAGTATTAAAAAATTTACTGTCATGGAAAGTTATCTTAAGGCACAATAAAACATACTTCATTTCCTTTTATATTGTTGTATTTTGCTTTTAAATCGTACTTGCTGGCAGTCCTTGAGATTTAGTCTGGGAATTTTTTTATTAGAAGCAACCAAGACAAGACAGTAACACTCAGTCTCAAAATTCAGAGCCAAAACTGTGCCAGCCACAGCTGCATGAGTTTTTCCAAATTTAATTTTTAAAGTGCTTGAGACTAGGCAGAGAAGAATGTAGTCTCTGAAGTTCAACAAGACAGGCAGTTGACTGAACCAAAATGCCCTATGCTGATTGTGAAATCAGAGGCTGAGATGCTGTTCTCTAATTTGCCAGAAGTGGCAGTAAGGATCTTTGTTTCTTAAGTAAACTATCTTTGATTTGACTGAACTGAGATCTGAAAAAATAATGATAAAGGTGTTCCCAATAAAAGGAAATTTGCAGCAGGACCCTTTGAGACTCTGCTGTGTGTCAGTGTATATGGGCATGTAGCTGTGTACGAGCGTATGCCTGCATGCACTATGAAATGGGGAAGTGTTTGGAAAAAATCTTCAGATGTAGCACTTTTTATGATGCTTAAATATTTATGTAAAGTGAGGCTGACTGTGTTTTCTACCTGCAGTTATAACCTAGCCGGGTTACAAGGGTAACAAAACACACAAGCAATACGCTTTCCATAGTGCTTGCACCCAGGGGCCTCTGTTGCCTGCTCCAGCTTTCACTGATGCTGACTAAACCTCACCGCTAATTCTGATGGATTAACTTGAATAAAGGGGTCAAAAACTCACCCCTAAAGACTAGCAGATAAAACTCCTAGACTGAACTGTTCAGTTTTTTATTGAACTTGACCTGCAGTGATATTTTTCTAAAAACTCCTTGCCAGAGTATGCATATATAAAAATGTATGCATACATATTTCACATCCTGAATTTTGCTCTCCAAAGTATTGCATACATTGTGGTCCAAAGGAGGAGGAAAGTAGTTGATAACATTTAGATGTTTAGAATATTAGCTGCCAAACTCTGTTTTTAGTTAAACCACTAATAAAAGAATTCTTTCTAGACTTTCCACCAAAATGTTTTGGAGTGAGTGCCCAGAAGGTACAGTAACGTATTTTCTTTTTTTTTTTTTTCAAAATAAACAATCTTCTTTCCTTGAAATTGCAAAGCCTGACATGTCTTTAAGATATTCAGTTCCTGCAACACCACTGTGACCCAAAGCTCTGTGTATCCTATGGCTCCAATGGTTGATAGTGGTAGCAGAAGTAACGTGAACACGTCTTGATGAGAGATTTTTGCCAGAAAAAAAAAAAGTAAAGCAGAGCTGGTTAGTATTACTAAAGAGCTACTACTCAAAGATAATATAAAACAACGCTTAACATTCAGTGAAATATTCTTAGCACCAAAAAAACCTCGTTAACATTACTACCTGACTATGTGAAAGATCCAGGCAGCCGTGATAATCCACCTATTAAAAAAATCACTGTTACTCAAAAAACAGGTATGTGAATTTTATGAATGCCCCTCTCAAATTTAGAAAAAAAAAATACATTAAGACATGATGTTGAGAAATTTTATTTTTAACTGAAAATTGTAATTAGTTTGGTGTCTGAGTCCTGAATATAATGTCTACCTTTTCAACATAGGATTTTTCACATTTTATTGGGCAATTTTCTACTTTTTTTACACATGGCCTAACACTGTATTCCTTGTTTCAGGGAGTGGTATCTAGCCATATAAATAGCTAGGATTAACTGCATGCCTAAAAACTGAAGTGGAACTACTTGCATAAGGAGCTACTACTCAGTGGGAATAAAACAGAATTGGGTGTAGAATTATTTGTTTATTACTCATCAGGCAGAATTACTTGACCACCCAAATGAAGTCCCTGAGGCAGTATCTGAAAGCCAGCAGTAAAAAAACAGATTACGCTCTTACAAGTGGTCTTTACAGTGGATTTTTTTCTTTAGTTTTGTTCTGGACAGGTTTTTTACAGTTTATTAATGACAGGGTTAAGAAGAGAACATTTGAACTTAATTAGTGATGTAAGATAATACATATAATTACAGTATGAAGAGAAGCTAAAATATCTTGGTACATACAAGTGGCTGTTTTTATTACCACAGTAATTAGCCCACATATAAAAGGACTTTTCAAACCAAATTCTTGAAGCTAGTGACAAATTTGGATAGCTTCTTAAACGATAAGAACCTCACTGGCGCCATCCGACTTCCTCTGAAGTCAATGGAAATTTTGCCTGCAACTTCAGTGGAAGTAAACAATGAGATAGTTTGGAAAACAAAATGAAAAAGTTGCCATTAATGAGTCATGAAATCTGAAATCAAACTCCAAGAGAGTCTCCACGTCCTTCAGTCTCCATGTCAGTGTACAAAGCAGAAATTTTTTACTTCTTTCTTTTCTAGGAGAATGCTGAGATAGAGAGCAGTGTCTTCTGACGTAGTACGTCCCCATAGGCGAACCATTAAGCAAATGTCCATGCTGTTGCACCCAGAGCTCTGATTCTGCATTCCAGCCTTTTAGAGCCTGATGTGTCTCATGTATGGCCAGAGATGGGGGTATTCAAAGCCTAGAATGGTGCAGAGGTCTGGTAAAACTAGTTTATGGTTGTCTAAATTGTATCTCTCTTGTATTAAAAGAGCTAGGAACAATTTTTACAGTTTTTACACTATAAATGTTTTAATAAGAGATTTTTCAGCAACACGAACAAAGAAAAACTATGGTTCATAAAATTTTAAAAGTATTCCTTGGAATAAGCATACACATAAAACCTGGGATTAGAGCAATTAACAACAGCATAATCTTTCAGAGCGATCTTTCAGATCCTTTCTTTGCAAGGTATAATGAGAAAATATTTTCTCCCACACACAAGTTCCCTTGTTACTTAAATGGTGAAAAATGCTCACATCAGGATAGAAGACAGGAGAAAACATGACTGGCATGGAGTTAAACCCCCTGTGAAAGTACTATGGGAAAGGCCACTTCAATAAGTGCACAATTGTGCAAATAAGGATTTCATCCACTAGTCTGCCATGGTTTCTCGGAATACAACGGCGGTTCAGTTTGAACGTATTGTGCATATATCCGAGTTCTGCATACTGGCTGTCAAGGCTCTCTCTTCAGACAAAGCCTTATTGTTTATTAAAATGTTTCATAAGTCCTTGTTGTGGGAGCAACAAACTTCTCCTCCCCACCAAAACCAGATCCCGTTCAGAGCACAATTTGGAATGCATGTCCTTGTTAATTTAAAGTACAGAATAGCCTCTCTGTGGTCTGTGCTAAAAATCCATCTGAATGCAATGTCTTTCCCCTAAGCTTAAATGGGCCATGGTGTTTTGTGTCAAAATAAAAGCATACACTGACCCTGACCCTCTGCTCTGGCCAAGCCATTTTCTGTCTACAAGTGGAGGAGAATGTAGAAAGAAAGAATATTTTAGTCTACTTCTTAGTCTCCCCTTTTTTTGTCTATACTATAGGTAAGAACAACCTTATTCAGGGCTTTGCTAAATTTTGCTTAGCTGTCTAAGAAAAAAAAAGAAGACTTTGAAGCAGAGAAATACCCCTCACACTTTGTATCTACCATAAGTGTGATCATTGCATGCCTTCTATATTGGGGCTACAAAGTGGACAACACAGAGATATTGTGCTCCTTCTTATTTGTCTGGGATTTTGTTCCTTTGCAACACCAGAAATGCTAGAGAAGCTGTAGTAAAGCGGATTTAACCCTCATATTTTCTGAGTTCTAATCTTTTAAGTAAAAATTTGAAACATTCAGTTTCAAGTAGGGATGTTATTTAGTCATAAGTTTTCTGTAATTACTTAGCAATGACTCTTAAGACTACTTGCATCATTCTGATTGCCTGAAATCCGTATTTGTGCTTCTGCTTACAGTAGTTAGATATATTAACCCATGAATATTAGATTTAAAAGCTTGTATCCATTGGTAAATTAAAGTTATTCATGCATAAAATTGTTTCTCAGGGAATCAGAAGCTGTAGAGTGGCTAAGATGTCTTTTATTTATTGTTGCTAAACAAGACCACAAGTCTGTATTGAATCACAGCCCACTGACTCCCTTACTACTTACCAAGAGAACTATAATTACCACTCCAGCCCATGGGTTAAACAGGTCCCTTACTGGTGAAGAAGTGGGATGTATAATCTCTTGGGTAAATGGCATTATAATTTTAAATGTTACAAACATTTTTATGGTATTGAAAATAATTTACTTTTCCTAAGAAAACTATTTTGATTCTTGATTTCACTGTTTTCTAAAGTTTTCTGGTCCAAACCAACTCTGTAGGTGGCTGGGGCTATATCATATTATCCTGTCATTTCCTTGAGATTGGGACCTTTACTCAAGACAATACAACTTCCTTTTTTTTTTTTTTTGGGGGGGGGGTGAGGTGGGAAAAAGAGGACAAATAAAATCCCTCAGTGGCCCATACCATATGTTTTAGACTGAAAACTTAAACAAAAAGATGTAACACAGCAGAATAAAGAACTGAAAATATAACAATAAAATGCATCTTGGATATACATACAAAACAAATGATTCTGTCCTTTCTTCTAAAAACCAGTAAACGTAAATATAAAAGGGTTTTTTCTTCTGAAAAACCTCAAACTCCAGTGTAAGCACATTCCAAAACAACCCCTGGAGTGAACAGCCCAACGTAAACAACAATGGCCCACAAAAAGCATTTTTGGACTGTTGATGAACTTTCCATTTTTCTTCAAACTGACAGCTCAGGAGAGCTTCCAAGTGCGTGGGTATATGCAACGTATCAGTTAAAGCAAGAATGGTGTCATGTATCCCATCAAAATGAGAATGTAGTAACCTAAGCTCCCTATAGTCACTGACAGGGCTGTATGGAAAATGTCCATCATTGAAAGCTTGCCACATCTCAGCACAGCTTACTCCCTCTCCGGCAGTGCTGTGTGACCTTCCAGTACAGCAAATGTGCGAGGGACTGCTCGCTAGTGTGGGAAAGCAACACGCTGTGCTCCCTGGCGAACTGCCGCAAGGCAAAAGGGAAGATTACCTACAGGTTGTTGGTTTTTTTTAATTTCCCATATCTCAAATGTAGGATCACTGTCTGATGTTTGGTTTTATGCCAAGGTTTATATGGTTTTTGATTGAAACTAATAGATTTCACCAAAACCTTTTGCCTGTGCCTTGCCGAAGGCTGTTCATCTCACCCATTTTACTTTGAAGGCTTAATCATCTGAGTGTTAAACACTTGCTGCTTTGCTGAACTGGGATTTGTTTGACTGTCTTTTTGTTCATCCTTCTTTTAGTAATATTCCAGGACAGAGGTGAGTGTACATGTGTATGAGTAAGTACCTGGGTAAACTGGGTGTGGGAAGGACACAGTCTCCCAGTCTCCATAGCAAAATGGTGCTTTTGTTTTTAGTGGCTTTCCTCTTGGCAGCAAATAAACTTCTTGTTCACTGAGTGCCCTTCCTGCCCAGCAAACCACAGCTGGACAACACTCCTCCTCACCCCCTTAGCATGGACCTGAAGGGCTTTTGCCTTTGGTTGGGCTTTTGTGGCAAACTGTAGTGTTTCTGCCTTTGTTTGGGGATCCAGCCACTACTGCCACAGTTCCTTCTTCCACTCCATGCCTCTTTTCTTCCTGACCTTTGCCTGGCCAGAGGAAGGAGAGGAAGGGAGAGAAGAGAGACCTACATACCCAGAAAACATTCAATAAATCACCACAGCTTTGTTTTCTGCATTGTGTCCACACAAACACCCACAAAATGAGAATCTGCTCAGCACACACCATCACAGGAATCTCCAGTTCCTGTACGGTGTATACAAATCAACACAGGGGCCTCTTTAAATTGGGTTTCTTTACTTAAAGAAAAATTAACGCTCCATAAATAGACTATTTCACAATCATTTAACAGCTTCCCCTACAAAAAAAAATTTTACACAATATGCTTTTTTCTTTTTAAAATTAGGCATATTTGATGAACAAAGGAAGATGTCTCTGGACTTCTTTTGTGCAAATGTGATATGAACCTTTTTTTTTGGTGAGCATTTTCAAGCAAATTCTTTGTATTTGGAAAGGATTGTGAAAATACAGTAAGAAATGAATGTTTACTGATGAATTTATTAAATGAAATGCATTCAATGAAGTTTCAGCCTAAAAGGAATTTGAGGTCATAAAGGTGACATTACAATCTGAGCATACTTTTAACTGATGTACTGAAAGAGTCATGTACGTGTCCAAAACACACAGCATAAAAATGCTGCCTTCATGCTGCCTCTTCTCTTTTCTGTTTACTGATTCATTCTGGATGACTTGCACAGTTACGACATCACTGCTTTGCCCTGCCAGGTACCAGTCATTCCCCCTCCACGCTGGTGACAGTGCTCATTCAAACAGAGCTCCATGTGCTCCATTGTAATTAATGATGACAGTTTTTCAAAGAGAAAGAGGGCCTGGAGGATGGGCTGGTCTACAGCCTTTGACTGTTAAACCTTTTGGCTTATTTACTCAGGTTTTTTTTTTCCACCTACGTATCTATCAGAAGGGTGAGTCATGCTCACGCGCATCTCCATAACATTGCTTGGGTAAGCCGTTTCATTAAGTTCAGTATGGCAATGTGCATATGGAAGGTTTCAGACTAAGGATGCGGGATTGCGTGCCTCGATTATTATGTGACTACCCTTTTCAACATCTATCTGTATAGCTTGTACTAGAATAAGGCTCCTGTGTTATCTGGGGCTTCCAGCCGTTACTGCAAATATCACCAGACAGTAAAGAGCACGGATGCCTCTTGGTCTGTCATAATAAAAGAGAAAGAGAACAACTCACTGCCCTACCACGTCAGAGCCAATCTCATATTTCTGGGAAGTGAAAATGGCTGAATATGCACCTGCCAAGGCCATATGTTCCTAACACATGTTGCTTCTCAGTGTAGCTGTCAAAAAACATGGCCATGTTTGACTCTAAGAGGTGCTGAGCAGTTTCTTCAAGGTCTGAAGCATCTCTATGAAGTGTTGAGGATAATAGTGTTGCCAGGTCTCAAGATAATACAGAATCAAGTCATGACAGCTGGACTTTTCTTCCTTCAAAGTCACTGGGAAAGCATATTGTAATTCAAGTAACAAAGGACTAAGTTGCAAGTTTGCCATCTCTCTCTAAAACAGGGAATTTCACCCTGGTGACACTATGTTAGGTACACATAACATATAACTTATCTCAGTGACAGACTTTCTGCATCTTGGTTTGAAAATTGAGGTTGCTACAGTTTTGTTTGTTGTACAGAACTGTGGGAAGGGAGTTGAAGAACATTGCAAATATTTATTATAGGTTTTACTAGCAAACTTTATACTAGGCCCTCTTTTCTGAGTAGCATCAGATTATAAAGGGCCTAAAGGTCCATTCTCCCACTGCAAGAGATAGAGAGCATGGGTGTTTCAGCCCAATCTATGTTATGCATATACAGGCTAGGACTTAGATAGAGGTGGTGAAACCAGACAGAAAGAATCCTTTTTTTCTCAGGAATGTCATCCTGCATTGCAATGCCTGCCTTACAGTGAGCCTTTCTGCCTCAAGAGTTAAGTTCCTATTACAGACATGAAAGCAGAAAGAAAACTCCCCTGCATGCAACGGCTTTCCTAAAAGTCTGGCATCCCTAACTGCAAACAGTGCAGCATTTCTGCAAAGACTGGAATCATGCCCACGCACCAGAAGAAAACTCTGTGAAATTTTGTATTATGATCAATAATACTATTAGGCGATACTAACATTAAAAGAATTGTGTTCAAGTCTTTTTGTCTTTGTATTTTTATACCTTAGATTTAATAAATGGAGTTATTTTTAATCAGAAGTTACCTAGACTTTAGAGGTGCTATGGGGAAAGTGAATGGTTTCTTGAGTGAGAGAAAATTTTTGTTCATCATCTCTGAGAATACAACAGCAGGTCTCCATTATGGTGACTGATTAGGATGAGCAAGGAAACAAAACCTGGAAGAAATAAAATTATTTCTAGACTCTCTGTGCAAGACGGGAATGGAAATGGAAAGGCAAAGGAATTCTTCTTCGCTGGCCCATGACTGACAAAGCCAGTTCCAGCACCGTCCTGGCACCCCTCCTCTGAGATCAAGGGCATGGGGATTTGAACAAGCTATGACCACACCAGCCAATAACACAGTGTAGCTGTAGAGAAAAACCTATTGCACTCCTTGAGTTGAGCTACAGTGAGCAAGCGCAGCTGCTGCCCTTCCCTCCTCACTGCTCTGGCACAATGCAATGCTAATGCCTATACAGCTGCACATTGTAAGCAGAGGTGGGCGCCATCCTACCTATTCACTCGCCACCAAAACCACAAAGTTTTACTCCGAGGAATGTTGTTACGGAAGATGCAGTGTCACTATTTACAACTTTCAGAACTTTTAAACTAAGAGTAGGCAGGGTAGCAGAGGTTTTGCCTTAGACAAAAAGAATCAGTGTATTTTTCATGTCATCTGTCAGCTTAATTCTACCCTCTTCACCACATAAATACATTCATTAAAGGACAGCTTGTTCATTTACTTTCTTTAGAATTATTCTCAGTTATCAGTGACAGCAAACCCAAATTATTTTTTGCCTAATGAAATTACAGCTGCTGCCTGGGGCATTAATATACAGATGGCTTGGCTGTTCAGAAGTGAAATGCCACATCAGCTGCTGAGACATCTTATTATATATATTTGAAACAAATTCTCTTTAAAAAGGAGCCATGCAGTAACAAAGGAATATTATTTGTAATTTTTACTACGGTTTCTTTTCTTGGAGTCAGACTTGATAAACTCTTGCTCTATGATACATTCCAGAAAAGCAGATTTGTACTGCTTGGCTTATTTGTAATAAGAAATACGATAAGAGGTTTATATTTTTGTAATGATCATTTTGGACTAAAGTGCTACATAACTTCACTGGTCTCAGCCTTCAAATATGGAAACAGCAATACAGTCTTGATTCATTTCCTTCTCTGTGATTAATGCAAAGAAGACATTCATTTACTGGATTATATCTGTGGGAGCTAGCGGAAGGAAAAAGTGTTGCATTTCACCATACTATGTATTGAATCAGATTTTGTAATGATCATTTTGGACTAAAGTGCTACATAACTTCACTGGTCTCAGCCTTCAAATATGGAAACAGCAATACAGTCTTGATTCATTTCCTTCTCTGTGATTAATGCAAAGAAGACATTCATTTACTGGATTATATCTGTGGGAGCTAGCGGAAGGAAAAAGTGTTGCATTTCACCATACTATGTATTGAATCAGAAGGACTATGTTCATCTGAAACTTTATAAATACATAAAGCACTTAAAATTTCCATTGATACCTGCAACAGAATGAAAAAAAAAAATCTTCTTGCAGAACTCTCTCAGCACTGGTGCCTTCTGTTTCCAGGTCCAACAAAAACCTTTATTTTATTCTGCTTTGCATGTTTGTGTAGGGACCCCAAAGAAGAAACTTTGTGTTGGGGATTAGGACGTGCTCTGTGTGACAAGTAGATGAAAAGGAGAAGATCATGCAGTAGCATTAGCACAGCCTGGTCATAGTGGTTGCACACAGTTCTTCCCCCACTACAGCTTCAGGGCTGATGTTTTCCATGCTACCCACTACATAGCTCTTTCTCTTCTGCTGCTTTTCAAGACACATATGTGCTTGAACTCATTACTGGCATACAGAAATGTAACATTTCTTTTTGTGGGGCTACGTCCTAACAATAGAGGTTAAGACTTCAAAATTTTCAATGGCATGTCATATATTTACATATTGCATGATTTTAAAATCAATGCCTTTGCAACGTGAATTTTCCTGACAAAACAGTCAGATTCCAAAGAGCACCCTCTCCGTAAATAATATAGAGGTTCTTTCCACCTGCCTGGTCCCATCCTCTCCCTATTGCTCCAATGTCTGTTTCTCCTCACAAAATCTGTCCTCATTTATGCTTACCTTCTCTCATATATCCAGTTATAATAATGTAACCACATACCATAATAATATCCACTTATAGTGCTACATCAACTGGAAAGTTTTTTGTGAGAAAATACAAATTTTCAGTGCAGCAGAGAAATGAAAAACACAAGCTCACTTCAAAGAAAGCAGCTTTTTTGCTTTGTTAGCTATGTATATCTACTAGTACATTTAATGACTTATTTCTTAATTTTTATAGTCTGGCATTAGAATGACCTGTTTGGCGAGCAAGCATTTAATTGTTCCCAAAGTTACACTGAAGTTAGTTCAAAGAACACTGAACACCCTAGTATTCAATAGAAAAGTTGAAAATACTTAACAGAAGACACATCTTGGCTGAAAAAAAAAATCATTTGAATAAATATCTATTTGCTGCTTACCTTCTATTTGGTTCTGGATGAAAATTTTGTGCTATTATGCTCAAGAAGAAAATCATATAGGTTTGGTAAACTCAAAAAGAAAGATTTAAAAATTATTGGGAAAAAAAGAAAAAAGTTTAATTTGAATAGATTTTTTTGGTGACTGAGAAGTTTCAGTCTAAATTTAGCATTTTTTTCAGAAGTATCCTGTTCTTCTGTATAAACAACTGAGACTGTGTACACACAGGCTTTCCTGAATGTGATGTTTATTTGCAGATGCCAAGATGTCCTTCAGACAAATATCTAAACCAATATTATAGAAAGTGGATGCAAAACTAACTCCCGCTGTCAAGGACAGCCAGCTGGCCCACATGTGTTCAAGCCAGAGAGATATTCAGGCTTGAGAGAAGCTGATGGGCGGTCCATCCTTCCCAAATTGCAAAGGCTGTGAACATCTTCAAAATTCCTCTGAGAGCGGTTTTGTTTAGCAATTAAAGAGATTAAGATTTGTACTTTTGTTTGGGTTTTAATATGTCCATGAGGTAACTGAGCCCAAAGTGTCAGCACACAGTCAAGGTGCTCTGTGAAAGCCCAATTAAGTTTAAAAGGTTTTAAGCACAAAAGCAAGAAACCGTTTCTTGAGTGGTGACAATGCAAAGCAGTGAAGGAGATCAGGACACAGAGAGCTGAGGTAATGTTTTGATGTGGAGGACTCTCAATTCAAGGCATAAAAATAGGTCTGGTTTTGGGACAGGGTGAGCGCCCGCAACTCCAGCTGCAGGAAACAGCCAGCAGCCCTTGAGGAAGTCAGGCCCATAAAGTACCGCAAGCTGTGCTGCTGTGTTTTGTGCCAATAGTAGCAGAAGCCTAAAAATACCTATGTCTCTATTTTTCTTCTGGTTTTGCCATTGAAGCTTTCTGCAAACACAATTAATTAAATCTCCATGTCTTGCTTTCCAATGTAAAAAAGGGGCACCAATTTTTAAGGCACAGAGATCCTGAGATTGGTTGGAAGTCCTAAAATATATGTCAGAGAGCATTTTGTTGAGAGCCACCTCGCAGAAGTATCATCTGAGAAAGTGTAAGTGTGACAGAGATGATCAGACCTGGGAATTCATTGGCTCCTACTTTGTGAAAACTTTCTTCTTGCCAGTTTTAGAGCTCTACATGCGAGGTGACGCTTAACAAGACAGAAACTGCCTTTTCAAAAATCAGACACCTTCCTGCAATCTCTTCTCGGTATCACAGCGTTTTGAAGTTATTTTTAATCCTGTTATCAAACAAGCATGGATTTTCTGCTAAACTCTGCAACCACCACAGTCTAAAACACAATGACTTAAATGTAGCTCTTGTCCTATGTTATTTATTTTATTTCCCTGGCCCAAACTTACTGAATTGAGCTATTATTTTGCTATAGCAGGATGCTCTACTTTAAGTGAGAACTCCAAGATCACTTGGGATTGGAAATGACATTGAATAGAAGCCACTGAAAAAATGAAAAGGTTATGGATTTACTTAGCTGGATGGCATTACACAGCCTGGCTGCAAAAAATTCTGTCACTGGTGGCAGTGCAGGAGAAGGAATGTCCGTCATGTTAATATTTTTAATAGTGGCTTTTCAGCTGCAAAGAGAACCTTGGAGAGCAGCTCCCCCGTGCCTTGGACTTGGATGTCAGAAATAAGCAGACCAGAGTCTCACCCACTGAATCTAAAAATTTCTTGCAGATGAGCTCCTAAAAGACCTTTTTACAGTATCTGAACCTGTTGCTATAAGCCCCAAGAGATTCAACATTTCTGTCTACAAATACATATTAAATCATAGAAATGTAATGTTTTCACCTTTATGCAGTTATTTTATATTTTATAATTCCTCCTCTGAGTCTTCATAAAACACAAAAAAAAAAAAAAAAGAAAAAAGAAAAAAGCAAGAATGGACCCGTGGAGAAAAAACATTTTACATTGCTTCTGCATCAAAGTAACTATTTAAATTTTGTCCTGAAAGCGTGTTTTCATTTTATGCTCCCAATCTTAATATTTAACATTGCACTTAATTTTCATAATAATCATTGTTATATTAATAATCTTTAACTTTTTGCTTTTGTCTTTCCTTTTTGCAACTTTGCCTATTTTCAAACCTGTATCTTTAAAAAAAAGACGGTGGGGAAAAAAAAAGCAAAATTGGGAAGAGAACTATCTTTTATTACATTAGTAATAACAAATTTTAATTTTATATGAATTATATTACATTTGGGAGCTTACAGACAGTAAGCTGAAGCATGCTTGTTCCTTTCTGTCACAACTAATCATTTTTAGACTTAAATTTTTCTCTATCCTTCTTACAAATCTCTCACTGCTCCACTTCTTTTAAACTTGCACCTTTTACACACCTACTGAGATGATCTAGAAGGTGTTTGGGGACTGTCTGATCACCTGCTTACACATCCTTCAAAGCAAGGGGAACTTGTTTCTCCATCATCTTCAGCCAGCTCTGTGACTTCTGGGATCAGTCCCTGTCCTAACTGATCTGATATTCTCTCCATATCTAACATTTGCCCTACCCCCATTCCTGCTCTATGTAGTTTTCCTTGGGCTGCTGCATGCCATTCTAATTTTCTGCTACATGCCATCCACTCACTTTCCCTCTGGCTGCAAAGCCAGGTTTAGTGAGCTTTGAGAGATCTATTTAATTACTAAAAAACTATGCAGTCCAGCAGTAAATGTAATACGCATTCCAGAAGACCTACAAACAAGTTTTACTTGGCACTCGCAGCAATGAGGTAAGAGAATAAAATGAGATTGTGGTCACATAACCAGACCACCAGCAGAGAGTTATGAGAAAGCTAGACCCATTTTAATCAGGAAAAATGTAAAAAGCTTACATGAGAGCCATCATTCTGGTCTTCTGTGAACCACAAGCTGTAATTATGTAAACTATAGCTATGAATTTTCTTAGCTTTATTCTTGGATTTCAATATCACTGTGTGAAAGAAAAAGTTGAATTTGCTTGAGATTGCTCGAAGTATGCCTTTATTTAAAAAACGTTCTTCCGAAAAAACCTGCAGGAGATTGGACTTGATAATCAGCATGGTCTCCTTTAACTTAAAAATTGGTCCATGCCTTTCTATAAATCTGTGCAGTATCTTTATGCTTTTAAGGCTGATTTCTAAGTAAGTAGAACTGTATGGCTTAAAAATTGAACCCTCTGACTTCTGTAAGCGGGGAATTTAGATCTTTAGTGTTTCTCTGAAACAGTTGTGTCCTGAGGAGTGATTTCATATTTGATTTTTATAGTAATCTTATGCTAGGATGGACTGTTGCTTATGCTGATTGAAGGTGATTTCTTAGGGTGCAGGAGCCAAATGCAATTTTTCAGCCAAGTAGTGCGGTATTACCAGTGATGGGATCAAACTTTTGCTTTGGGGACTTGCTCAAAAGATGATGAATTTGATAAAAAGAGTCCCAAATACCGCAGTCTCTGGTATTTGATTACATCAGCAAGGTTATGGCTAGATTGAAATAATTCAATGCCATGTTAGAAAGCTGAAACTGTCACCGAACAAGCTGGTATGTTTACACGGCATAATAACGTATCTTGCTCAATCAATAGTAACCAGCTTGGGGTTCAGTAGAAAAGTAGCTGAATAAACATGATGTGATGCCTGAACTAATTAGCCTCAAGATTGGGTTGTCTGGCAGTGGTGGATCTGTCTCTGCTTTCTTTGAAGGTGTAACTTTTTGGCCATCTGCTGTTTAGTAAAAACATGGACCTAAGTTTTCCAAGAGATGTGTGGTCTCTTCTCCAGATACATCTACAGTATAGTATATAGAAAATCTGAAAAACTTTTACTAAGATAGATTTAGCACTTGAAGTAGCAGAACTGTGGGACCTGGAGTAAACTTGGAGTGGAAAACTGGCTATTCCAGACAGGAGGAAACTACCACGAAGATAGATGCTTAATATGGGGTGAGGGAAATGCCTTGGTTTGCTGGAGGATCAGTATTGGATAGCCTTTCATGTTTACCTGTTTCCTATGTAGTGGCCGTGGTGGTACTACACTGCCCATCTTTAATTCAATAATTCAGTGATTTGGACACTCATGTGAATGAGAGATAACCAAATTCATTTCCTTCTACCGTCTTTGCCATCTTCCAAGCAAATGCAATGAGCTTGATGATAATTCTGTCAGTGCGTGTAACTGCAGAGGAAGGGGCAGGCAACGACTGGAAGGAATATATCTCTCTTTGAGGCTGTTTTATTTTAATTAAACATGTGTTGTCTCACAAAAGTGACTGCTATAATGATGCTCTACGTCACAAAACTCAGAGAAAGTGGAAATCTGGATTTCATTCTCTCTGTCAAAAATCGTTTAGGTAGTTCTACAAGATGGCACAGGTTCAAGAACAGAGACTGAGAAAACTGTGTAAGGATGACTTCTATTCAGGATGCTACAGTGCTTGCTCAGAAGGTATGCCTTTCTGGCACAGTAGGGAGAGCAGCAGTGTGGGTGAGTGATTTAGCCCTTTGGCTGTTGGATAAAAGACTGTTATTATCAAATCCAGCTTTAGATGCATTTGTGCATCTGAATGCTGGGCAGCTCAGGACTTCGGAAGCACTGACGGTGGCAGTATAAGTTTCTACCAGAAGCGTACGGGTGAGTCCTGTACTTCAGGAGCGTGCTGGGTGCTCTGCACTGGTCTCGTAGACGTGTGGCGGAAATGCCAGCTATACTACACATACGTAGGGTAAATCAGGATTTAAATCATGTACCTAACACTTCCTGGAAGGGTGCAGACCTACTGTGCAAACACATGCTATACTGCCACGTGGTGAGAGGATTTGCTAAAGCTGCCCCACCCCAGCATGGTCTCCTCCTCTCCTCAGAGAACATCTCCAGGATCAAGCCTGATGGGCAGGGCAGGTGTCACACAGACCTGGACAGGCCCAGAAAAAACACATGTGCCTGGGGAGCTGTATAAGCAGGAATACGGATGCATGTGGACTCTTAGTGCCTCCCAGGCAAGCCTCTGCTGATAGTGAGTTTTGAGGTTCTGAATTTTGGAAATAGGCATACTCCAGGCCTAGCTACAGGAAATACTGCTGTAATATGGTAGCAACAATTTAACAAAGCTTAATGCAAGCCCTGATGGGAGGGGAAGATGATTTCATTTAAAATTAAAACCAAAGTAAAAATTATTTTACCCATTTATACTCACACTGTCACTCCCACACCGAGACGTGTCTATACAGGTAGTCTGTTCAACACGCAGGCACCAAGACACTTGTATCCAGGTGGTTTGTTTAGGACTCTTTGTGATGACATGGGAAAAAGGATGTCAGCTGCTGAGCCCTCCTTACATCCATTGGGTTCCCTTTGGGTTGGCAGCCATCTCTTGCTTTAGGCTATGCTCTTTCTGAGCCTCCCCATCCCATCCCATCCCGTCCCATCCCAGCTCTGTCATCAGGACTTGCTCACTGTACTTGGTCTTCTGAACTGGGTGTCCTGCAATGCTGTGAGTAGATGGGTGCAAGGTTCCTGGTGACCTGCTTAGCCAGATGCCATCAGCACACGCTATTCATGTAACATTTCTCCTGTGGCTTTTTCTTCTGGTGCTTTCACACCCTTACATGGGTTGGATTCTTTAGAGTAACTTGGGTTGTTCATCAGTGTGACTGGGAATTTAACAAAGCCCCAGGTTCATGAAAGGAAAGAGCAGAATTTTTCCAAATGACATTTCAAAGTAAGATTTCTTGGGTCTTGCCCAAGAAATTAATTGCTGTTCACAATCCTGATGAACTGCTGTAAACTAAGGCACTTGCTTAAACTGTTTTTCTTGAAGAAAGCATAGAAAAATGCATTGCCAATCAAAGGTCAAAAAAGTGAAATCCTAAGGCATTGCTGTTTAAAAATTACATCCTTGTCGCGACTAATAATTAATTTCATTTATTTATCTGGCAGAAAAAAATCAGTAATCCTGAGAATTTGTGGTAATCCAATGACTGCCTCTTTCTTTAATGTTTTTCTGTGCTTCAGGCCAAGGAACTAACATTTATTTTGAAAATAGACCTTGCTTCCTTGAGTTGTCCTTGGAAGACAGTCCCTGGAAGAATTAGTGTTTTGCATACTTAAAGTGTTTCTTAAATCTTTAATTGTTTCCTTACACTTCTGTCCCTGTATGTGATCTGTGGTTTTACCTCTCTTATTTACATTAGCCAGAGAACAGATTTTATTTTCTGAGTTCATTAATTTATGTAGCTTTGGGCAAATTTAACTGTATAGCTCTGCAGACTGACCCTAGGAAACATCATGGAAATTATTAACCTAAAACATACTAGCCCTGATCTGCTCATTTAAAGATTAGTGAGTAATCCCATCAAAGTCCAAAAGCTAAATGTGGTTGTAAACATTACTTGTAGGAGTAAAATTTGCTGACTCCTTATCTAAATTTCTGAAGGTGGCATTTCCTCTCCCCTTTTTTTTTTTTTTCTTCTTGATATTAGAGCTGTGTCCTCAGCTGGTGTAAAGTGAAATCCTTCTATAAAGTCAGTTAGACAGATTTAGACCAGCTGAGCCACTTCACCCCCCTTTATGTGCAGACCTTGTGCTCGCTTTCTGTGCTTCCAGCTGTGCGCTGCTTTGCCAATGGCCTCCAACAGCTCACTAAAAGCTATTTAAGTTTTGTTGCTTTGCTCATATAAAAATCTTTGTGGAGGAATGTCATTAACATAATTTAGAAAAATCTGGGATCTCCTGTCTAGAAGAAACACCTTTGTGTCAAGTTTCAAGCAGAGCAGTGTATATCAAACTTTCTTTGCATCTTATAAACATGGGGTCTAGCAATGATCTTGGTTTCTACCAGACCATGGTTCCATGGTCAGTAACATTAACTTTTACTTTTCTGGGTTGCTTAGTAGTACAAATTTGATAGAGCTGTGTCAGACAAATTCCAGACTCTCTACTTGCCCTCCTGGCAAACTCTGGGATGCCCACTGTGTTGTACCATGGGGTTGGTTTGGGATGGCTTGCCTGAGGCTTACCCTTATGGTTTGAGCTTCAACCACTTCCCTGCATGGAGTCCAAAATAAAAGTCTGGGACTTTTATCCCATCATTGGCAGGATAGCATGATATCTGCTCATCAAAATAATAATATCGGTGGGATATTATTTTTAAGGTGTATTTGGGCTTGGGAACCAAGAGCATACAGAAGATGCAATTGCATGCATGCATTGCCAGGTGGTTCCCTGATGAATACATGAAAATTCTGGCTTCCTCTCAGCCTGGCACATAAGCTTCCAAGAGGAGGCTGGTGCAAGACATGCAAAGAAAGTTTTCAGGACAAGAAAGAAGAATTTTCTGGAAATCTGTCCAAAACTCAGTGAAGTGAGCAACCTACACAATGTGCATTGAGAAGACAATATCTGAGGCTGAAAACCCAAACTTATACTAATTTGTTGATCATCACTTTGGAGTTAAAAGGTTACCCAGAAAGGTACTTGAAGAGGTGACATCTACTGTTTGGGAAGTGCATTATCCCTTGCTACCTGCAGCTGATGAACATGCAGGAAACCACAACAGGCTTTGATTGTGTGATGTTACCACTGATAGGAGAGAGATTTTTTCATCCACCTAGGTCTTCCTTGCATCCGGATCAAATGGGATTTGGTATTGTTCTTTAGAGTGTAAGTTGTGCTTCATGACGTCTGGTACGTTAGCTGTTGTGGGTGCCAAGGCAGTGTTCTTCCAGTCCGGAGCTGGTAATGGGCAAGCAGAGCCAGCCAGGTCAGTGGCCAGTGGTAGGATGGATGAACAGCCAGACGCAGTAGCATTTCCAGAGACAAATCTGTCCCCCCACCCCTCCTCCCCTCACAATAACAGCAGCGATGTGGCACAGGCCTGCACATGTAGCTTAGGGCCCCAGTGCGCTGCACTGGGTATTCAAACTAGCAGCCTCCTTTGGCTGCCCTGTGGCATCTTCCACAGAAGTCTCATCTTCCTTCTCTTTCGCAGAAGAGGTGAGTCACTCTTGAACAGTTGACTCTTCAGAGATTCCCTGTCACATTTTGGGATTTCAGCTTTGCCTGGCTAGAAGGGGTGATCATGCTCCTCCCAGCAGGAAAAGGATTTCAGGCCAGTCTGGATTCTGTTGCCGAAAGAGTTTTTAAGTGACAAGCAGCTGTTATTAGAGCGGGTTAAAAGCAAACATCCAAATATTTGTGACAAAGGAATCAGTGAACTTTTTCAATAATTATGGCCAGGTTTATGTGCAATATATATATCTAGCATATATAAATATATGTTCACATACATACGTATCATAGACTATATTATAAAGATGCATATTACTGTCTTTGTAATACAAACACTTCATTTTGAATTACACAGCCATACATAACAGTGGGAGAGAAGCCAGTGCTGGAGAATTTTCTGATAGATTTAATTTTGTTGTAATTTAGAGAATGCAGAAAATGCACCTAGTTTGGGTCCTTTCCATGTAATATTTCAGGAATAGTCAAATTGTATATTTAATTTTGTCATCTTGCCAACATTCTCATTCTTTGTAGTGTGCTGTAGGGAACAGTTGCTTATGGATTGCTTATCCTCATAACTTCCCAGCCTTACACAATGCAGTTTCCTGTGTTTGTGGGCCAAGTAACCCTTGATTGCAGAGACCTACAGACTGGTTTAATGGCCCACGAGGTATGGTTTAGCATAACTCTCGAGGCAAAATGAATACTAGTATTTTGCTCAGTAGCATTCTTCTCTTTCAATTCATTTGATAGATGCTTAAAAACAGTAGTAATTTTAAAATTAAACTTCTTTGCCAAAAATCTCTGTAAAAAGAAGGTTTGTTGACTGGTTATCCGTTCAAGATATTAAGATATAATAGATAATTCAGAAATATTTTCATAAATACAAGCAATTACTATATTGGGTTTGTTTGCATTTTTATGATATCTTGTAATTGCAGCTTATGACTAATTGGATGGCTGCTAATTGTTCACTAAAAACACCATGAAGACTGAAAGTTCAGTGAATGTTAGTAACAATTCACTAAGTTTTTGTGGTGCACTGATAATTTCCTAGTTCTGTTGCTCTAAGAGTCATTGTTGTTCTTCAGTTCCATTAAGTCTTCCATCCAGACATTTTTTCTTCATGATACACACAACACTGGATTTTCAAATGCATGCTTCTGTAGAACAAGCCCAGAAAGAAGAGATCACAAATAACTCCGAGGCTAAATTTTGTAATAAGTTATTTTGAAAATACTTTTTAAAAAACCCCTACATACAGAGAAATCTAGATTGGTAAGATAACAATTAACAGTCTGAAGAAATATCAAAAGTGTGTTGGGTAAATTATTCATGGCTTTGAATATAAAATGGAAAATGCCAGCTTGTGGTGATGTAACTATAATCAGCTGTTTTGGCTTGTCAAAAATGCCTCTGATCTATCTTCTTAAAGTCTAACTATCTTTTTCCCCAAAAAATGAGGCTTAAGAAACAGATAATCTTTAAACTACTTTACAGGAAAAAACTTCTGATCATTAACAGAAGTCACACTTAGTTTAAGGAAGGTCAAAGACTTCTAGAATTGAAATATATCTTGTCCTATTTGGGAAGGAAATACCTTTAGCCTTTTGCTACATAACTTTTGCACTTATCAGTTTGAAAAAGCACAACCATAGGGGAGATGATTGTGTGTGTCAGACTGTTTCTAAATTATATGATTCTTCCTTGTAGCTGTACGTAGACAAGCTCTGAATCTTTACACTCAAGGTGATAGTTTCTTCTGTGCAAAACAACAAGCAAGCTTGTTTGCTAGAAACTAGAAATCAAATTGCCTTGCTCTGGCCAGATTTCAGAATCATTTAGCTGCTTTTCAAAATTGTAGCCATAGTCTTTTTCCCAGACTTTATCAAAGTCCCAGCCCTTAAAAATAGTACTAATCCATTATCTGCTGTAAGGGTGAGTAGCCACAGTGAAGTCACATGCCCTGTTACATCCTTTAATGTCTGCTAACATGAGGCATTTCATGCCATTTAACTGCATTTATATATTTAAATCAGGGAATTTTTTTCACCTCACTTTGGGTATCCAGAAGTTAGATTGTGATCCCAGAGCACCAGCTTAAATCCTTGCCCTCATGGAGCATTTGCATTTTTGTCCCTGACCATGGCATTGCCTTTGTTAAAGTTTTTGGATTTTAACATCTGCTTTCTGAAATGATAGTAACAGCATATGTAAAAATAACTTGTGATAATTTCATTTACTGTACTATTCAAGTAATCCTATACTGTTAATATGACCTTTCATGAGATAGGGATATAGAAATAAAATAAGGTTGTATAGCACCCTAGAATTTCAAAATATCAAGGAGGAAAAACAGAACTATTCTAAACATTTACTTCAAACACTTGAAAGTTTAGTTATAATGTTTAGATGGGCTATTTTATAATCATACTCGAGGGCTGGCTGCTTGCTATCATTTCTTGCCAGTGATGCACAGTTCCCTGTCTTCTGTGCTGAGGACAAACTATGCGGACAGGCATGGCAAGTCTACTGCAGCTTTGACCTCCTGTTTGCCTTTGCTTCCTGTCTACCTGCATTAATATTGGTTCATTTGCACAAGCCTTCATATACAATAAAATAAATGCAATCTCACAGTGTAGCTTCTGCCTGCGATTAAGTGGAATAACTAACAAACATTTCTCCTTCATTCCTCTATATAGCTTTTACACGCAGGAGATGTTGAATAGGTATAAAAAAGAAGAATAACGCCACAGGTCTCTCTGTTCTAGGTCATTTGGCTTTCAGGCTCTGAAGCTGGCCTCTCTTGGGAAGGTCTGATGTCTTCCAGTGGAAGGCAGGAGGAAATGAAAACAACCCTGTGGAAAAAGAAAAGAGGAATATTTTTCCTTCCTTGCTGGATTATATTCCCTTAGGGCTCAGCAGAAGTCTGTACTGCATACTGAATATGCACTAGATGGTTCTGCTATTGCTAATTCTGTGGTAATAACCCAGCAAGATAAAAAAGCTAATAGGCTGCCCATGTGTTTAAAATAGTCTTCCAAAAACACATTTTAAAAATAAATGTATTCCAGAAGATGGACTGGAAAAAGACATTTTTTATATCCTAATTGGAAAAAAAACCCCACATTAAAGTTGATGTGAGTTTCTCCACTGAATTCAGTTAGAGTAGACTTCTAAGAAGCAGTTCTTAAGAACTGTGCAGGGAATGTCTAACATCAACGCAGAAGCAGGTTTGTGGCAAATCCAGATATCTGTGGAGTATCTGTTTTTTCACAAGTGTGACAGAACCTAATGAATAGCTACTGAATAATGAACGCCTACATAATTCTATTTGTCAACTTCATTACATATGAATGCAGTAAAAGGTTTGCTAGTTTTTCTACATAAAATCCTGGTATTGATAGGTCTTTTCCTGCATGTCTATCCCAAGAAATATCAGTGGTACCATCTTCTCTTTCGACAGTTTCCATCTACTTCTGTGATATCAGCTGTTACAGCTTCACCAGTTTTTGCATTCCTTCTGTGTGTTGCCTTCCCTACAAGCCATATGTTTCTTGTAAATGCTTCTGTTAACTTTTTCTCGATGCCTTCTTCCTATAGTTTCCATGTGGCAGCATACAGACTGTTGTTTTGTACCTTTTGGTAGCAACTCTCTCGAGCTTTCCTTATTTCTACAGTCCTTCCACTCCTCTGCCTGCAGTCTCTAAAGGTGTTTTCTGTTCCTTTTTTCTCTGTATACCTCACTCTCCATGAGTTTTTATTGTGCAAGACATTGTGTACAACAAAAGTGCTAATTATGGTTGGCTAAATATAATCCACTGCATGTGGAATTTCTGTACAAAAGACAGGCTAAGCAACGGCTGGCATTAAAGCATCAAAGTGTTTAATAGTTATATGAATGACATTAAGACAAATGTTTTGTCTGGATCTCTGTGCAGGCACGGTTTTCTTAGTATTTTAGACTTACATACATAAACAAAGAGGCAATCCTCTCCTAATTTTTATTCTGTAGTTAAAGGTCCAGAGTTCTCCATTGCAATACCAAAATGAATCTGCCAAGACTGTGCACACATTTGTCCATCAAGTGTGGACAAAATGAATGAGAACAAAAAAGTAGCCAGGATCAGAACTGAAGATATTTTTTCCACAATTCAGCCCGCAGTTTTGTCAGTGTGGCATTATGAAGATTGCATTGTATCGGAGCAAATATAGACTCTGTTCTTAAGTGAGCAGAGTGATATTGGACCAAAGTAGCAGGTGAGAGGACTGTGTAACTTCAACAGCTTGTTAAACAACAGATCATAGTTTCAGAATGCTTCATCTGACATCAATCAAGATCTCTCAAGAAAAATCTTAAATTACATAGTTTTTCTAATTTTATCGGTTGCATTAATATTTTAATTTTGAACTGAACTACCAGGTACAACAGGAGGCTAGAGACACTTTCAAAGACATCTTAATAAGTTACTACATAGAAGGCTAAAAATCAGGTATAATGTCAAAAAGAAGAACTTCATACTTCATGTTCTGGACATGCAAATTTTTCTTGTGCATTCTGAAAGTCAGATGAGGTATTTCTTTTCACAAGGTGACCTGACCATATAAGCAGATGATCCTTTCACACTTAAGCAACAAAACTTGCAGATGATAATATTGTGTGATCAATTTATCATAATGTTTGTGTGGCTTTGGGACATCCTGAAAGCTGGAAGATTATTATTAATGAATATGTTTAAAATAAATCTTTACAAATACACCTATATTTCATAAGATCATTTGCTATGTCATTAGTCTCTGTTATTTACAATCACACAGCTAGATTGCTCGTCGTCTTCCCAGTTAAACAAATGAATATAATTTATTTTTAATTTGAACCATTCCAGCATTTTGTTTTAAATAACAGCTTTTTGATCTCTGAATACATTCATAGCATGCTAACAAAAAGAAAACTGTTACTCTACAAAAATAAAATGCGGTTAGGTTTTCTCATACGGATGCAATAAAGAACACTTCTGGTGGCTTGACATTGCACAGCTGAATAGTTTTTGACAGGGAAAATAACTGTAGTTTAGTCTGAGCTTTGGCAGTACTACAAGTTATTAAATACTTGAAGTAATCCAGAAAGTGAAACTTTGTTACAAGCAGGTTGCTTCAAAGTATATTATCACCGTAGTTACGGACATTTTCACTATGTTAGCATTTTTTCTATTTGGATGTACTGCTTGCTTCTTAATTTTTATATTGTTTCTGGGACTGATCGATGGCCTTTTGGAAGTTTTCTGTTTTCCTTATTTCTCCTCTTCTCTTTTCTCTTACAAGTGGGATGAACTTGTTCTGAAAAATACAACAGAATGTTCTGGTAAAAATAAAAAAAAGTTCAGAGCTGCTGTTCAAATCAACTATACTTAAACTCACTTGGTTTTTTTCAACATTGAGTTTTATCTAGCTCTTTCACTTCCTTATTTTGCAAAAATAGTACTGTATCACTGTGCATATGTTACCTTAGCTATCCTTTGGGCTTCCACTACCACAGCATGCGAGTTCATCAATCTTAATGTACTTCTGTTCTGCTGCAGCTGGGAATTGCTGCCTCTAAGTGCAGATGAGGAAATCAGGACACCTGGCTGAGAGCACACGGTGCACAGTGCAGGCGCATGGGGATACCCGAGGAAGCTACAAACAGCATAGCTCTGACGCTGCTGCAGGAATGGCTCCAGGGCTGCATGCCAGCATAGCTGTACCGCTTCAGGATCTCAGGTAACATCTCTGCTGAGAGTTGTGCGGTGTCCTGCAGGTGCATTATGTGCTCCAAGCGACTGGCCCAGACTCGGACAGGGACTCTGAGTTGGGACGGGAACACCAGCTCCACGCTGGTAAACTCCACGTCCTGGTTGAGGAGCACTGTCTCTGTTGCATTCCTTCTGACCTACAAACCACCCAAGCTGAAGGCCACTGAAGCATATGGAAAGGAACACATTGATTTTGACTGACTTTTGTTCAGGCCTGGTGCAGAGACCTGATTCAGTAAATCTGCTTATGGGGAGGTCTAGACTGGGTGAGCTCTACTGTTGTTCCACGGTCGCATTCTCAGGGTTTGCAACAAATGCCTTCACACTTTGTAGAGAGAAAAGTGAAAACCCATTCTTTGGATTGATTACACAGATAATTTGAAAAAGAAAAGAGGAAAGGATTCACATGATGGGAATATCTAGCCAAAGGAGGAGAAATCTGTGAATGAGGGTGAGAGAACTGTAGCTGACATACATAGGTGATAAGAGTAATGAAGCATATTAAATGTGAGATGACCAAATCATGGTGCCACTATATTTTACCAAGTCCTTCCAGGTATGGCTGTGCTTCCTTAAATACAGTTATTATAACTGATGTCTCTTTCTAGTGATGACCAAGAGACTAAAATCATATGTAGGATGAATTTGTTCAATGGACAACAATTTTTTCCTCTGGTAAATAGCAGTTATTTTATTTCTGTCATGTAGAAATGTGATATGAGGTGGCATTGAAGGTAAAACAAGGAAAAGATGAGGAATGATCACCTTAGAATTCCAGCAGTGTTAGGTGAAAAGTGAGAAAGACTAGAGGGTGATGGAACAATTTTCCAGAACATGATTATATTTCAGAAAAAAGTTAAGTTCCACCATTAGGTATTTTGCTTATATTTCATAAAATCTGATTTGGTTTCTACTACATACAAATATCACCTGCAAAAACAGTAATGGAATAAATTTTTAATAAATGGGAGTGTATGCAGTGAAATAACTAATGCTGAAACTTACCGAAAGCAACTGAACAGTTATGAGTCATCTCATAAATGACAAAGTTTGTATAAGGTCATTCTCTATCATATTACACAACGATGCACAAGTTAAGTCATTCTGGCAGTCATTTATGATAAGAGATTTGTTTCTTGAACTTTATTAGTTTTTAGCATTACCCACATTACCATGGATGTAACACAGGCATTTTTCAAATATTTCTATAAGAAAGATAATTTTAAGCTTTCTATTCATTAGAAGAATAAAATATTTTTTGTACAGTGGACTGTTTTGTATAAGCCCAACCTAAGGACTCTTATTGTGTAAGAGACCATGCAATTTTATACAAACATTCTTTTGGGACTTTTAAATATCTCAAATTTTTTTATCATCATGCTCATAGTGTAAAGTTATTTTTTTTTCTTGACATTTAAAAGGGAAAAATATTAGCTTTCTGGATCTGAGCCAAAAGAGTCTTTACTAAATTGTTGTTGTAACCATTTTGCAAAAATCAGGTAGATACCAAGTAGAGGTGCAGAAACTTTTGCAACTACATCTACATTTTCAAACAGCAGTTTATGTTTTCTGTTATTTTTAACACATATTCATTAGGAAAACATTTACATATTTGTAAATCCGTGATGGATTTACTGTGAGCATTACTCACGGTACCACAAATATAAGCCTCGAATATTACAACGGAAGGCACTACTGCAAGTAGCTCTTCTGTCAGGTACCTGGTAGATGATAAATTGTGGGGCTGGATGGAAGTCGACAGAGCCGAGGTTTATAGCAGTCATGATCGGAGTTGAGGGATGCTGTTCTCAGTCATGCAGAGGAGGGTGTGGGAGAGGAAGGTGAGCCTTTGTACTGAGCTGTGAGACTGGTGCCAGGTTCCAAAGGTCAAATATTTAATAACACTCTTTTGTTTTACAGCTTTATTCCACATATGAAGCCAGTCTAGGAATCCAGCTCAGATAAGGAAATGGCAGAAATACATATTTTGCTGTGCTTTGATTTTGGATCTGGTTTATGTTTCTTTACTATAATACTAGAGCCTCAAGGAGTGCTGGGTTCCCAACTCAACAACCTGACACAGAGCTGTGACCTAAACATCCATACTGTGGTGCACTGTCTTGGGGAAAAAGAGGAGAAATCAAGTTATCACTGTTGCTTTGAACTCCCCGGTGCTGAGCTCAGAGCCATTTCTCTATTCTGATTAAAACATTTGCTGAAATGTACAGGAATTTCAGTGTTCTGTAGGAACTCTTCCATGCACTTAGTTAATTTCTCGTTATAAAAATACAGCTTTTCATCAAACATTATTTAACTTATATCGTAATGAAGTATCATTATATATATATCAGTATAACACATATATATACATATATATATACATATCAGTAAACATTTTTAATGTTTAACATGTTTAAAAGCTCCTACCCATTTCTCCCCAGCTAAGAGAAAACAAACTTAGTAAGAGTTGTATCAGGCTTAGAGAAAGGTCAGTAAGAGTTGTATCAGGCTTAGAGAAAGGAAATAAATATTAAATCCTCAACTTACAGGTACTAATAGTAGTACTGTGACAGGTGGCATTTCTCTAAAGACCAGCCCACAGGTTGGAAGGTGTGAACACCAGACGGAGCAGAAAAACCTTGCAAAGAAGTCCTGTCCTTCCTGAAATTTGTAACAAAACCCTGTTGGCTCCAGCAGCACCGAAATTCCTTTTTGAGGCTCCTTGACAGTAGATCTGTAACGACGTGGAAGATGTGTGTGTACCTGCAAATCTGAATGGTCTTGCTAGGAAATCGAGAGAGGATGTGTAGGCTTTTGTTCTGCATCATCCTGTAGGATACCTTATCTCCACTGAGAGCATAGTCCTGTGGGTCTAGCAGCTGACTTCAAGACTTCTATTGATTGTTTGAAGTGGAACTATCATGAAAGCCCCATATGCAGCCTGCACCCTCCATTCCCCCCAGTGGGATCACAGTGGCCCCATCATATAAAGGTAGATCACATGTTGATATGGGCCAGGACCAACAATTCCTTCATATTTTTTACATTAACTAGCTCAATGGAGTTCCATGCTAGCTGATTCTTTTCCAAATTACTGAAAGGTAAATATTTAGTCACAGGTAAAATAACTCTAGTGTGTTATAATGTTTAATTACATGTGCATTTGTATCAGTTTCTCAAAAAATGTCAACATATGATCCGTAACATGGGTCACATCTATAAGCAGCCAGACACAGCTCTGTGAAATTATTCAGCATTTGTGAAGGTGCAAACCAGCAAAAATGTGAATGTTTATGCAATATGGATAAATATTATTAACCCATATTTCCAATTAATTTACATTTTGTCCCACTAAGTTTATCAACGTGTTCTATAACAGTCAGTTGGTCTTCTACCCTGACCTAACCTGTGCCAGTACAGTTACCCAGAGAAATGAATCCTTGCTCAATCTTACCGTAGATCAATCTGTTTGTGGAGAAGAGAGGGAGAAGAGGCGAGAGGAAAGTGCAGCTGTCTTGGTGGCTCAGGACTCCATTTGCTGTTATTGGGGCTGATGCCATTTAAAAACTCTTTGACCTGCAGATTAGAATGTGGTTGTTAATAAAATGCCATGAAACACATCTGAAATGGTAATAAAATAAAGGAACAGAAAATGCCCCCATTTGGGGGCAAACAAAACATTTTGCGAGAGTCCTTTTTTTTTCCTTGATAAAAACGGACTATTGCGGAAAAGCTAATACTGAGAAGTATTATCATGTGAAAGAACTGCATGTTTTAAAGAAAAAGTGTGTTCACTGACTAAATTTCAAGGTCTTAAAGCTTGTCTAGATTTAAACTTTCTCAGGGGTCTACAGAAACAAGTAATTTATGTTCATGTAAGGCGGAAGGGATTCTTTGCACAAGTACAGCAGTAATAGCTCTGGTATGTACTTCAAGGTCTGCAAAATTGCTTTTTCTGGGGAAAGCAGTTCATGAAATTTCCACAGCTAAGGCCAATTTGCACAATCCAAGTCAATGTTCTGGGGTATTCTCTGAGGACTAAAGGGCTGAATACACCCACCATACCTCCTCCCACCGGCAGAGGTCACGGAGGCCCGGGCTAATAGGTGTCCTATCTTGCACATCCTCTGAAGTCATATCACTTCCAAACCCATCTTTATGCCCCATTCTCACAGAATTGTAATTAATAACAGTTCTAGTTAATAATATTTTATTGTTCAATAACACAAAGGCAAAATGCGGACTTATTTCCACTGAATCAAAGGAAAATTTGCATTATCTTTAGGGTGGTGGCAAGTTTTTACACAGCGGGTGTGGACATTTTTTGCAGGATTTTGCATTACGTGCCTCACATTCAGTACACATGGGGAAAGGAGGGGAAGTATACAACTTCTCCACACTGTATAGCATTAAAATACAAAGAATATAGCTCCTTTTTTTTGGCTTTGCATTAAGGGTTCAGCTTTCGCCCTCCATATTGTCCAACAATCTGCTAAAAATTTCCAGCAGCTACATTTTTCAGTGAAGCCAAGTACAGTATGAGGTTTTCCAAAAGGTGAATGAAACAATCCATTGAAAATGTCAGTCAGAAGCCAGAGTATAATTTTATTTATTTTTTTGATCCTCGTTCAGAATTCATATGATTAGCATGTGGCAAACTGTAAAACGAAGTGGAACAAAAGTGCCTGAAATAAATTTCACCTTGACCTGATTTCCACTTGACTGAATTTGTTGTAGTAAACTGGTGACACATAGTGGATAAACAGTAACACATGTCTGTATTTGAAAAGGGAGAACAGATGGTAAACACACTGATATAAGGGCTGTTACACAAGAGCTCTGTGTATAATTCAGAAAGGTCAAATCCCCTGAAAGCCGAAACAGGTTTGATAAGGGAAAGGGATTCATTGACAAGAAGGAGTCAAGTGGGCACAACTGAAGGAGATAAGGCTTCCTGCCCCTCAGTGGGTTTCGCTCAGAAAAGGCATCTGGCCACATCTGTCTCCTTTTGTAAAACCACTGTCAGAGGTGTTAGTCACAGGGATACTTGTTCTGAAAGTCGCTTCCTCAGAGGATACCACTGCTGGTCCACTGGTTGAATTTGTGCCACTGTCCTAAAAATCACCTCTTGTGCAACCGTAAAATTCATGCTTTTTATGGTTTGGAAAATATTTTGACCTTCCAAAGACATTGATTTACCAGATCTTGGCTTCGGCAGTGTGGATTACCTGCTCCCGCTGGTGACTACCAGCTGACCATGAGCACCACGTTGGGTAAAGAAGTCTAAGCTGAGTTGGGGAAGACAGCTGTCTTTGAACGTCTTTACTGTCTGCGTGTCCACTGGTGTGTGGGAAGGGTTACTGTCCTCATTTCGCATATTGGGACCAAGTAATTTGTCCAGTGGCCACCTGAGGTGGAGTAATGAGCAAAACAGAGATCTCCCAGGTCCTAAGTAAATTCCCTGCACACTGAACTGCCTTCTGTCAGAAGCACGCTGGAAGGATTTGGTCAAGATGTACTTGAAAAGGAAAAGAGCTACTCAGCCTCACAGATGTTTGAAGAATTTTTTTTCAGTAAGAGAAAGGAGGAAGAGAAAAGAATATTCTTGGTCAGTAAGAGAAAGGAGGAAGAGAAAAGAAAGATGAAAATCCAAATAAGAGGTCATTAGCCAATAGTGGTGGTGGTGGTGGGAAGCACCTAGCCCATGCTCTGGCAGTAATTCAAGAAATCAAAGTTAAAAAAAGCTATGTACTTGAAAATATAATCTTCTTTACAAACACCTATGTTTTATCTTGTAGTATGGTTCCAAAATCTTAATTTTTGCTGCTCAGAAATGCTCCAAAGTATATCTAATAAGAGAGACAGATAATAAGTAATTAAGCAGAAAATAATTTCTGCAGATTATGAAGATTTTAGTTTTCAAAACTGTTCAAAAGAATTTTATCAAAATGTAATTAATGATATAATAGTTATTCTACTTTAAAGTTAGTTTCTACTGTTAAAAATATACCTAGAGAGTGTTATTTGTAAACCATATTTTTTCAATCAATTCTTGGCAGGAGACTATAAATTTAAAATTGAAGTTGCTCTGTTTAAGGACTCCCAGAGAACAGAGATGGAGTGAAAAATTAGGTGCTGAAGTCAGGCGTGTTGAATGTTCAGCTTGTATCTGTTTTCAAGAATTAACAATGCCAAAGTCATTTCACTTGTGACTTATTTAACAGCTGTCTGCAATTGGAGATCCAAATTTAGTCTCTTATCACATCTTTTACTCGAGGGGCTACTTATTCCCTTAAAACAAAAGTGATCCAAGCCAACAATTTTTCCCAATAATGCAAGATTTTCTTATTAGCTAAAGCAGGGACCTTGCTGGTATCCCTGCCAAACAAAAAACATCTCTCTACCCCTCACCAATGTGTCTGAAATTTCTTTAGTGGTTACAGCTCCAAGGCTAAAGGATTTGTGGCCTTGATACTTGCAGAGCCTAAGATGGGTAGAGATGCTGTTCTATTTTCCTCCCCAGCTACTCAAACAATGGAAAAAGTCCCTTCAATGACCCTACACCTCTGTCCCTGGCCTCTATTTGGCATCTGCCCATGGTGACTTTTACATATGACCTGGGGGACCCCAGGGAAGGCCAAAGTGCCCAGAATATGGCACAGCTCTGCACTTTCTGGGGAATTTGCAGAGGTAAATGAAAATGTGCCTCTCTGTGCAGTTCTCATGCTATAGCCAGCCTGCCTCTCCTGTGCACCTGCATTATCTTCTAATTTAGCTTCATCAATAAGCAGTCCAGCTCATGTACTCTGAACCCAATTTGCTCTGTGAACCAAAGCACAAAAGTGGGAAAACTGTATGAGTCATTTAAAAAGTGCACTCCTAATCTAAACTGAACTGGATAAGCATTAATTGTAGCTATAACCACATATCCAACCTGCAAATAATGAATATCAAAGAGCTTTTCTTTTGGCAATTCTTTTGCTGAAATGCATTTGTACAGAGAAAGTGTTAAATGGAAAAACAAATCAATACAAATCTAGGTCTGTTTCTGAAGGATTTAGGGACACAAGGAGTACTGACTTGTTGGGTGTTATGTATGTGAGTGTCCTGGTTTCGGCAGGGATAGAGTTAATTTCCTTCCTAGTAGCTGGTACAGTGCTGTGTTTTGGATTTAGGATGAGAACAAAGTTGATAACACACCGATGTTTTAGTTGTTGCTAGGTAGTGCTTACACTAGCCAAGGACTTTTTAGTT
>NW_008795527.1:5261629-5274118 GCF_000699145.1 Aptenodytes forsteri
GTGCTCAGTTGCCGACTGAGGTTAAACCACAACAGTGAGAAATCAATTCATTGTCATTAGCAAAGCAGTTGGCATACCATAAAAATCCAGGTGTCTCTTTCTCACTTACCTGGGAGATCCAGGTGAATATTTAGATTGTGAATGTCTAAATTATATAGCTCTAATATCAACTCTAAAACCAGTTGCTAAAAACTGGCCATCTGAGAATCAAATCAGCATTTTTATTCAAGGAAGAAATTAAGTAATGTTTAAGCCCTCCAAGATAGAAGCATTTGCTCCAAGGTGAGTGTATACAGAAGAGGTTGCCTCTAAGTTAGAAAATATAGAGCGTTTCTGGAATCAGACTTGTATTTAATAATTGTAATATGTTGTCATATTTCTGTAACAGCATATTGACCTGAATATATTATTACAGTCATACCTTTATTCTATGAACCTGGAAATATACTGTGATTTTTTTCATCAAGTGACATTTAAGAGAAAGGATCACTGAGGTTACCTGAGTGCTGCTCTTTCAGAACCACTTATTAGTTCTGTCTTTAAAGGTCACCAATAAAGGGTAAAGTTCTTGGCTCTCTGTTTTTAAGAGTATTTCTCCCCTTATTTTTACTTAATGGAGGATATGTTTACTTAATGGAGGCCTCAAGTTGTGCCAGGGGAGGTTTAGATTGGATGTGAGGAAAAATTTCTTTACTGAAAGAGTGGTTAAACATTGGACCAGGCTGCCCAGGGAAGTGGTTGAGTCACCATCCCTGGAGGTATTTAAAAGACGAGTAGATGAGGCACTCAGGGACATGGTTTAGTGGGTGGTGGTGTTGGGTCGATGGTTGGACTTGATGATCTTAGAGGTCTTTTCCAACCTCAATGATTCTATGATTCTATGATTCTATATTTCAAGTTTCTATATTCCAAGATGGGGATTTAAAAAAGCATGGCAAGATAAATGGCTGTCAAGTCCACCATGTGTTTTGTAGAGGGACCATGTTATCAGTGTGTCATGTAGATTGTTATCAGTTGCCCATAAAGGACATGATACTGAATGGCATTTTTTTTCTGTTCAGTACTGGTATGTTCTGTCTGTGCATCGTATGTCTCTATGGCTAGGTTGAATTAATTATCATTTCAGGCATAAACTTATAGTAGGAAATATTACAGAATGAATGTGTGGCCATATGAGGACCATGTTTAATCTTCAAGTAACTACCTCATCTCTAACATTTGTTAATTTGTAATAGGAATCCAGTCTGGACAGAGAGTGAAGGCAGAGCTCACAAAACATTGCATAGCAGCATGCAGCAGTATCTGGTGTGCAAGAATAACAACCCATTTAGGGAGTATCCCAGGCAAAAGGCAGAGCAGTGTAAGATGGTTCCGATGAAGATTACAAAAATTTAGGACCAGGCAGTAAGCTGTGGTTTTGAAAGGAACTGGGATAATTCTGGAGGTTGGGCAGGGGTAGAAACTCTCCATGTCTGTACACTTCAGTCCAGGTCCCGTCTGCATGGAATTGCTCCTTCCTGACCAGTTCAAGCAGCTGCTCGTGACTCCAAGTTACTTTTTTAGTACCTAGAGACTGCTGAGGTGAGGACATTGTTACCTGAGCGGCAATGAGTTGGCCACTTGGAGACCTGAGATGGTAAATAGGAGATTTCCAAATTTTCCTCTGAAGTCAAGTACAGTTGGGATAAATTTTGTCACTGATACTCTTGTATCACTACCATCCATTACATGTAAATGACACTATCAGAATTTTAAAAATAACAAATGATAAATCAAGTCATAAAACAGCCATTAAAACCTCTGCCGGTTCCTCATTTGATCTATGGAAAATGCTTTTTTGACCATCTGCTCTCATCAAATAAAACTGATTGATAAAAGTAGTTCAGTTCTTTTCTATTTTTGAGATCGCTCACACCGCAGTGAGACCCAGTTCAGCAAATGCCTACATGTAAATACAACATATATATGGCTTTCCATGAATGAAGCGAGTCATTAGTGAAGCATACAAGAAAGGTTCAACATCTGGTTACTTGTTGGATACTTACTGCATCCACACCACAGGACACCAACAGATATAATGTACATCTTATATTTCAGCAGTTTGGACATGGCCAAAAGATTATCACCTTTGCAATTAAGGGATCAGATCAAGAGGCCATTAAACACCAGATTCTGAACAGGAATGGTTATAACCATATATCATGGATGTATCTTTAAAGGCTCATGGAGTATATCACTAATCACATTCACTAAGCTCTAGCACCAAGAGTCTGTGAGCTGTGAATATGTAACTTGAAGTCAATTTCTGTGACAAGTTTCATTTAAAAGAGCTTTTAAGATTCTGCTTCAAGCCTACTAGTCAAAAATTTGAAGTAAAAGGTTAAAAAGTGGATGTACATGTGGAAAGAAAAAATTACATAGTCATGTGGTATCAAAATATTCAATACATTTATAGAACAACCAAAAAGGGCTTTTTTCTATGTTACCATACTGGGGATCCTTGGAATGCTTAAGAAAGGCTATTTTATCATTAAAAACAGTTGGATAACTTTTCTTTTTCTAATAAATTGCCTTTTTTTTAACATATTTGCATATTTCAGTCCCATTTATTATGAGAGCTATCACTAACAAAATAAAAAGAAATGGTCTTCAGCCTGCAGAAAACAATATAGATTTACTGTAAACAGCAACTTTGCTTAGATGAAAATAAAACAAATTCAATATGCCTTCAAGAGTAACTTATTTTTTTAACTCCTTTTTATATGAAGACACACTTGTCTTCTAGATGGTGACCATGAAATAAATATGCTGCCATTAGATACTTCATTATGACATCTACATAAACTCTATTTAAAGAAAGCATGTGTTGCAAGAAATATGCTACTATTCTAAATGTTCTCCCTTCTTCCCTTTCTCTTCCTCTTTCTTTCTCTTCTACTGGACCTCTGCTTATAGTAGGCATATGCTTCTACATGATTTACTAATACTGTGTTAACAGGCCAGGTAAAACCTGTGTCAAAATTAAAGAGGATATCAAACTTGTCCAAAAATAAAACCCAGTCAAAAACCTGAGTGCCTCAGTGGAAAAGGTATGGAGGCTATAGCTGGAAAAAGTTCAGTGTGTAAGAACTGGATATCTTCTCAAATGAAGAAAACAGGAATGCCTGTAAAATGTGGCAGGTCAAATGAAACAGGAAATTATGAGAGAAAAAAAAAAGAATTTGAAGAATCTCTTTCAAAGGATGTTGAAACTGTTAGCAAAATCTCTTTAATTACATCAGAAAAGAAAAACAGCTAGGAAATCAGTGGGACCACATACCAACAAAGGTTTAAAACAAAGTACTCGGGGATGATAAGGCCATAACAGAGAAGCTCAATGAATTTTTGAATCAGACCTAACTGCTGAACACTCTAAGGAGAAGCCTATATTTAATATTTAGTTTTGTAGCAGATGGGTCAGAAGAGTATGAAGTACATGTACAGGAATTATTAGATGAAATAGACATTTTAGATGTCAATAGGACTGGATGAATACTGAAGGAAATAAAATGTGAAATTTCAGACCTGCTGGCCAGGTTGTGCTATCTATCATTACAAACTGCTACTCTGCCAAAAGACTGGCAAATTGCTAGTGTAGGTCATCTCGAAACAAGGCTGTGGGGGAGATCCTGGAAACTGCAGACCAGTTTGTCGTCGTTCCCTGATAAGATGGTACCATCTATAATAGAGAATAAGATCAAGGAGCACATCAATAATACAGACTGTCGGAAAGGAGTGAGCATGGTTTCTGTAAAAGGCAACCTCACCACATCATCCTGTTGGTACTCTCTGAATATGTTGATAAGCATGTGAATAAAGAACAGTCACTGGACATCCAAAACTTGGATTTTCAAAGAGCCTTTGATGAGGTTCCACACCAAAGGTTACTGAAGCAGCTAAGTTGCCACGAGGTTGAAGCAAATGTAACCTACAGCCCAGGGGCTCATCTGCCTGTGATACAGGTTTCATGCATCACAACTGTGTAACCTTAGCTCAGTTTTGCTAGGAAGATTGTTGTTAAAAGTGGGACAAGACACATCAACTGAAAGCATGCAAGATAAGAATAGATACACAGCAAATGGATGAGATGGTAATTGCGAGATAGTAATCATTAGGAGCTCAAGAATTTAAGAGGAAAATACTGACATGAAAAGGTATAAGCCCCTTAAAGAAAAAAAAAATCAAACCAAAACCCCAAAACTAAAATCAGAGATTCACAAGATGGTAAAATTAGCAGGATCAAGGATCAGTGCATTCCAAGGGGCAGTGGAGACCTGACTGGTGCCTTCTGGGCCAGGAGAGGCTCACTGGGTGTCTTGTTGGTGCCTAGTGTATTACTGTTTAGTCTAGTAGTATTTATTTACTGTGTGTATTAGCCAATAAATAATTGGCATGTACTTTCAAGTTTTGCAGAATTTCCTTGTGCATGGGAAAAGCTGCTAATGCCAAAGTGGCCAGAAGAGGAAAGGTTCTTTTATGGACTGAAAAAGGCTTCAGGACAGAAAGCAAAGGGGGTCTTAGCGGTCACTTCTCAGAAGAGTTACTAGTGGCATCTACTATACTATTATTATAAGGACAAGTTTTATTCAACAACTTCATCAATACCCTGGAGGAAATACTAAGTTCTTTTGTGTAGTCAGATGCAATACTCATGGTGATGAACTCCAGAAAGGCCTTGCAAAACTAAGTGAGCCTCTGAACAGAGAGCAGATGTAGATAAATGAAAGCTAATGCTTCTAAGGATAGATATACAACGCCGAATTTGGAAGTGGAAGTCACAACTGAGGAAAAAGGGTTTTGAGTCACCACTTAAAATCTTCAGCAATATTTGCTCAATTTACAATGGCAGTCAAAAAAGCCAAGAAGTTGCTGTTGAGTAATGAGATGAAGACTGGAGAAGTAATTTTGCCATTGTACAAAATAATGTACACCCTTGTCTTGATTATTATGTGCAGCTCTGGTCTTCAAGACACTGGGACAGTGAAGTCAAAGGTGCAGACTTCAACTAAAACGCTTTAGGGATAAAGCAGCTGCCTTCTGCAGAGGGACTAAGCCAGCTGGGATTCCAGCCTGCAAAGCAGAAGGCTGGGGTAGGATATGATCAAAGTTTACACAACTGTGAAGAGAGTAGATAAACAAAATGTGGAACTGTTCTTCACCAAATCTCACAGTAAAAGGACAAGCCAGAGTAGGAAGCTAGTAAGGGGAAGTGGATACCAAAAGAAAAATAGGCAGAGATATACACTAATGCAACAATTCTGAATGCTGGGGGAAATGAAAAGGGTATACCACAGAAAGTGTCCGCATTAAGGTGCCTGATTCTCCACTCTTTACGATTTCTGAGTCCCAAATGCCATAATGCTTTGCAGGAATCGAGTTTAGGGAATCCCATGATAACACTATCATGGGATTCACACAGTGAAGCTGTGTAGATGGCTTATGAGATTTCCATATTGTAGCTCTATTACGTTATGGTTTTCCAGGAGAAAATAGAGATGTCTAGGACCACTGTCATCCCAAACACCTAACACAGTTGTCTAGTACGTAACCCCTCCTACCTTTTCTGATAAATTCAGTACTTCTGAGTGCTGTTAGGGAGGTCTTCTACATTATTGACTGCATTTTATCTTGTGTAATATTCTTCAGAAAATCTGTATAAAAAGTTACGTGATTATCTAGCAGAACCACAGTAAGTTCCTCATTGTGACTTTACTTTGATGCCTATATTCAAAAAGACAACTCAAAAAAGAAAAGGAAGGAAAAAATCCTATGCCTGAACATTATTTGGACAGCTTTTTGAGAGATTTATTGCAACACTACATAAAAGCCTAAGAATCATGTCTGCAGGAAATTAGCTATGCATTCCAATGGGCATTTTAAGTGGAAATTCGGAACTAGCTCTTCTCTAGTCTACTACTGTTTCTGCTCTACGAAAATACAAGACTAGAGAAACTTCCTGTCTTTCATCCAGTCCACTTAAATAGAAAAAAACCTTGACAAAGAACACCTTATTTAATCTTCATATGCAGTAAAAGTTCTTTCAGTGTCTGTCAAAGGTCTAATTAGCAGTCTGATTGTTTCTCTGAGTCTTTAGGGTAGATTTATAAAGGCATTTCTTAAAGAGGAGCATGGTGTCATCCATCAGAGGTCTTTTTCTGTTTCTGAGGACACTTGAGTGAACTCTAATGGCTCCTGTAATGCTCAGCTGGTGTTGCAGTCTTTTGCAATAAAATACATAAGTATGTATCTTGTTCGTATATCTATAATGAATGGAAGAAGGGATAAGTGAAGTAAGAATAAGTTATGTTTGATGGTATGACAGCGTGGGAGTATTGAAAAGGGAAAAATTTAAGGTGCCAGTTCTACCATAATCATTTCACCTGGTTACTCACTGATACCACCTCTCCATCTTACCCAGGTGCTTCAGAAGAGCCCCGACCTGAGCCCCAACAGCCTGCAATGCCTCAGCCTCCACTGCCCCTGGTCCAGAGCAATGATGGGTCTTTTTGCACATCACTCACCACCGCGAAGCAGACCTCAGAGCCCCATTGCCTCCCCTGCTGAAGGGCACTCCTTTCCCTGCCCAGCAAAGTGCTGGAGAGGACTAGCTCTCTTCTATGTCTAGGATCACTGGTGTCTCTGGGTCAGGGAAGGGAAGTGTGTGCGGGGAGGCAATTGTCATATGTGAGGCAATTTTGTATGCTGTCATGCAGCTTGCAAAAAAAGCATGTAGCAGGGCTCTGTAGCAGAAAAGATCATTGCCTCCCTGTGCAATCTTCTGAAACATCTCTCCTTCTTCTGAAACATCTCTCCTTCTGCTCCCCAGACCATTTTCCAAAAGATTTAATATTATCATAACCGATGATAGTACTGAGATGCTTTTTATAAATCACAGAATTGGAGAAGGCTCATACGGCACTGCACATTCATTTTGATTACAGGCTTAACTTGGCTGACTGACTATAAAATGAAGTAATATCTCCAAATCTTTATTATTGTAAGGATCAATTGTCGCTCTTACTTTGGGGATACAGAGGCTAATTTCCCACCAGAAATTTATAACTTGGTAAAATCTTTCTGGATCTTATTTCCCTCTTGCCTTAAGTGCAGAAGATACCTATGCTTACATCAAGTCTGGCACCACCAACCATGGAATTGGGAAGCATAGTGCACTTGCATGTCAGCCCTACACGGGCAGTTCCCTGGCTCGCCCTGAAATCAGAGGCAGGCGTGTGGCAACCCAGGTTGAGCGCAGAAGGGGCATGTAGGAGACAGAATGCCTTTTTTTCTGTTTTCCGACATGTAAGACCTAAATATGCTTGTCTTGTACTATCTTGCTAATGCTTTGCTAATTGTTAATTGCTTTGTGCCATACTGTTCTCTTAAATTCTCATGCACAATTCTATTACAATTTTTTTTTGAGATCCCTACCAACTAAAAAGCATTTAGAGGTGCCACAAGTAAAGATTGTGTGCAGTACAAGGTAAACAGACTGACTAGTGGGTTACATGTCACATTCACTGCAATTGAGCTTTTCTCCAGTGTGTTACCATAAACTATTTTCTCTGCTTTAATACTTCCTTGTTATCAGTCTCCATTAGTGTAGATGGCACTGGTATAACTAAGATCAACGTCAGTCACGCAGCTTGCAAAAAAGGTTCAGACCATTTTTCAGAGACTGGACTCCTATAGCAGTGCATTGGAAACAAAGGCAGTCTTTAACAAAGATGGAAACTAGTTGCCACAACTGTATAAATGCAATTTAATATTCTCCATGAGTTGTCGAAGCTGGTTTGAGGTGATTTTAAACAACCTTTGTCTTCTTTTTTGGGTTAATGTATGTCTTGTCAAGACAGACTATTAATTTGTTGTAGTCATTGTCACCAGTCTTGAGAAGACCACATAGGAATGTAAGCTCTAAAGCAACCTTGGCATGACTTATTTGCCAGGGCCCATATGTGGCAGGTTAAAATCAGGCTTATATTTGCTACTGAACAAACTTACAAGTTAGTTACCACTAATGAAGACCGTTTCTGTTAACAGTAAGATTCCACAGATATGTCCTGAGGCAGTCTGGATGAGCTGAATGGATCCATGTAAAATGGTAGTCCGAGACTTCCTCTGCAGAGCTGACTGTTATATGCTGACACCACACGTGCGGTGGTGGTATGTTATAAAGCACTAGCAGAGATGGGAAAAGATTGGATCAGAAGGTTTATGATATAATGCACGATTAAATAGAGCTGGCTATCATCCAGCTTTGTGTGCAACAATCAGTAGCAGGCTAGAATGGCTGAGTAACAGATGGCTGGAATGGATGTTAGAAAGGTTTGTGTTTAGGCACCCTCTGCTAAACCAGCTAATCTACTTCACAGATGTCCTTGCTTTTGCAGCTGTTTTCTTTAGATGTCCTTGAAAATCCACAGTCTGATCCAGGGCTACTCTTATGTACACCTGATATGACCTGTATTTCACGTTGCTTTCACAGAGTGATAAGTCCAGTGTTCAATATAAGCACTGTGAAGATGTAGTATGATGGTTGTATTTGGCTAAAACCTGTCACTGGTCCTAGCATAAGACCAGACTGTTCATCTCAGCAATCAGAGTTATACCTAAGATGCTCTGACAAAACACTTATGTCATGAAATGGATTTTTTTCTACGTAACCTTAAAGAAAGTGATATATTTAATTAGACAGCGTGAGACCAGCGGATTTGTTGGCTAAGGCAACTGCTATCAAATTCAGCATCCCATCAGGATCTCAGGGTTTCTGGGGGAAACAGGAGTTAAAGTAAGATTATAAGAAATGAGGCAAAAGTAGCAAACAGTAAGACAGACTATCGGGTAGTTGTACCTGAGATGTTGAAAAGGGATACTCTTCCTGGGATGGCTCTAAAATGTTTGAATATTTCTAGATAAAAGACCTTGTCCAAACAAAGGAAAAAAATCTAGTGTATGAAGCCTCCAGGCTCAGCTACAGCTATTGGTGCAGGAAGGGCTGTGCTTGCGTTGCCAAAGACGGTCTGTCTTAAGGGAGGAGGGCCCCATATGCACTGGTATTTTAAGAAGTTTTATTGCAATATGTAGCTGTCAAAGTGCTAAGGTATTTTTGGGAAAGGGCATGCCAGACTGTAGCTACATGCAAATATTGGCTGCTACTTGCGCATTCAGATACCAAAAGGTTGTGGAAATGGCATTGGCACTAGTGAATGAAATCTGCAGAGGTTCTCATGTCAGTTAAATTTAAACACAGATCTGAAAACTGTGAGGTTGTATGGATCCTGGATTTGCAAGGCTCTGCTTGGATAGTGGAAACATTAACCATAATCATAGAGTTTTAACTGCCTGTTAAGCATTGTGCTCCTTTCTTCTAGATAGTTTATAGAAAACAGGCATGTGATATATAAAATGTAGTCCAGTACTTACATTTGGGCATATGCTAAAAATATCTGTCTTATTTTCCTTCTGGAAAACCTCCAGAGAAACAAATCCAAAATTTAAGGAGCTTGTAAGATAGGGCTTCTAGGCATTTTTTTGTACCCTTTTCTCCACTGAAAATTGGAAGTATTGCTGCAGGATTTTCCAGTAAACAGAGACAGTGTCATAAAATAGTGACTAGTAGGGACAGAACGCATTCCGGCTAGCAAATTTTACAGAAACAGTAGTTTCTTCTCAGGGCTACGCTGAGCATGGCTCTTCCTTGGTAACTGAAAGAAAAACTACCATGGGGCTTGGAACACACCCAAAAAAGTGATTTGGACAGGAATTGAATTATGATAAGGTGAAACACTTCCAGAAAAGACTGCACATATATCAGTGCTTTATTTTTCATCATTGATAACCTATTAAGTTATTTCTCTTTCTCTTTGTTTGAATAGATGATTTAGGTGTGTCCCTTTTAGACCTATTGGAACAAAAAATGAAGCTAAGCTGGATTTATCTTTCACCAGAACTAATGGATTCAGCCTGCTTTATAGGTAGCTGAAAGAGAGAGCTACGGCTATGTTTCCACAAATAAAACCCCAAGTATAATGCCAATTCAGATGATCTGTGTGGAAAGATATTGCTTAATATTGTTTTACTCAACTGTATATGCAGAAAAGAAGCTTCTCAGTTGGAGAACAGAGAAGTAGGGAAAGAAGGGAGCTTCAAAAAAGCTTGCAAAAGCCTGTCTGGAGACAGTGAGCTTTGGGGTGGAGGTGTTGGCTGAAGGCTAAGAAAGTGTTTGTTTCGTCGTATGTCCAAGAGAGAAGGATTTTGTACATTTTTGCCATATGCCTCAGCCTCAGAACTTGGTAGGAGGCAAGGACTTTTTCTGCTGTTCCAACCACATTAGAGGTGCAACATTTCTACTGCATTTGTGCTTTCCACTGCTAGAATTTGGTAGTATTGTTTCTATTCTAACTAGAGCTCCTTCGAAGACGCCCAAGTCAAGCACAATTTTTTCTCCTAATTGAAATATCCCAGCAAAACCAACTATTGGTTAGCTACTCTGGGTAGAAGGGCTACTGCTCTAGCTTTATAATAACATTTTTGCATAACATCTTTCACTATGTGCCTAGCAAACTGCACGCATCCTTGAAACACTAAGAAAAGGGTCAGTTGCCTAAGTGTCTGAATAACCCAGTACAGTTGAAGAAAGTAAATCACATTGACTTTTTATTATGAGAATTTTGAATGGACAAATAAATGAAATTCTAGTTTTCTAACTCCTGCCTAAGGCCTCCAGCACCAAACCATTTATTTGCTTTCATATTTTTCTTGAAGCTATGGCCCTGCCAGCTGTTGCTTAATGTATGAGAATCAGAGGCAGAGGTGGTATGGCTATTCTCAAGCATCCTACGTAAGCAGCCTGCAGACCAGGGTGGAGTGGGCTTAGCTTAAAATCTTTGGAATTTTAGGGATAGACAAGAGAGAGCACAATTAGCCAGCGTTACTGGGACTCACTAGCGCACAGTGTTGTTAACCTGCCAGGCATAAAATCCACTTTATTGTTGGGAGTTCATAATTCCACAAAATCCCCAACAATTTTCAGTTTTAACATCTGAAGGGACCTTGATGTTTACAGCACAGGTTTGTTCATGATCTACTGAGAAATTCCCCCCTCCCCCCGAGATATGTTACTGGCAGGTATGACCTTTTGGGGAAGATGGTAGTCTGGCTTAATGCTTTGTTTATTTCTTCTTCAAAGCTAAAAATTAAGTAACACAGAAAGCAGTCTGCCCTCTCTGGTATTAGAAAAGGTTATTTTGATTCTTTGGAATGGACAGTTGATTTATGGCAACTCTTGCAGCATTTGTCTTACTAGCACGTTTTATGAAACTAAGAGTTTTCTGCAGTACCTGAAATATAATGGGAAAACAATGAGGGTGTTTACATAATAATTTTTGTTCAGATTAGGAGTGTTGAGGTCAGTCTCCTGATTGTCCCCTCGCTGTACTTTGGTGAGCAATGTTTCTAGGGCTTCTGAAACTGGATTCCTTTTGGATGAAACTAAACAATTACTTGCTCCAGGAGCAGAGCTGATGTGGTCCAGCCATCACTGAGCATTCAGTCCACTGAACCAGGCTAGAGATAGCCTGAAATAAAAAGTCCCAAAACATGTAACTTGGCCATGTAATGTCCTTAGCACCAGATGAGGGGACCAATTACACAACAGATCCACTCCTTTCGATCTGTAGTACTTCCTAGTGTTGGCATAGTCAATATGTCCCTTACGAGACTCTAATGTTACCTGAACTGATATAGAAAAAACATAAATTCATAACTTCTACAGAAAGAGTGACTTCCATTTTAGTTGGCTAGCAGAGTACGTTCAGGATGCAGAAGTCTGAGTTTTGCTGAAGTATTTCACATACTAGAAGCACAGATCTGGGTCACAATAATCAATGACTACCGGTATGTAGTAAAAACTGTACCTTAGACAGCTAGGCTATAGCACAGTAGATGGGACTATGTCTATAGCTAAGAATAAATAGTAGCTCTGATACTTCCATTGTCACTTACTTTAGGAAGCCGTTGCACCTTAAAGTAGGATTGGAAACACAGAGTAGGCAAATCTGAATTAAAAATAAAGCCTCTCCCTTTCCCTGTGACCATCATTACATTTCTTGATTAATTTGCCCTGGAATATGATAGACTAGCCACACTTTTCTTTCTTTACAACAAAACTGCATGCCTTTTAAAGGACTTCATATACTTCAGACAATATACTTAATATTTTATTGGATCCAGTTTGATACAGACAATAGAGATACAGTGATACACTGTTGGGAACAATGATAGAATACAATCATAGAATCATAGAATCGTAGAATGTCTAGGGTTGGAAAGGACCTTAAAGATCATCTAGTTCCAACCCCCCCTGCCATGGGCAGGCACACCTTCCACTAGATCAGGTTGCTCAAAGCCCCATCCAACCTGGCCTTGAACGCTACCAGGGATGAGGCA
>NW_008795527.1:5274505-5287594 GCF_000699145.1 Aptenodytes forsteri
GACCTGCTGGTCACACTTCTTTTGATGCAGCCCAGGATACGGTTGGCTTTCTGGGCTGCAAGAGCACATTGCTGGGTCATGTTGAGCTTCTCATCAACCAACACCCCCAAGTCCTTCTCCTCAGGGCTGCTCTCAATCCATTCTCCGCCCAGCCTGTATTTGTGCTTGGGATTGCCCCAACCCATGTGCAGGACCTTGCACTTGGCCTTGTTGAACTTCATGAGGTTTGCATGGGCCCACCTCTCAAGCCTGTCCAGGTCCCTCTGGATGGCATCCCTTCCCTCCAGCGTGTTGACCGCACCACTCAGCTTGGTGTGGTCTGCAAACTTGCTGAGGGTGCACTCAATCCCACTGTTCATGTCGCCAACAAAGATGTTGAACAGCGCCGGTCCCAATACTGACCCCTGAGGAACGCCACTCGTCACTGGTCTCCACTTGGACATCGAGCCATCGACCGCAACTCTTTGAGTGTGACCATCCAGCCAATTCCTTATCAACCGAGTGGTCCATCTGTCAATCCATGTCTCTCCAATTTAGAGACAAGGATGTTGTGTGGGACAGTGTCAAATGCTTTGCACAAGTCCAGGTAGATTATATCAGTTGCTCTTCCCTTATCCACCAACGCTGTAACCCCATCGTAGAAGGCCACCAAATTTGTCAGGCACGATTTGCCCATAGTGGAGCCCCGTTGGCTGTCACCAATCACCTCCTTATTTTCCATGTGCCTTAGCATAGTTTCTGGGAGGATCTGCTCCATGGTCTTGCTGGGCACAGAGGTGAGACTGACTGGCCTGTAGTTCCCCAAGTTGAGGACCGGTATTATCAGAAATTTTAAATCATCCAAATGGTTCCTTGGGATCTTAGTACCTATGAAAATGTTTTCTATTTTTCCACCAAGTGTGGAGGGCACAAAACTTCATGCTATCTCAGCACTTGTCTGAAATGACAATGTTAAGATCTGTAAAGAGAAAGTCATACTTACAAAATATACCAAACTCCTTATCCTGTCTTTAGAAAATAACCAGCATAACCAACATAAACACTACATGTAATGTATTTCTTCAAGTATACATTATGAAAAGTTAAATACATTAAAATCTAATTTGCTTTTCTTCCCAGTGGTCCTTTTTATCAGCTAAGTAGTGCTTTGTGCAGAGACTTTTCTATAGGGTGGTAGTAATTCCTGGAGTTCCGGTAGTAATCAGGACCCCATGATTAAACAATTCCTGTATCTGTACCTTCAATCTAAATAGATTGGTGAAAAAATCATAGCAGAAGAAATAAATCAATGGGATGAAGTGATGTACACAGGATTACATAGAAGATCTATTGAAAAGCCAGCAAGACTCCTGATAGTATTATGATAAATTGCAACCTTTGCTATGCATGAAGTGCCTGTGGGACTATCAGAGACATCTCTTTTGATGGTAGTATATTTTAAAGAAAGCAAAATGGTATGAATGGTATCTATCTTAATTTCAACTCAAGGGTAGAGCTTCCACCATGCCTGCTCCTGTCTCCCTGAAAAAAAAAAAAAATCAATATTGAGTACTACTGCTCTTTAAGATGTCTGTGATTGAAGTTCTGACACTCTCTGAGAATTGTTGCTTTTTCCCAGATCACAGTTTTTCTTTGAACCATATGAAAGCTAACAGGATGCAAATGAAAGTGTTTACACTAATAAATTGGGATTGACTTGGAAAACTGTTTAATAAACTCTATGCAATTTTCTGCATAGTAGTAGCTGGAAGGAAAATAGTAATGTCTCTACAAATGCAATAACAGTAATCAGCTGAACATGGTTTCTTTTCAACACTTGTCTCTCAGACAGCTCCGTCTTATGCCCCATCAACATCTGCCTTAGTTCAATACTCCTTAGACGTAAGAGCTGTATTCAATTTTCTTTAGATCTGCCTCTATACAGCTAGATTTTCTTGTAACATGGCAGGATTGCACTATTTGTATACAAAGGTGTGTTGTGCTTCTTACAACATGAGATTGTATATTTGAGTTGTATCAATTCTGTCTGACATTCTTTGAGGACAATCTATTAATTTCATCATTGCTCTTGTCCTCCCAAACTCCCATTCCACCTGTATCTCCTCCAGGTTATGCATCCTTTTGTGTGCTACTTAAAATAAGATTGCTGCCTCAGAGAACCCATGATCAGACTTGTGTGGTATTTGTATACACACGCAGTGGGTGTTTGTATGTTTTTCTTCTGGGTGCTCAGATGTGGCAGTGATCAATCGGTCAAACCATCAGTGACCTACCTACCTATAATTTTATCAGTCAGTCCCAATTAATTTGGACACTGATCCTTGGTTAGAAATTCAGAGCACAAATATATCATCTCCTCTCTCTTGAGAGCTGATAATGTAACCAGATCACGTGGAAACAGGCTACAATCAGGTTCTTCCTTAGAGAAAGATCTCTATACAAATGCCCAGGCAGCCACGGGATTTTGGGCCCAGGTAGTAACCAACCCTCCAAAACACCAAGAGGCAGGGTTTGGCTGATGCTACAGCCTCAGGGCCCCACCGTGCTCAGTGAGGATTTTGCACCTCCACGTGTTTATCCACGGTGATTCTATTTTTGCTTCCCTGTATTTATGAAAGTAAAGGTTAAAGCTACATTTCCAAGGATAGTATCTTCGCAGTTTTTTGACACACATGGGTCATGACATCGTGTTTATGTGTAACCCAAGCCTAACCAGCAGTACGCGCAAAGCAAGGAATAAGCCACTAGAGCAGGGAGAACTATTATTAGCAAGTAATTGACTCAGCAAACATATCTCTATTTTCTCTTTGTGAGTTACCTATTGGTCCCCACTGGATGGTTCCCAAACTCACAGAAGTGTTTCTAATGACCACTGCATACCTCTGGCATGAGCACTTCTGTGAGCACATAATCATGACAGCTTCTCATCCCATAAATAACTTTGCAGATAAAATGAACATGAAGTTTCACAGGAAGTGAATGAAAAGTGACTTTCAGTCCAAATAACTCAATCGCAGCCTGTATCCAACCAAATTTCCACAACTATTTATTTATGATGTTTGCTACCTACAGAATACTAAAATAATTGTACAAGGATCATGCAGAACTTATTTACTTCTACAAGAGCTGGAATGTTATGAAGTTGCAAATGTCGATGTCTACACACAGTATTGGAAAGTGCGTTGGCTAATGTCCTTTTGTACTGAAGTAATGCAATTAAATGTTCTTATTGTGGCTAAATATTACAAGGCATGTTTTTAAAACATAATTCAGGGTGGTTCTTTGACTTTTGAAACACAAAAGCTTGTGTCAATGACACTGCCTTTATCTTATGAAGTAGTATTTGACATAGTGGGCATATTTCAATGAAACATTAATACTTGTCACAGTGGAAAGCTTTTTATTTCTGAATTGAGCTAAATTCCTTACTCTATTCAACTCATATAGTAAAAAATAGTCGATCTGTTTTCAGAATACGGTACCAGTTTGGAGCTAAAGCTGTGACATCAGGGAGCCAGGATTTCTGCAATATGATATTGTCTATTTTCTGTCTGTCTGTCTCTCCCCCTTAACTCTCTCTCTCTCTCTCCCCCCCCCCCCCCCCCCCCCTCCACAGAATCTCTCTCTTATATGGGGGAGCAAGGATAATAAAAATAAATGGTAGCAAATGGAAACAGCTCAACTAACCACAAATGTGGCTGATTAGAAAATTAGGCAGAAGTGTCCTACTCTCGGGAGATTTCTGTTCTTGGAAAACAGTGGGGAAGCAGGAGACTGTAGTATGTTTGTTATTCATTGTCTCCATTTATTACATTAAAATAACTATCCCATTTTTGTTTGTGCCTCAAGTCCAAATAGATAGCAGAGTACAGCAAATGAAACATCCAACATACAATTAAATATACAAGCCAAGTCGTCCATTAATAGTTCACTCTCAAGCATCTGGATCCTGAGTATACAGTTATTCAAGTTGAATTAATATGGTTGTTTACTCACATTCTTCCGGAGCATTTTCAGCCATCAGCCCTTTGCAATAATATTACACCCAGCCAGGCTGGAGTCTAGTGACTGGTTATTCTTACACAGATCCGTAAGCAAACCCCTGAATAAAAAAATTAAAATACAGTCTCATTCCTCTTTACTTGTGTCTGAGATGTAAGTAATGTGATTTAGAGTCTATTTAACCTTGAATTATCTGTGTCCTTGTTAGGTATACTAAATACAGTAGAAAGGTGGCTAGCATAGCAATGGTTTGAAGGTATTTTGACATTCCTTCAATTTTTAACCCCATGGTCTTTTTCTAAATACAGCCTGTGTTCAAAATGTTAATTTTACTTGGAAGCAAAACTGAAGCTTATTCTCCACCTGTAGAACTTACTTAAATTCTTTTTCCCTGGATCTTTCAAAAGTACCACCCTTATGGGGCAAATTCAGTCAAGGCAGCTTTGTCCAGCCTGAGGACTATGGTTGCAAAGCCTCTATATGAAAATTCAGCCACTGATCCAGCCTCTTTTTACTTTACCGTCCACTTTTTCTCCACATTTGAGAGCTTTCTGCAAGGTTATGTACAAGCTGTTATTTTACTGGGCTCTCCAACTACCAGTAAAATGTCAGTTCAGGTGTTAGGAAGCCCGTACACTAAAATCCTTCACATTTTTCTGGAAGATCCTATCCTCTGAAAGGAGTATTACAATTATTCGAAAACCAGAAAAAGTCAGTATCATGTGATTTACTTCCCAGTGGAATTTATATTTGAGATCCACAGGGATCATCTGAAGACCATCTATTTAGAATATCCAAATGCCACACTATGTCAGTGTCACAGTATACACTTTGATCTATAAAAGGAGATAAGATGTTTCAATCAGCACTGAATAGCAGCTGTCTTTAATGGCTGTAAAGATAGAATAGACTATTTCAGCTATTATATAGTGTCATCTTTTAACATCTCAGTATTAGGAGTGGTAAGCAGTAAGATATACAGTATGGTATGGGGTGAAGTTAAAACATTTCTCTCAATACAGAAACAAAAATAGCACCTGAGATGAAGTTTGGAGGTTCTGAAAAGAATCTTTATTGTGAAACAACCCTTCTGAAAACTTATTTTTGGTATTCTTATTTCTCATGAAGCTTCGATTTTTGAACCAAAATTATGGAAACATGAAAGTTTCCCATGAGAGAAAAATTTTGACCAGATGTGCTTGGGAATCATGACAGATAGACAGCTAAATGTCAGCTCACACTTCAACACCGTGGGTAAGAGAGCAAATATGGACACGTAGGCAAAGGAATATCAGGTTGCCATGGTGTTAGGGAGATTAGGACTGCAGCGCTATAACCTCTGTTTTTAGATATCTTATGAGACAGAGTTCAGAAAAATGCTTCTTGTGAGGACCATAATCATAGCAATCTATCGATTTAGTTCAAAGCAAAGGTTAACAGTTCATTTAGTTACACATATCTGTGAAATTCAGGTTTTACAGTATGGGGATCTCCAATACAGCTGACGATAGCTTATCAAGGTCACATGGCTGCAAGGGGAAGCTTGAACAATTAAGAGGTAAGGTGAAGAATTTTGTAGCTAAGACTAGCTATTTCACTGGCACAAATTCATTTTTGGTGCAGCCCCAGTAATCTTTAAAACAGATTTGGAAATCTTCTTGAAAGAGATTCTGGACCCTCTGGGTACATTGCAGGCATTCCAAGAGAAAGCCGAGAGCCTTTGCTATCCTGTTAATCCCAAAACTGATGAGGCATTTCAGATCACTCAGGGGATACTGGAGTGGTCACAGAAAGAATTTGTTTTCACTAGGGACTGGCTTACACTATAGTTAGTGACAACAGAAATATCATGCTCTTCCCCTGCTTTGCTTTTCAATTTTTGTCCCTAAAGGAGGAAAATATATTTTTTTGCATCAGATTTGTCACTGCCTTCCTATGTTATTTATGATGGGGTTCAAATTCTAGTTTTTTTCTTGAAAGCTCCTGGTTTTCCCCCTCCTTCCCTCACACTCTACATTTTTTGACAGCCCAAGCACTTCCTCCCATCTTCTCCTTCCTTTTCTCCTGTTTCAGGTCTCTCCTTTTCTCCGTGTTTTCCTTTGTTCTTGAAGGAAAAAAACACAAACCACAAACCTTCTGTTTGCAGCCACCTTCTTCAAAGTGAAGATTATGGCTCTTTTTTCATGAATTATCACAGCTCTGCACAGTGTAATGCATTTATTACCTACGCCAATTTCCTGAACAGAGACACACAGCAAGATTGGGTTTTTATGATACAAAACATCATCTTAATGACATTTCTTTCCAGAAGGAGAGAGAGACAGAGAGGGAGAATTTTCTGTTTTCCTGCTTCCAGCTTTATCTACTTTAGGATCAACCATTCAATCCAAGCTTAATGAAGTAATTAGGTCAGTGTGAGGCAGTTTCCCAAGGGCAGAGCCTTTTTGAATTTTTTGTTCTTTCTTAAATGCAGAGATGTTATCCAATATAGCACAGTTCCTACAAAGTGTTGTGTAATGCACATTTAGTCTGTGTATATAACACAGCACCGCAGCAAGTCATGATTATTTAAACTAAACCTGGTGACATTTCAATGTCTCTCCCATTTTCTTTTTTCCTCTTATTTTTCAGGACACACAGAGCTTCTTTTTCTTGTAAATATTCTTATTCTGTATTGCTACCAGCAATCCATGGAATTTTTCTTAACGATGAGGCGATTGTGTATTGCAGCTCAATTAAGTACTTTTTCACTGTCCAAATGAGTACATTGTGGCAGCAAGCCACCATACTATACACAACAATGTGCACAAAGTTGTATCTGTACAGTATATGACAGAGGTCCATATGTAACTCACAGTGCCATTAATATATTTTCCTATTAATAAATGGTACAAATGTCCCGTGACATTCTATGCATTGCATTTCTGACATAACTGTATTATAGTTTTGTTGACATCAGTAACAGTCAACAACTGTTTCTGTACAAACTAGAAATGCTAGAGTGAAAAAGATACTCCTACATCAGTTTAGCTATAAAGATTAATTGTTGGAAAGCCATAAAATACTTCTGTGCTAGTCAGTTTAAGTAGCAATAGTCTTTTTCTGGAACTAGAAATTCATTAATTAATCATCCCAACTGTAAATGTAGACTAGGCAGAAAACTCAATAAAAACCCCAACCATTCTTTTAAGGTCAGATGTTATCAACCAAAACTCTGCTGTTTTACTGATGCAAGACTGCACTTCTAGTTAGAGATAAGGCAACCACTGCTGAAAAAAACTTTGTATATGTGATGAGAATTTTCATAAAGACCTGAAAAAAAGTCTTTTCAGTTTTACTGAACTTGCTTTTGTCCTCATCCTTCTCACACCATTACTGCCGCATTTTGTACTGCCCGCCCATAAGCAGAGAAGTAGGATTTTCATTTAGCATAAGGCAAAAGGGCAGTTTTGATCATTATTGAATTTGTAGTCTTAACAGTTATTATTCTACAGAAGGACCTGGGAGATTTTCCTAAATATGGATGTAACTTGTAGATGGTGAAAAGTTTTACACATTTTCTGGAAATTCATGAATGATTGCACAATAAATAATTATCAGTTTCTCATAACAAAGGATGGAACGGGGGCACTCAAAGAAAAGATAATAGGTGTAAAAACAGCTAAAGGCATTATTTTTCACACACATGATTACAGTGTGGTACTCAGTAACACAAGATGCACTAGGTACTGAATCCTAAATTGCTACCAGATTTATCTAAATCAAAAAGATTTATCCTACAGAAGAATTTTGAAAGAAAAATCCATCAAGGACTATTAAGCACTATTCAGTGCCTCAAAGACAGACTGTTGCAGATACATGAGACATATATTCTTACAGTTTTCATGCATTCTTTCCCTAAATATCAGCTTCAGACCATTGACAGAAGCAGGATCTTTGGCCTTTAGTTTGTCTTTAACATCAGTATTTCTTACCTTCTGCCCTAGCTTTTGCATTGTATGACTCACTCGTCCGTATTTCTGTCAGCAGATGGCATTACTCAATATGACCCATGAATGCAAACAGAACAAAAGGGAGTTGATTGTTTCAGAAAAGGAAGTGTTCATCAGAGTACGATAACAAAGTAGTCTGAACTATTTTCATTTTGGAAATTCCACTCTGAAAGTTGGGCAAAAGAGAATAAAATGGTTCTCAAATATATCCCTTACGGCATTACATAATGTGAGGGAAGAAACTAATTTTCTAGAAAAAATATGAATTGCAAGTGCAGTGTTTAACTCAGATATTTCCTTGAAATGTAAATGTAACAAACCCTCTCCAAATTCCATCTCTCAGAACCGTAATAAAAGATTCTGCTGTTGAAATGAATATACATTACCAAATAAAAGAGTCTATTCCATTAAAAAGGTAATATAAAAGAATCCAGCTTACCAGACTAATGACTGGTTTCACCATCCTCACTCATGTTACAAGTGTCTTGTTATATGAATACACCTGATGAAATATATGTGACTACTTCTCCTGATAATGAGGTCGGTAGAATTCACTCCTTCTTCAAAAATTAAAAAATAATTCTGATTATCAATGGGGAATGACCATGTCAGGTGGGAGGGATAATCTTTTGGGGGCTTTTGTTCTTTTCAGCAATACTGATAGAGGTTTTATGAATGTGTTAGTTCCCAAAAAGCAGACCAAAGCAAAGACCAGAAACAGAATGACATCTCAACTGCGTGAAAGATTGTATTCAAATCAGGATTAAAACAGTGGGGCTCACCTCTGCCTACACTGGATAAAGCAACTTGTGGACTTTGAAAGAGAGACAAGGAAAATGTATAACCGACCAAATCCCTGGTTATGTAGGTTACTCACCAAATGAAGTCATTACTCTGTGAATCATTCTTCGACATTCTAATCTCTTCCGGAAGGTCAGGAACCTTCTCAGCAAGTGTGCAAGTCACCTGCAAATTTACAGGCTTTCACAGACTGCTTTTTGTTGATCACAATATTCTCATAATAAAATTAAATTGGCTTTCAATCTATGTTTCACCTTATTTAAGTTGCATATTTGGGAATATTTACAAATACAGGGAATGTGGTTGACATCATGTTGAACACTGAGACCGGTTAAGCCATTTCAGACATTTAACTTAGGTACCACTTGTGTTACTCCCCCTTTTCCTCTCCCCACCCTCTGAAGGCTTCCACCTTTCTCCCTTTGACTATGAGGAAAATATAAGCCTCTCAGTTCATTGAAACACACCTAAGCCCCACACCTAAAATGAGACAATGCAGATGGTGAAAATACCCATTCGTGTGTAACTGCACCTAGTATAGAAGCAATGCAGCAAAGCAATCCCTTTGGAAAAATACACTACTAAGAATTTACACACATATCTCATGGTCCACTGAAAATCTTTTATCGGGAGAATGTTTCCAAGCAGCATTTTTTTCTTATAAAAAGACCTCCCTGAGAATTTAACGGAAAACTTTTTAAAGAATTTACTTCATCTATGCTGTTTATCTTTCCAAATGTTTTCAGTGAATGAGTATGTTCAACAGCATAATGCCTACAAGGATAATTTAAAAAATTATGGGAAAATACTCTATATGACAAATCATTAACGTAGTCATGTTTAAAAGCAGAAAAACTCTGACAAGTTTGCTTTAAGCTGGAGTACTGCAGCTAAAGATACTATGCTATTCAGAATGTAATTTACATCGCTGTTAAAATTCTGTTTGCAAAACCAAATGCATTTAAGAATGCAGCTGCGCAGGATGATTTCAGAGTTCATTTATTCAACTAAAAATTTGTAAGTCATATTCTTACTTCAGGAATTTCTTTCTGGAAAGCCTTTTTTCATTGACTTTGTGTCTACCAATGAGATATAACTTTTCTTAGATTAGTATAATGAAAAGAATTGCTGTTGTATTTTTGCTTGGGGAAAAAGGCAGTTTATTTAGATGATTATTTTATGTATGTTTTGCTAAAACTGGAAATGCATTGAAAACTTGTCGCTCCTACTTCTGTACAGTTTTAGACAAATAATTTCATAGAAATCTTCCTCATCAAGAAATACCCAAGAAAATTAATTCCATTCAAACATCTGCAGCATTTCTGTGTATTCCTAATTTGGCAGATCTTGCAGGGGTGATTTTCATAATGTGCTTAGCACCACCCTCAGGAAATCTTTACGATGTCTCCCATAAACTGGAGAAATGTCATATCACTACTTTTTAAAATACTTGCTTATTTCTTTCTACCAGGGAAAGCTAATTATATGCGACATATGAACAAGCATGAGAACTCACGCATATTCCAAGTTAAAAGAAACCTATAGCCTGAAAAAAAAAAGTATTTCCACAACGGGTAAGATGAGCAGCAGGTGAGAAAAAGATGCACGGGGGAGAATCGCAGATTATAGCCACCCATAGCTGATTGCTGTTTAGATGAAACATGTGCATCTGTTTTCAGCAATTAGTGTGGAGATCAATAGAAAACATATATATTTAATTAGACATATGGTTCATTTTACTGTAATTGGAACCCCATGTCACTTCTGGCTCTCCATATGCAGTATGCTCTAAATTGTTTTCTGGGGTGTATTTGCATCATATAGAAGGTGAAGCGCAGACGCCAGCTGATACTCAGATCTCATTGTCTCGTGGTGCTGTTAAATGTAGGCATTTACGGTGATTTAACCAGACCAGAAACCAATAAAACTTTGATTTGGAATGTCATTTAACCCTTTCCCTGACGAATGACCACGCTGCATGTCTTGTAACAACCACAACTCTTAACACCACATCTGTTCACCAGTGCTCAAGCTTACCAGTACTTTGAAGAAAACTGTTTCCCAAATCTCTAAAAATTAAAGACATTTTCATTTCAACCCTTCTGAGAAACAGATACATTCAGAATAAGGAAGAATGGTAGTGGAATTATGCTAATTGACTCACTGAATGCCTCTTGATCAGTGATTTTGGTTTAAAAAAAAAAAAGGAGAATAGAAACAGAAAAAAACTTCCAGCAAAGTCTGAACAGACAATCTCACCCCAGCTCCCCAAATTTGTCCATTTACATAATACCTGGTTACTGTAGATCAATCTCATGTATATTAAACTGTAAATGAGGGGAAACTTCCTTTGCAGTGTCCAAGAACAGATATAAAAAGCAACAGAATTTGGGAAGGAATTAGTAAAGTTTCTTATTCTGAGTGCCCAAACTGTCTGTTTCTATATGTGTGATATCATAAAATATGTTCACAAACATTTTAAGTGTTTAACTCCAGTGTTTAACCTAGACTATTTTATATGCTAATTTAAATATTCCAATATTGCTTACCAGATTTTTTATTAATTTAGAAGATATAAAATGAATGAAACAGGAACAATTTAATGAAAATCACAGCTTTCACATAGTTCTTGCTCAGAATACCTCACATTGTAAACATCTGTCTGGTTCAGGCCAGTAATCTATTTTAAGCAAAACTCCTAATTAATAGACAGAGCAAGAAAGCTCTGTTAGAGAGGGTAATGGAAACGGCAGAAGAAAAAGTTGCAACAACAGTAGTTGACAACTATTCCTTAGACTTTCATGTTAAAAATTCTGTGCTCAGTCTAATAAAGGATGCAGACACCAAAAAGTATGGCAGTGAAAGTATTCTTTGAAAGGATGAATGGATACCTTTGACCTATTAAATGATCCTGTAGCTAAAGCTTACAAACAGGAACTAAGAGCTGAAGTAAATCAGATCTTCCGTCTGGATGAAAGATTTCAAAACCACATATCAGGAGAGCAACTTTGCAACCAGATATGGGATATTCTGGGTGACGGAGCTTTCCAGTCCTCTTGTTTTACGCTCTGATGATGTCAGGAAAGGATTGCTGTTTCATGGGGAGAGAAGAATAGTAAAAGCATTCAAGCGCTGAATTTTACCTTTGGATCCCTTATGTATAGCTGTATATACATTTTCTAATGTGCATAAACAGTCTTTGTTTTCAGGATTATGTTTCAGGAATGGGAATCTTTGACCCAAATATTCTAAACACTGGACTCCAAACTGAATATTTCCTCCCAATGCCCATTGCTAGAATATTTGATCATATGCACTAAGAATGTCACTTTTCAGTCTAGCATAAATGTAAACTAACCGTGACTTCACTTTACCTTAATGTACTGGCCTAAAAACTTCTGAAGTTGCTGAGCAGCCTTATTATAAGAGGTAGAAGATACAGGTTTGGCATTCCTCAAGTTGAGGAAAAATTTTAACCTTTCTTCCGACTTCTTAGGGAAACATTCTAAACTAGTAGTAGGCACCATCACCACCATTTCTTGTGACGTCTGGTCCTGCCAGAGAAGGAGATCTGGGAAATTATTCTTCTCAGGAGTCTTATATGGAAAAGTCTCTCTATATAACTAATTTTGGGAGAAATTAGGGAAAACACTCTTCAAAACAAAACAAGGTTGGATTTTGAGTGCCTGAAGAACGGTAAAATTAAAGAGTAAGGGATTTGTGGATTTAGAGGCAAGTTTATCAGGAAGTTTCTAGATTGCCATCTTGGGTATAGGTCCTGAAACGCTATCCATGCCTCCTTTAAAAATTTAAGTCCTTTTCTTCTTAGACACATCCCTCTGTAACTGTACAAGCTTCCAAAGATGGTTTTGGGCACCCTCTTCACTGTCTTTGTTCACTCCATATTGGTAGAGGAGTCCATTGACCCAAGAAACCTTTGGTACTAAGGCAATAGCTGCATAACGACACACTTCCAACAGACAAGTCAGCTGCATTAATTTGTTTTGTCAGAAAGTTGTTCTTTGTCTTAATTATACAAATGGGCTCAGAACAGAGCAGCCACGGATCAAGTGTTAGAAATGCCAGGGAACATCACATATTTCCTTTCTCATGTACTGCTTCAAAGATCTACTTTGACCTGCCTAATAGAATCATAGAATCATAGAATAGTTTGGGTTGGAAGGGACCTTTAAAGGTCATCTAGCCCGACCCCCCTGCCATGGGCAGGGACATCTTCAACTAGATCAGGTTGCTCAGAGCCCCGTCCAGCCTGACCTTGAATGTTTCCAGGGAT
>NW_008795527.1:5288343-5351015 GCF_000699145.1 Aptenodytes forsteri
TGAAGTACTGGTCCCAATATGGACCCCTGCGGGACACCACTTGTCACTGATCTCCATCTGAACATTGAGCTGGTATTTTTTTCCTTTCTGGCCCTTTAAAGTGACACTGTCCACATCAAACGTATTATTCTTGGACTGATGCCTATGAATATTGTTGGTAATTGCCCAATTAATAGGGACATTATTGCCATTGAATAAATTGCCATCACTATCTCTGTTTTGCAGGGGAAAATTTCTTTCACTGGTATCTGAATTCCTGCTCGCCTCATGCTACAGCCTGGGATATTGTTGCTGGACAGAGGCCTGGGCATGGAGTGCACTGAAGGCCAAAATGAAAAAAAAAAAAGTCCCCCTAGAAATCTATTGAAAGTGAAAATATGTGTGTAAAGTTTTATTTTCACAGTGTTGACAGAAAGTGCAGCTGGTTCGGCCAGGGGACAAAGACAGCTGTGCTGAACTCCTATGTGATGCCCCGTCTGTAACAGAAGGAAGGGGACAGCTTGCGTGACAGTACCAGTCTGCTTTGCAAGAGGTATTAACAGTTGATTTCCTCCTTCCCTACTTTGTTCAAAATGGTTGTATAACTCAGGATAGCATCAGCCTTTTTGGCTGCCAAGGCCAGGTTTATTGCAAGGGCCACTTGGGATAACTTTGCACCAAGAGCATGTCCCCACCCAGGATCTGCTGGGTTTCCTGGCCATGTCTTGGCCGCACAACAGGATGCGACCCACAACTGATGGACATAAGAAAAAAAACATATTCAGATCAAGATATATAAGCGAGAGTGCTACTCCTAGCTCTCACTCAGGCAGTGGCTAGCTCATTTGTGTTGATAAAAGCACTGCATAGCATTGGACGTTGTTTCAATAGCAGGCCATGGAGGAAGGCAGCAGAGCAGTGTCTGTGTGAACAGCGCTGCCAGTCTCTGTCTTTGTACTCGCCAGGAGCCCTCACCCTCCAACCAGGAGTTAAGCACCGGACTGATCCAACACCGTCTGCACGTTACCACCCACACCGAGATTACGCCTCTGTTCAGGCTGAAAGGATTACTGTTTACCTCAGCCTCCACCACGGAGTAGATGTTGGCAAATATTGACTTTTTTGTGTCTAGCATTGCTTTTAAGAATCAAAGAGAAAATAGTTCCAAATCTTGGATTTTTTACATTTTACGTGCGATTTTAACATTTTATGAGAAGTGATGAGCCTATCCTCTTCTTCTCTTTAAACTGATTTTAAAGTTCTTTTGGCATCAGGAGGATAGGTGCAGACCGGGTAAATGTTTATGGACAAAACTGCACTGCCTAGAGATCAGAGATCCGAGCTAGGAAATGCAAAACTACTGCTGCCACCTCCGTGAAATGCCCAGTGCTTGTAGCCATCTCACTAGCAACTTCTCTAAAGACTTAGCTGCTCTGGGGAAATGGGAAAATGTCATCTCACAGCCCACAGTTATTTAAATGCTCCAGTGTCAACCAATATTATTCTGCTTTTATGTTTTTCTCCATTAGACAGCTGCTGGCTCTGCCTTTATGGGAAAGCCACCCCTGAAGTCACTTGACCTCTTGGTGCCTTAGTCAACACAGATGCAACACTGAATAAAACCAGGATGTTGCTAGAAATCATATGACTCATTTGAACTGGGGAGGGAGGGCATTTTGGGAAGTTGTTTTTCTTTCTCCTTGGGAAAATAAGAGTTTGGCTTATCTAATTATATGCAAAGGTGTACAGATTCCGTTTTGAAAGAATGTATTTTCACAGTCCAGCAGTCATCTTTAAAAGGTCAACAATTGTATAAGAAAAAGTAGCATACTTTTCGATCTGAAGCAATACCCTGTACTTCTTGTATTCAGATACCAGAATCACTGCATGGGAAGCATTGTCATATAGATGATATCTGCTTTATATATCAAGACTTTAATTTGTTTTATAATTCTATTTAGAAGTGTAATAGAATTTTTGTTACATGTAAAACAATTTAATAAATTGAAAATATAATTTTTTCTGAGACAAAGTACCACAACCTATAGTGATGACTTTTTCCACTATCATGACCCAGCAGCCTCCCTAAAGAGCTGCCAGCAATTGCCTGGAGGTCATGAGCTTGTTTCCTTCCCTTTTTTCTGGCCTTCTGCCAAAGCAGATTTGTTCAGACATTAAAACCAGCTCTACTTGCTGCTACAATATACCAACAATACCTAATCATCCTACTCTGCCAAATCATGGAGTGGATTTACTGAAGTACCATGGGAAGTAGGACTAAAGATAACATGTTGCTGTAGAAATGGACTGAATATAAAAAATATGGAGCCATGAAATCAAGAACTGGGTGGCAACACAGGTGGAAGCAGTAAAGCTTGAAACCTCAAACTGGAAAAATGCACACGTTATCTATTAATCTACCAGGACAGTGTCTAACTATTTTTCTCATGTCTATTTGATTGATGTCAATTAGGTTCTCCATCATAAAGTATTATACTTTACTGAAAAGAAGAGGCATTTAAATATTGAATTGATGTGAAGCTGTCAAATGGTGAGCAATTCCAGAAGGCTGACCCTTTCATTTAGATACTTGTAATGCAGACTGAAAATTTCTGGAGGAGCACTGTAGGAATTCTAGCACAACCTCATTGTTATGTATCTGGACACAGAATATCTCTGCTTGCAAGCAAAGATCAAAGTGGCTTTGATTGGAATGCAACATTCTACCATCGTTCGTTATTGCAGTGCACTGCTAAACAGTGCACGGTCAGAAGTTTTCCTTTCATGATCCCACACAAGCACTTTCTTTAGCTTTGGCGAAGGGAGCCTTCACCTCATCACTCCTGATATTTTCATTTAGCTTTCACGTTTGATTTCAAGATCAGAAAAGGTTACATTGAAACCATGCAATATTTACAACTTCACATGACTTTTGGGACCACCAATACATTATGAAAGGTTTGTGAGCTTTAGTGGGTCAGTTGACAGCCCTGGTCTGCGCTATCTTCTGAACAGGAAAAGATTGAATCAGGATTATCTCAGAATCCTAAAATGCCTCTGACGCTGTGGCCCTTTTAAAATTCTGACATCCATTTATTGGGAGAAATAAACTCTGTAATAATGGCAGTAAAATGGCTGCACATACAGTTTGAGAAAACTGCATATACCGGATGACTTGAAAGTCCATAAAAGCAGCACAGAAGACAGATGCGCCAGTGAATCAGAAAACAAAGGGCAACGGTTAATTCCAGAGGAGAGGATACATAAGCAGTTTAAAGACATGGCTGCAAGCCCAAATTTTAAGGAATAGCCTTTGTAGAAAGCATGGCATTAGTTAGCATGGCTATAAAGTAGGGGCTGCATTCAGTTTTGGGGTCTACTGGTTTCTGCTCACAGAAGGTGTTGATGGTCCCACTGAGAAGGGACCAGCCCACCGAGAGGAACAAAGCACAGGCTTGTGGCTGGTACACGCACCAAATTCACACTGCATGCTCAGGAGTCCTGGGAAGTATTTTCATCTCTCCAAACTCCTTCAGGGAAGGTGTGACTCAAGATGGAGCTGTGCCTAAATACCACAATTAATCTCTGTGTTAACATGACAGATACTCTTCAAGCTAAATGTACTCGCAACATAAATTGTATGGATAAGGTTGCTTGTTATTTACAGTGTACTCCACTGAATCCCAGCTTGTCTCAGTTAGTGATGTGTCCTGTTAAGTACCCTATTCATAAGGCAAATAAAGTTATATTGACCATGATCACGTTTGTTTTGTAACCCCTTGCCTGTTGTGAAGCGCTGGTAGATCTGTGTAATTCAGAGACCTCCCTCTTGACCTACTTCAGTGATAACTGCTTTTTGTTCCATCCTTTGATAAACATTGTTTCACATCTGGAAGACAGTCCCACATATTTGAATATCTGTAACAGATGTTTTGTATATGATTTAAAAATAGTTTTTAAGTGAAAGTTTAAAGAGTTGCTGCATATTAGTTTTATTGCTGTTCTTATTGAAAACAAATAATTTGTAAGTTTGCTTCCTCCACCATTACAGCAGTAGAAATGCACAGTGAACTCCAGTTAAGTGTAACAGAGGTTTCCGCCCAGCAGAAGTCATTTTAACAAAGTTTCATTGAATAGCATTGTTATTAATCATCAATGCAAAATCCTGATGCAGAACTGCCCCCAACCCTATACTAGAAGCAATTATCTCACACTGAATCTCCTTGTAAGTTATAAAAAGGATATATATTCCTCACAGGCTGTAGGTAGCCAAAAATCATTGTTTGTCAACAAATTTCATAAGTGGCTTAAACTCTGATAGTAATGCTGTTACAGCAAGGATTATTTTGTATGCAGACATGCACTCTCTAGGCATTAAAACTTCCAGTAGACTTCACCCTCCATTCTCTTTCATTGATATTGTCTTTCACTAACTTTAAAATCTCTGTTTTCATGATTTCTCTTCAATTCCTAGTGAGGAATGACAGAAATCAATGCAGTGGATGATGTCAGTAGGCCTTTATATTTGAAATCTCAAGGATAGGATAAGTATGGGAACAGCAGTATTATCACAGACTTATTTGGCTCTCCACAAAGCACAGCTGAATCACACTAGTCAGTGGCTCTGTTGCATCTGTTCTGTGCATTTAAAAAGAGTTTCAATCCTCAGTGTGCTCTAGATGGTACACATTTTAAGTGCATGTGAATTCTTGAGGAAATCCATTCTCACCCAATAGTGTCAAAGTAAAGAAAAAAGCCTCCCTGCTCAGTAAGTGTTAAAAGTGGCTAAACTCTGTAACCTAAACATAAAATAGGTTTGTTCTTGTTACCTGCATCTCTGTCGCCACCCAAAAGTATGTCTGCAGAAACTACTGGTTCATAAAGTTGCTGAATTGTTCATTGAATTAGCCAAAGGGATTCTGAACTTTATTGCTAATGGGACTGAAATAGTTATTCACAATCCAAATATTCACTTCCTCAAATACAGCAAGAAAAGAAAAAAAAAAAATCTTAATTTTGCAACAATAATAGCACGGATATATACTGGAAAGTTTATTACATTATAAATCACTGTTATAAAAGAGTTTTCTTTGGAACAGTTATAAAATAAATTGATGAAAGAAGATAAATAGAATGATTCATATGTTCATGTGAACTCTGCTAAGCTACTTATGAAGTGAATGAGAATTAGTGGTTTGTAAGAAGTCTGCTTTCTTAGCTATGAAGTTTTGGTGTTTGACGGAAGAGTCTGATTGAAAATAATGACCTCATCTACTGATTTACAATTGACCATTCTGTTATTAGGGATATAACGAGGCTTTCTGCTAATTAGAGCTTATTGGGGCTCATTATCTAGAGACTGACATTTCCCATAAAATACGAGGGTATGCTGGAGACATGTATGTCTCAGCTATAGTCTGGCATTCTGGTATCATTTGAGGACTGTAATTTTGAAAAATAACTGAAGACCTCATGGGCTGTGAAGAGGAGGAAGCAGACAGTATAAAGGCTGGGCACTGTGCCACTGTAAATACAGAAGTGTTTGCCATCCATCACATCACTGGTCTGGGCAATACCCAGAGTTATGCCTCCAGGCCAAACTCAAAATCAGGTTTTGTGGCTCTCAAAAACAATTAACTGAATCTGGTATTTGTTTAACCCTTTATTGCTTGTGGAACTTATATGAAATATATCCATAGATCAACCACATATACTGGCTGGCATTCATGTAAACCTAAAGAAAGTAGGGAATAGAAAGTGTTCAGATTAAAGAGCAGTAATGCTAAAAAATATTTCTTCCTAAATGTGGGATCATAGAGAGTTAAGAACACAGTATTTGATCCTCAAACATTGCAAAGAACCTTCTAGAATAATTATAAAAATGTTTTTTTTTTTTTTCTATTTTCTTCTGCCATAGGCTTTTGACACATTTCCAAATGTTCTGCAAAACCAGTGAAGTCAGTGAAGCTTCTTAGGTATAATTGAGATCAAAAATATATCCTTCTGAGTTTTGTCTTGCTTCCTAGACAAACCTAGATACCTGTAATTATGGAAAATTCCTGTCAAACCATTTGTATTTTCAAATGTTTTTCTAATATGTGCAAATAACTCTGTGCAGTTTTGGGCCTTGCTCTGTTCTGATGCTTGAAGAGTGGTGCAGACATAAGGTACAAATGTATCTCTCGTGGCTTCCTTCTGAGCAAAACAATGATTAACCATACATTCCTTTTCCTAACTGTGTAGAATATCTTGGCAGATTTCCCACCTTCAAGTGTTTGTATGTCTCAGTGGAGGCATGCGTTCTGACAGCACCTTTTAATATTAGTACAAACCTTGCCATAGCAACATGAGTGTTGCCACAAAAAGGTCAGTCAAGTCACTTAGAGAAATAATTTGAAGTACTATGGGGAAAATTCCAGATTAAGCCCAGCTTCCCAAAATTGTTGTAAGACACATAATTGTTTCAGTCCCAAACTGTGGCTCAGTTTTGCATTCCCCATATATTTGCAAGGAAACATGGCTTCATTTTTCATTAGATCTTCATAGTAAGAAGTAAGAATATACAGGACTCCAGCTTTAATTGCCAGTAATTTGCAGCACTTATGAGTGATTTATGGTGAACACAGAGAATCACCCCCCCTTAACCAATAAGGTCTGTAAGCCCAGACCCTCAGGAGATGTTCTTTCGCTTCACAGCAGCTCTCAGGAAAGAGTCTCTGTAAGGGTGGCAAACTTCCTCCAAGCGCTCAGGGCTTCGGTGAGGGGATGGAGGAAGGGACTCAGCCCACAGAGCCACTTCAGTTAGATGCAGGAACCAACTGGCTCCAATTGCCAATACTTTAGGCTGATCTGTCTGATATGTTGTAGGACGCAGAAGAGGGAATTAATAAGAATTGGAAACCAAAATGTGCACCAACAAATCTACCAGTGCAGAGCTGGGATCTGTCAGGCACCATACCCTCTAAGCGTACCTGACTTTGTCCTCACATGAAAGCAGGGGTCTGATGTTCTTCCATGTGAGTTTGACCATCATTTTCATTACAAGGGCATTAATTACAGTGGCAGAGGAGAGCCCAGGTACATAACAAACAGTTCACATGATATTTCTTTTAATCTGTCCCTTCACTTTCTGTTCTGTGAATCACTGGCACGAGATTTTCCACAGGAAAAGTTGAAGTTAATAGGTGAAACCCTTGATCTGAAGAAAATAATGCTGGAACCCTCCAACCCCATGCTAATAACTCCTACGTGACTCTGTGGTTCCTGAGTTCAGGCCAGAAGACAGCCAGAAATACCATGAGAAACCATCTCTGGTTAGGCCACGCTGCCATCCCTTCTTCAGACCACACCGTGACTCCACAGGCTAAGGTAAATTGCGAGGCAATATTCACTGTGCCCTTGTCTTAAGTTTGCCCATGTATTAGAAAGAGGAACAGACAAGATATCAAAAACCACAGGCAGAGGAGGGAACTCCAGCTGTGCTCTGAGCTCAGCTGCCCTGAGGAAACAACTTTTTCATGCCTTTTTGAGAGAACACTAAAGAAGAAGCAACAGGCTTCTGCTTTTAAATGAGATGCACGATACAATTTAATCACTCTTTTTTTAAGCTTTGTAAACCCAAATGCCTTCAGAAAGATTTTTCAGAAAGAGTCTGTGGGCTTTTCAGAGCATCTTGACTTTGGATTGGTGCTTAAAAATGCAAAATCTCTTTGCCTTTTGAAGTCCACTCACCATTTGTCAAGGAAAGTACTGAGCAAAATTTATTGGATGTATCTGGTACTTTGGGCAAACATGAAAAGATTTATCAGAAACAAAAGAAACCATAGAGTTTACTTTTATCATGTGCTCAAAGATCACAAAAAATATTTCACAAGAATCAAATAGCTGGAATGGGTGTGGCTGATCTGAAGCAGCATGAGAAGACAAGAAAATTCATCTTGCTGGGATCTTAAACCTCTGCTTGATGAGTATTTTGTATGATGACAAAAATGTCTTTGCTGAAACTGAGGGAAGGTGCTATGAGTGGCAGCTATGAAATGATCATGTACAGAGAGTCTGTCCCCATTGCTGTTGGCAGCACCTCAGAAGAGCCAACTGTGAAAGCATTATTATCCATGTGAAGATGTGGAGACCACTTCCTTCGAGGGACCTTAGGGTTGAAAATTGTCTGAAAGGGATCCTCAAATAGCTAAAAGAAGGCATCATCCTGGACCAGCTATGTCTCAAAGTTTTGTCCCGAAAAACAAGCAAGCTGGAACATTACTGAGCTGTGATGACGTTAAGGCTGCCAATTGAAGCATGGAAAAGAGTAATCTTAACAACCACCACCAACCCCCATGTATATATGACAACAGGGATTTTAACTAAATAATTTAATTGTTTCCAAGACCTGCTGACTTGTTAAGTGTACCGGATGGTGATGAAACAGCTCTGCTGAAGAAGCCCAGGTCCTCCAATATCCTGTCAGTTGAGACTTGGAGACACAACGCCAGTGCCCGCTGTGTGTTCCCAGCTTCCACTGAGCTGGGAAATATGCAGATGCTATCCCACATAGGCACTACGGTCCTGAGGATCACAGGAAAAAGCAAGAAAAAAACCCAATTCTGTCTTGACTAGCATTTAAACAGTTTGCAGTAAATACATGTGGGGACCACACACTAAACACACAGATAAAACAAGTTCTTAAATACCTGCTTATTAGGGACACCTCATTCATGCTGAGCATTGGACAAGGCAAGGATGATCTGGGATCCTACCTTAATGAATATGCACAAAACAGCTGGGTTATGGTCACAAAGACAGCCCTTAAGTCTACCATTTCCTAACTTCTCAATTATGTGGCTTTCAATATTGTGATTTTCAAGATAGGCTGTGTGTGTATATTTTTAACATATGGCAGCCAAAGAATCCAAATGAGGAGATCCAGCCTTTCTATAAACCTGTTGAGAATTTTTCTCTTCCTTGAAAACCACAAGAGTTCTTGCCAGAGGTTAAATGGATTTTTGGTTCAGTGTAGATTTCTCACTAGAGCAAGTGACTGCAAATCAAGACATCTTTCTTCTGTTACAAATTTAAGCTAGGAAACTTTGGAGAGATTGATTAAACTTACCTTTCTGTCCATTCAGCTCATACTCCTTCCTGACTTACCTTTGATGCTTAAAATCTTCAGGGCCTAAATTCTTGCATGTTTCTGTCTAAATCCTGACACATAAAGCATGTAAATGTGTAACTCATGACTGAGCTCTAGCGTGTTGCAGAAATATGTTAGTATGTCTTCCTTCTTAACTCTTCCATGGAGCCTATCTGATGCTTTTCAAGCAAAACACACTGAAATAAAGCTCATGTCTTCCCCCGTCCTTTATCACTGAGAAGTCAATACTGAGAGGGCTTAGGCAGGATGGGGACATCCAAATTCAGATCTTTCATCTGCCTGATCTGTGTGTGGGATTTAAACCCAGATCCTCTAACCACTGCAAAGGTAGACATGTTCAGTTCTGATATCCTCTCAGTCTCTCTTGTCCCACTGTGTAAAAATTACTCAAATATTCATTGAGCTTGGACAGAGTGTTAAAATGACTATATTTAGACCGCAGCTTCTGCTCATACAGCTACTAATGTGTGTAAAGTGGATCACCTTCAACAAACAGACTAAGACTTTGCTCAACTTATTCTACGATTGAAGTGTAAGGGAGCTCTCCTGGGAGGAACGCAATTTTATTTCAAAGCCTTGCTCTAAATCAGACATAAGGAGGACTTGAACCTAAGGAATAGATGGTTTTATTTCAGCTACAATGACAGCCTTCCTCTCTTGGCTTTTTTAAACAACACTTTTGCATCTACCCTACTGCTGAAAATGATTCGTGGCTGTGAAGTATATGTTAAAGGAATCCTCTGTCCCTCTACTCAAAAATTTGGAGATGAACCACCTTTTAGAAAAGAGCTAAATCCTGCCCTTGCCTGGCAATTCCTTTTTGGCCAGCTTAAGTTGCCTCACATGCATCTGGCTGTCTTTTCTGAGCCTCCCGGGCTTCAGATATTTAAATGTACTCTATCAGTTTCCTGGCACTAATTTGGCTGTTGAGGATTGCCCATTTGTGCAACTGCAACTCAATTCTTCCATATGTGCTCAGGCCAGACAGGTGGCAGGGTGACGGCTCTAGGGGCTCTTTGGAGGTTGCAGGGACAGCAAGGGTGATGCTGCCTCCACGGCAGGGTACAGCACCCGGAGGGGGAAAATGCTGGGAGCCCCAAGGTTGGGGGGGCACCAGGTGGGGCACAGCCCACCCCCTCTCTGACAGCACCTGGGGCAGAACCCAGCCCCACAACATCAGGTGATTGTGCAAGAGCCAAGTAGAAAACATATGGAAAGAATGAAATCAGGGAACCTTATAAAAAGACTGCATTTAGAAAGATGAAAAACATGGAAAACAACCTGAGAGGCTTAGCCTGAAGCAAAAGCTATGGGTACTGCCAGCCTTCTCTGTAAATAAAAACCCTTGGCCAAGATTTGAGGTATGAGGTGATTGTTAGCAATACTATGGTTAACCAATATCAGATTGGTACACTTGCAGTATTTTCATTTTAGAAGGTCTTATTTTAAGAAATGGAGTGAAGTTAGGCTTCCAGAACTTCTTGCACTTGACAAATACTACTGAAAATAATTTGGGTTCCTCAAAATTGTTATCCACATTTTTCTCTCCTGTTCCCATCCCTTCACCTTCACATAAGAAAGTGTGGTCTCCTGGACTGTGTATCAAGCAGAAGCTTCAGCTCACCTCAGGTAAACTCTGTCAGGACATAACTTCCCTGCTCCATTTGCAATTGCTCATTCCCTTTATTTAAAGAGAGAGAGGAATGTGTCTTGCCCCAGTGAATCTGCTCATCATAGTACAGCAGAAAGCCAGCAGTACACTTGAACCAGTGCAGCTAAGTTATTCTCAAAATACTTTGCTGACCCATCAGTTATGACAGCGTGCCTTGCATCTTTTATGGTCATCACAAGCAAAATAAGAGCTGGCAAAGGTAGTGTGCTGTTCACGGCACAGCTGCAAGCACAGCCACCGTAAGTGTCCGTGAATGTTCTGTTTTGCGTGCATACCACAAATATGAGTGAAGAAGTTTCTTTGAATACAATTGTCAGTCATCCTTCAAAGCATAAAAATGTTTTGGGATGGACTAAATTGTAAGCATGCAGTTAATTGAATTATTTTTTGCAGCTGAGCTGCTTATTGGATTTTATTTGTGCTTATATTGCACAGGCTTTTTTATTTTGCTTCCTGTTCTATGTTTGTTTTATGATGTGTAAATATATCACAGGAAGGCTATTGTCAAGGGATACATGAAACTAACATTGTCTAATTAATAAATTAAGAATCAATAGTGGGTTACACCTAATCTTTCCGAGAATCCAACTTGGAACTTTTAAAGCTGATAACTGTACATCATCGGTGAATAAAACTAACAATGATACATTCTCCTTAAATAAATCGTGTTTCTCTTCCATAGGCAAATTTAAGAATTTTGCTTATATAACCAGAAAAACTAAGAGAAATTATTTATGCAAAAAAGATTAGTGTTTGATAAAGTACCACACAAAAATTAAACAAATGAACTGATAAAAGAACATATGTTAAAAAAACCACAGATAAAATCCCCAAAACTATTACAATTGAAATACCTTGTTCAGGCCAAAATATATTTCATCCCTGTGCTGTAATAGCCTTAAAAAGGACTGGGTAGTGTCAACATTAAACTTTCAGCTAGTGCACCTGAAATGCGGTAAATATGTTTTGCTATTATCTGTACCTGTCTGAACTTGCGGTACTACTCCAGAGCTGCTCTCCACGCTAGTATGTCTGATGTCTCTGCTTTGAAACAACCAGCCTGTATTGTGGGAAATAAACAGGTCTGTGGCACACCTACTTAATTTTTTGTTATGCCTGCGTTATCAGAGAAGGAATGTACACATTGCAACCTCTCCTGTTTTCTGTTAATGTAGAGTCACTATAGAATTCTTTCTGGATTACTCTGCAATCTGCAAGAACAAGCAATTACAGTAGGTACAAGGTATTACCTATCAAACCCAGTGTACTTATCGTGTAAGCAGTGAGTGCTTACATGATAGCCATGCTCTGTAACTTAGTTATCTAAAACCCTGCTAAATGTTTTAAAGACCCTTTCACAGCGTTCCCCACCAGTATTAAAAAAAAAAAAAAAAGGTATCAGCAGATGATATGTAGCAGCTGTGTTTTTAGCAGGTCTGGGCACTGAAAAGCACCGAAGATAATGGTTTATGAGGCCCAAACTGATTATTCACTTAAAAGCACAGTGGGCATTCTACTACTCAATGCAACTTAAACAAAACTTTTTGCTTCAATAACATAATTGAAAACATCAGAAAAAATAAACAAGTTAGTCATCTAAAATGAATGCAAGCCATCTTTGAGCCTCAGTTTGACAGTTCCAGGAGTATGTTTCATTCTGATCTAAATTACACTGGGACGTCTAACTTTTTACATTATAGTGGTTTTTTCAGCTCATTAAAAATAGACATTAATAATCACTTTCCATGTTGAAAGCTGACTATTTCTTCTTGCTTTATAGCCTAATCCTTACCCACGATAGAACTTCACCATTTATGCTGTTGCCCCTTTGTTGAATTAATATTACCTCATTACCTTAATAATAAGTATATTTCTCAAAGGGCATTTAATTCTTTATAGGTTATTCCAGGATTTCTATCAGGCACTTATTCAGTGATCATATTTTTGTACATACACTGAGATAATTCTGATAAATTGAGCTTAATTTTCCATGTGTGGAAGATACAAAAGAGTAGTTTAACCACAGTGGACAGACACCAGGTGTGTATAAGGGTTCAGGCTCTTGTAAAATTACTTTTCAGCTCTCCAAGGAGTTGTCAGAGCCTCTTCCATTCACATTTGTAACCCTTTAGAGCCGGGACTAAATTCCATCAGTAGTACTCAATTTCTCCACATAGGTGAGTTTGTGATTCCCCTGGCGGTGTTGTGCAACGAGTTCCCCCCCAGGTCACCCTTTACCCACAGAGCACCCTGAAACCTCCTTTCTTCCCCCTGTCAACCAGGCAAGAAGACTTGCTCTCCCCCCTACTAACTCCTACAAATGTGCTCTGGGACTGGCAGAGAACTGGGTACAGGGATGTTCAGACAGAGGAAAAAGAGCGGGGACAGTTTATGACATTGTGAGCAGCTGATGGAGAGCTTGTTCTTGCCCAAGAAGCTCTGTGTTCCTTGTAAATTACAGGCATATTACTAAATATAATGAAAAAAAAAATGTATCTTTGTGATGGCATATGATGCATAAAACACCTATTCTTGAGCCTCCATCACAAAAAATCTTAAGCTCAGCATCTTCCCTGAGATAACATCTGTCCTTCATTACGTTCACATTCAGGCTTCTCTCTGATGTGCTTGTGAATAGCTCTTTTTTTCTGTGATAACCCTGACATTACAGGACTCTCACTTACATTAGAAAACAAGGGTTCTTTTTGTTGAATTACTAGTACTGAGTCTTTCAGAGTTATGTTTTTAATGAAAGTTTCCATAGATGGTGGATTTTATTTGGATGGCATTATACGTCCATAAAAAACAGTAGGTCTTTATTGTTTCCATATATACCACTTACAGTTGTTTTTTGAGCTGGTCACAGGAAAAGCTGATGTCATGTAAAACTTCTATGAAGGGACCCTTCCAAAAATTTTTGGATCATTATCACAGAAATAGAATAGAGAAGAAAACTGTCTGAAAGACCATAGAAATTTTTACTAACCCACCTTTCTCATATTGAGGTACGAGGCTCAGCTTAGCTGTTCCTGGCCATGCTTACTCTCACATGAGCCACAGAAAAACCAGTGAGTGTGGCTCTCTCTCTAGCCATGGCTAATTTTAGTGCTAGGTTTTAATTTCACCTATAGTCTCTGCAGATCTCTACACATAAAACTTCCAGACATCTACATATAGTGAGTTCTAGGACAGTGTATAGCACTAGCATGACAGATACAAGTCCTATCAACTTCCTATTCCCTTGATTAAATCGAGGATGTATTGTACCTGTAGTTTCAGTTTAGCAGTGTCAAGTGTGCAGGATCTCAAACTCCATGTATCTGGAGAAGATATGAAGGTGTTGCTACAGCTTTCCAAACTTTCTGAAGATACTGAAATAGCTACATGAATAATTTTGATGCTATTAGGCAAGGGTAAGAATTTTCCATAGTAACTTGGGAAGAGGGTCTGGGTTCATCTCATATGACTTCAGGCATGTAAGTACTAGTCGCTGTGTATAAGTTGGTTGCCTAGGTTTCTTCTGTAGGCACTAGGAAGAGATAAGAACATCTATGGGGCAATTTATCTCACTTGACTTAACAGCCCTCAGCAGCCTTTGGATCTACATAGCTGCCATACTTTTGGGAATAGAATTGTGGTAGGCACCCTTAAAAAGGTACCCATACCAACTATGTTGCCACAAAGCAAGGGAGTCTGTGCTTAGATATACTTGAAAATCCATCCTTCTTACTGGCATCAGTGGATGGATAGCATGATTCACAACATGGTGGAATAAGTGACATGAATGAGGCAACAACTGAAAGAAATTTTAAGCATATCTTCTCCCTAGCCTTGAAACTATGTTATATATACTTCAGCAGGAGTGTGCATGGTACTTTGCAGGCATAAGAGAGCTCCAAGGGAATTTACCATCTAAGGTTATTTGTCAGTGCTTTACATGAAACTACTAAACTTGGCAGGATCCATATTCTTTTCTAATATTACGAGGCATAAAATAAGCAGCCAGGGATCCCACAGACTGAGTAATGCTAAAAGAAGGTGTTTTATACTGTAAATCTGGCACCCTCCACTTCTGTATCTTGAAAGCCGAGATGCATCTGGTCTCAAGATGGCCTGGAGTGGAAGTGGACATCATGGTCATGCATAAAATTCCTCTATCTCAGCTTGAGAACTTGGCTGCTCCCGAGCCGCAGGTGGTCCTCTGCTGGGGACACCGCCTCTTGCCAGGAGCCCTTAGCTGAGATGGGAGAAAGGACAGCTCCAGAGTTTCCTGTTTTTTTGAACTGAAGTGTCAATGCCCATTATTTATTAACTGACAAAGGGCCCTTTTTTCCCTCTCTTTTAATTAGAAACTACAACAACTTGCTTTTCAAAGCTGAAAATACTTGAAATGATCCCAAGTAATATTCCAAAACCACTAGCCTAAAGCTGGCAGTTAGAAACCTAATGAAATCTGATCGACTGGCTGAGCCCTCCTTTTCCTACACACATACTCAGATGCACACACACGATCCCCTTGCTCCAGCACCACAAAAAAAGACTCCAGACATGGCAACCGCATTCCTTTTGAACAGACATCTACATTTGTTACACAGCGGACAATTTGGGATCTATCCATGAGAGATTACATGTACTGCTTTGAGAAGCAAAACCTCCTTCACGAAACCTCCCAAAGCAGACTAAGAAAAGCACATTCATTTCACAGGCTATTTTTAATTTCATTCCAGGCTCATCACAGGGCTTTATAATCCTCTTCTGTGGGCAATATCTTCATGGTTTGAACTCCTCTTTAGCGGGGTAGATTTAGCATTTGCTGTGGGAGGGGGAAAAGCTAAATGAAGCTGCGCTGAGTTGCAGCAGCTGCTCTATCGCAGCCTCTCTCCTTCCCCATTTAGCATGATTGCTATTCTAGCACAGGCCTCTGCAGCACACTCACACACACCGGGTCACAAGATGTGAGGGATTTTTTTTTAATGGCAGAGTTTGACAGACAGCTTGCTGCCGAGGTTCAGCCAGATACAGCTGGTCAAAGCAATCCTGCTCATTTACATCTGCCTCCCATGCACTGAATTCTGTTTTATTTGTCATGGATGGAGTTAATTGTGAAATGCTCGATACTGAGATAATATGGAAGATACAACATAAACCAAGCATCTGTTCTATGAGAAAAATGAAATGCTGACACAAAGCTGGCCTAAAGCTCAACCAGTTTAAATGGCTGCATAGGCCCCATGTGTTTGAGTGCTCCAGGATTATTTAGTCTGTCCCATCCAGTCCTCCTCTGAGCAAGTTCCTCTGCCATAGCCTGCCCAGAGAAACAGCTTCTGAACCTGTTCTTGCACTGTGGCATCGCAAGAGGTGCTTGAAGGTTGTGGTAGGACACCGATAAGTAAGACTATGCCACAGGGGTATAAACAGTGATAAGGTTAGAGCTGGTGTATGGCTGAAAGAGTTTGAGGAAGAGGGACTTGTGGGGATGGGGAGTGGGCGGAAGTTGGGAGGTTGGAGATGCGTCAGTCACGAGACAACATAGAAAAATACTTTCTAAATGTGAAGTAGGGACTTACTTCTTGAATTTTACTTAAGGCATGCCCCCATCACCTCAAGCCTATCTGGTATGGATGGCCTATGCTCCTTTTGCACAGGAATGCCTGTCTGCAATATGCTTCCTTAAACTGGGGTCAGATCATCTGTGTGTCATCCAGTTGTTCCTCTTCAGCAACAGCAGGATCACTGTTAGCTGGTCACAGACCCATCATGATATATTCGCTATCAAGTGGAAATAATTTTTAAGAGACTGTTCTGAAGACATTATGGTGCCCAGAAGTTTCCACAAGGAAAATATTTCGTCTCTCTGAAAGCATGGAAAAAAAATTTTGTCTATAGACTTTCAGTCAATGAGTGCCTCTAGGAAATGATGGTTTGTAGGAATATATAAAACTGTCATGTGGCACTTCTCACACAGTATAAAGACCTTCTCCAAAAGTACACTATTTATTAGAAAACATGTTTCATTTCTGTTTGCACCCAATTTTATCATATGTTGTTATATCTATGCTTGATTATATTATGTTTGATGTCTCTGTCCGTGAAAGCAATGACTGCCTCTAGGAAATGATGGTTTGTAGGAATATATAAAACTGTCATGTGGCACTTCTCACACAGTATAAAGACCTTCTCCAAAAGTACACTATTTATTAGAAAACATGTTTCATTTCTGTTTGCACCCAATTTTATCATATGTTGTTATATCTATGCTTGATTATATTATGTTTGATGTCTCTGTCCGTGAAAGCAAATCTCAAATGAGAAACTTTCAAGGATAACCATACTCTGTATAGTTGGAGTATACTTTTTGCTATGCTAGCCTTTCTATAGGCACAGAACCATCAACGTTTGCAAAATATTCACAGCACACCACACAATGCATATGCCAAGACATACGCTTAAATCCTACTGATTCAAGTGAGACTTCAGCATTACGAATTAAACACACACTTAAACCTTTTGCAAAATGGTGCCTTAAATACTTGTTAAAGCCTACCTCTTTCATACCAAAGGGCCATAATGATTTGGAGTTAGTGATGCCACTTGTGAGTACTTTGATCTCTGTAGCAAACTCCTCCTTGTTGTCTGATGCACATCCATTTATCTCCTCACCCCAGTTGCACTCCATGAGAGCCTGTGGACTCTCTGAAGTCCCACTCATTTAGGTGGGATGCAGCAGAAATGCAGTCCTGACCCATCAGAAAGGCTAAAAACATTGACACTCCTAAGTCGGGAATGAGAAACTGTACCAGATGTGAAGAGGAACAAATCGCAGCTAATTGCAGAAAACTGACTGCCAGCAATCCATGGAAGATGCAGAGCTCAAACAGGAAATCCCACGAACTTCAGGCACAGAAAAAATTCCTCTAGCCCATGGTCTTTACAGTCTTTCTCTAAACCCAACCTCTAGTCCTTTTAATGTCAAGTTAGCTAACCCTTTGCTTCTTTTGTGTGTATCATTCTTTGCTACTTTTTTTCACAATCCCTTTCCCATCCTCCTCCTCACATCCAAAAATATACAAGTAAATAAATAAGAAGTGACTGTGACCTCTCTCTGACTTTGTTCTGCTTTCAATAGAAACATGGTGCAGGTTGATGTTTGAGCAGAATTTATGATTTTAATCATCTTAAAACAAATGTTTCCCTGCTTTTGTCACCTGGAGCCTTAGGATAAACTTAGGAACAAGAATATGCTGTCTATATTTGTTTTCATTTTTTTCAAAATCTTTATCTCTATTTGGTTTTATTTGTATATAGTATATTGTCCACTACCAAAAAGAGAAGGTGTAGTCTCTGTGGAGTCATAGCTACCTATGGTAAATCATTAATTTTTCTGTGCTTCAGAAATTTGGCATTCTTTTCCATGTTCAGGGAGTCACACCCCTTCAGCAAATCAACTTCACCGTCTTTCTGAACAGAAAAGGCAATATTATACTGGTTTTTCCTTTGTCTTTGAAATGTCATCATATGAAGCATGTAGAAACAATATATTTTTTCTTAAGTTTCCCATCTTTTTATGCCAGTAATTCTCCATCCTTTCTGTTCATATCATTTCTCTTACATCAGCAGTTCCAGAATGAGAAAATCTGCCTAGTCTGCAAAGATGCATGAAACTCTGCCACACCCATAGAAAGGCAGCTTTTTCACATCGATAAAGCACTTGACACATAGTAGGTAGAGTGTGAAAGGAGGTTGTCATTTATACCCGCAGCACACCAAAACTGTGTGACCGAGCACAGGGCTACAAATATTTCCATTCCACAGCATCCTGAACTCCATTCTAAATGCAATAGGTAACTAGTTTTGGGCATTTTTCCAGGTGTTTTCCCAAGGAACTTATGGATTTGCCTGGAAAAAGTGAACTGGATTGCCAGACTACATCAATTAGCGCTTTCTGAAATCCTGTGTTGGGCTCCGCATTGTGAGCGTGTGCTCGCGGGTTCTGCTGTAAGATAATGGAAGGCCAGGTCTCAGCTTGTCCAGCTGGCAAATGTCAATATTTACACTACCTTGTCTACATTAGAAATTCATAACAGATTAATTTAGAGCATGTTAATGTAGGTGTCCAATGTGTACGGATTTCTTTGGGCCCATAAATACAATTTCTTCTTTTTAAGAAATCAGAAGAAGGATTCAATAAGTAAAAATGAGTAAGTGTACTTTGAATTTTCCCATGCTTTAATAGTTGAAGAAAGAGCTTTAAATATGTAGTTATTTCTAGGACTTGCAATACCAAGTCTGAGATCAAGCAATTTAAAAGAACATAAAATTTATTGGAACCATGTTTAGCTTGTTCTTAAAAACCAACATTTTGGCCTATAAACTCAGATTATTTTCGTGGGAAATTAATGCCTACTGCTAATAGCTGGATTCAATTTCTAAGAATTACACAAGCAGCAATCTTCTGATAAACAGTTAAAGATCACTTGTGAATTTATCACATGGCCCAGATTCAAATTTTTTCAGGTTCCCTAGTGTCTTCATTTGCATTAGTGAGAGCTAATTCCAAATTAAGGGGCCTAGTTAGTTGCAAATTTTTGAAGGACAGAGATCATGTTGATTATCACATGAACAAAGCCTAGGATTTTTGAAGAACTTAGGGGAATTAAACACCCAGCTTGCAGTGGAATGTAGACACCTAAAGCTCCTAAAGCTTATTTATATTATGACTAAAAGATGTTTTGTTACAGTTACCTCCTTCCAGAAATGTCATGCTAACTAGTAGCTAAGTTTTGACCAGAGACCTCTATTGTAGGCAGGAAAATGAGAAGTGCATGACCTGTATCTAGCAGTCTTTCTGGGATCTCCAGCTACAACCCATTAACAAAAATGCCAGGCATGGCAGTATGAAGCATTAACCTGCGCCAGGGAAAAGCTCCTTGTTTCACATCATGCTGTCTTAATAGATCATGGATATGAGCATAACAAGGACAGCTGAGAAGATGCAAACTCAAGGTAATGGTGCATGTGTCAGCTTCTGCCACCCCAGTAATTGTGTAATGGTCTCAGCTATTAGAAAATCTTACTGATGTTCTTCCCATCCACCAAGAACTGCCTCAACAAAAGCTCAGGAAGAGATGGGAATAAGAAAAATAGTAATTTAAACATGAGGGAGAGTATCATAGAAAGGCCTTCAATTTTCCTTTTTCATTTGACATGCCCATGCTGAATCCCCAAGCTTCCCCTTAAAGTGTTGCTTTCAGTTGAAAACAGGGCACTGTGCAATCCTGTATTTTGGGTATAGAAAAAAAAATATGTGTTTCTTAATGCTAATTTTAACCAGGTTTTGAAAATCAAGCTGTGTTGTTTCTACCTTACATGTTACTGTCTGCAACAGAGTTCTGCACGCCAGTTTGTGATACCGTTCACAGCTCTAAAACACCATTCTCCTCAACTGTGCTGGCTGGGGCGCTGGGAGCTGTAAGGTCAGTTAGGCGTCAGTATTTGAACTTGGTGATTGCTAGCAGTGCCCATGGATGAACAGGATTAAAAGTACTAAGTAGCTCTTTCAGTTGCTCCCCTGAATCCTGGGTAGCCAAGAAGACCAACTGGTTGGTGAAATTCAAGGTCAGGCAACATTTCAGTCAAACATGGTGATCTAAAGTAAAGGGGAAAAATGTCTTTGGGGGGAGAATAAGTTTGGTGATGGGATACATGAGTGTGAGCTGAGTCTTCCCACTGCCATATAGTACAACAATAATTTTTGAGGTGGACAAGCTGTGCAGTGCATTCTTTATTGCATTAATTTTATTGGTGAGGTTTAATAGGATGTCATATGTAAACTTATGGGATTATTCAGCTCACACTCTCCCATAAAAAGGGAACTTTTTTAGCTGTAATAATAATTACAGAGCATTAACTTGGAGTTCTCATCCAGATCACAAAGAAATTATTAATATAACTTTCATCAGATGAGGGCAAGCTGAGTGCCCATCTCCACTCAGTCATAGGCGATGGTCAGAAATCCTCAAGACACATCAGTGTTGTTATGTCCAAGGTGCAAACATAGAACTGGGAATAAATGCCACAGTCAAGTTGGCTCTGGTTACTTTATATGTATCAGCTCAGGCCAGATTACTGTGCCAGCCATCACAGTGTATTTTCCCTCGACACGGATTGCTAGCAGCAGCATCTTATCAACTGGTCTGGTCTGTGTTACTGATTGAAAGAACGAATAGGCACCACCAATGATTTAGACACATTTTTAGATCATGCTTGGCAAAAACCAAAATGGTTAACATACACACTCTCACTTCAGATTATGTTTCAAATTGAACTGACACCTCTCTTTTTCCATTTACTTTAAAAACAAGTAATAAATCATTGACATGCCTCATATGAACAGCTGGCTAGCCCTGTTATTTTTCTTGAGATGAAAAAACCCCACAAAACAAAACCTAATAGCCAAAACAGAACTAGTTTAGTTGCAATACAATAGACTAAGTCTTTGGCTGTAAACCCTACTTGTGGTGTGCTATAGTGTTAGTAATTCTTCCACCCTGTGGATAAGACAAAAAAGAATACATTTGTTTTCACACATATACACACAAAAAAAAAACCCAACCCAGACCTTATTCATTTTGGATGGGCTTGTGCTTATCTAACCATAATTGTTAAAACTATTTGGGCAGTGTAACAGTGTATTATATAGTTTATTGCTTTTTGTTTTGGAAAATGAAAGCTGATAAGGTATTGTGGTTTGGAAGCTGTCTGCACAGCATATACAGTGTTTCTTACAGGCATGCACTTTCACTGTATTTTTGTTTTGTCAATGAATTACAGACATCTCATATAGTTAGACATTTATGTATCTTTTTAAAGCCTTAAAAAGCACTTAAAAAGTGTAGGTAGACTCTCAGCTGGTTTAATTTGAGTCACTCCTATGATATCAGGAGATTTATGTATTATACTATAATAAAATTAATGATAATGTATTATACCACCCCAGGTTTTATGCATTATTATTACAGGTTTTGATTCTTTACTTACTAACTAAATCTGTGTTCCTTTTACCTTTCCTTAAAGAAGGTTTCCCGTCTATAAAAAGATATCCCTTTCTGAGATTTATTGAATAAGTAAAAGAGAATGAAACACCACAATCTCTTTTTATTGTGTGTAGTGTCCAATGCCAAGACACATACAGAAGCAGTAAACGGAGAGAGAGCTGAACAGAGCAAAGGAATTCAAGGGGAAATGGCGTGAGGGGTGTGCGGTGGGGGCTGATTCTGATGGGATTGCAATAGTAACAACAAAACCAGGTTTTATACTGAGGAAGGATCACAATGTCTATGGCACATGGCTTAGGTTATTTTTTCAGGACACTGAATATACAGAGAGATATGATGAGGGATAGTGTCAGGATGGAGCTGGAGCTTAACGCTTATTTGGGGTTGGGAAGGCTGTTCAGTAGCTTTTCACATATGGACCCTGGGGCCATCAGAGATGTACCAGAGTCCTGCTTTGCCTGGAGACCTGGAAGGTGGCCTGGGGTTACCACTGGGGTGTTGATGGATCGTATACTTTGTTCTCACCAGTACTTTAATCTCTTACAGTTGTGTTCTAATTACCTCTTATGTCTTTAAATCAGGATTTATCTTGCACTCAGTGTGCTGGGTGGTGATGGGGAGACTCCTTGTCAATTTTGCTCAAAATGAATCCAAGTCTGGTGAGATTCCAAGGATTACTAGGGGAAAAATAAGGTGTTTCAGTCCAAAAGTTATAGCGGAGGTGCAAGCTCTGTCAGGTCTCTGTGGGCCAGACCTCTTCATTTCCCAGCATGGTCCCAGTGGTAATCCCTAATTTGGAATACATAAATTTGGTTTGAGAAATGTTTCACAGACTTCTGTGTTTCCTCCCCTTTACAAATAAAATGGTGATCTGCAATTTAAGCCCATCTCAGTGCCTTTTTCATCCTCTTTTCCTCCCACTTGTTTATCACTATCAGTGGAACAGTAGCTTGAGCAAGAAATAACTGACAGCTTTTAAAAGGGATGAAAAAGTTCTTTGTTTGTTCACTTTTATCTCAGGACAGAAAGACTGGTGAAAGTACAAGGAAATAAATGACTAACTTATTAAAGTGCTTGTCAAAGAGAATGGACTCCCATTCTGCATAGTCCAACGTGTGAGTCGAGAGGAAGTGGGGAAATATTTTTCTAGTGGAAAAATACTATCTCCAAGATAGTCGTGAAAGTGAGCAGAGGCTGAGCGGTGCCCAGGTGCCAGCCTCCTCCTGCCGCAGTCGTGTCTTACAGGCTGCTTGCCTGGCTGTGCCTGGCAGCACGCTCACCCCCAAGCACGCTGGGGCAGGCACGCTGAATTATGGGCTCCAGGTATGCCTGGGGTCACGTCTGCAGGCACACAGTATGTGGAGAGGAGTCCCGCCATGAAGAAAGCCTGATCCGAGTACAGTGGAGACATGGCCAGAAATTCAGAGCTTGAGGTACCACTGTTTTGAGTGAGGATACAGATTTTAAAGACTACAACACATGGGGAATGCAGACTGCATTTTATACGTGGTTAAGTAAAGCATGTACTTAATAACATAATCAAGCAGCTATCGCAGTGACTATACACACAGTGGTTGTTACAACACTATTCCTTTGTTATTACCTTCTGTTACTGTAGCCATGCATTGACGTGTGATAAAGACATGTGGGTGTAATAAATATTAGGGTGTTCTCATTTATGATATGCCACTGAGGAGAGTAAAATCAATAAAGAAGAGATAAAAAAGGAAATGAGTCTTAGAGGGTGAAGCTATAAATCAACATCGTGTAGAGTGCCAGTCAGGTTTATTTGGTGCTTTTACTGCAAAAATAAATAGCAATAGGAATTGGCTTGTGTGGGACATAATAGCAGGTAGGGCTCACAACTGCACCTTTACCTTTGCTGCCAAGGTCTGCCCCCGCCAACACAACTATGCCCCGACACTACTAAGGGTCTCCTTTTTTATGTTAATCTATCTACCAGCACCCTGCCATCTGCACCAGGGCTCCCTGGCAGTGCATGGGGGCCAGCAGACACCTGGCGATGGGAGCCAGCATGGCTGGCAGCCTGGAGAGATATTGACCTCACAGCAGCGCTTGCAGGCCACGTTGCCGGGCTGGTTCACCCCTTCTTTCGCAAGAACGTCCTCCTCCCTGTCTCCGCCACGGTGCACCCATGCAATTCCCGCAGACCTGTACCAGATACTAGTCCAGGTGGGGCCCACATACTCCTACGAACTGAATGCAAACTTATTTCCAACACCTTTTCCAGGGACCACAGCCTGCCTGCTGGCCTGACTAGGAAAGATAAGTGTAGATCTAGGCTGGGTTCCCAGATCCTGGAGATAGCCACTGGGGAAACAAAGGTGCTCTTCTGCAGCCCGGGCAAGCGCTTTAACCCTATGAGTGTTGCAAAGGGGCCCCTCCGCTCATGCCAGTGTTTAAAGGAAAGTGGCAGTCACGAGTGCATTCAGTGTGCTTTGCAAATGCCTCTCCGATCATGCCCCTTCAGGGATTTAGGCAGAGGAATGCCTGGTTCCCCAGCTCCCAGCTGCTCGGCCCTGTCAGAAATGGGCCCGTTCTGGGAATGTGCTGAGATGTGAACCCTGGCACCGGGGAATTGCAGTGAAAGAGGAAAGCATCTCTGGTGTTTAGGTGCCTGCAGGCTTATGTGGCAGCTGTGCAGTGGTATTCGGTATCTTAATTTTGCATTCACCACGCAAATTCTGCTCGAGACCCCTAGCATGAATCCAGGGTCTGGTTGCATCCGACCCACTTAGAGTGCATGAACTGGTGCACAGAATCATCCCTTCCCTTTCTAAAATGGGTCTTCACCTCTCTGTCTGCTTATATTCCTTTATTTCACCTCTTGTTGACTCCATCCCTTCATCTGGCTCCTAAACTTAACATCCTCTTCTGACTTGCAGGCCTGGTCCCACCCTGGCAGGTCCCAGTCCTCCCTGCAAGGACCTTGTCCAAACCCAACCTTTCCTCCCAGTCTCCCTCCCCAGGGCCTTTCCTGGCTCCGGCCATGCACCACACCTGCAGCTGATCTGCCTCAGATTATTCCCCAGATATCTCCCAATTTTCTCTAAGGCTGCAGTCAGAATCCCTCCATGTTCCAGTGGCAACTGCTGCTCTTCCCCAGCGCTGTAGAGCAAGCACTAGTTTTGAGAAGAAAGGGCTGATTTTATGTGGGAGCTGCAGATTTTTTGCTTTTTTTTTTTTTTCTTTATTAAGTGTTTCCTTCCTGAAAGCCTTCTCTGTGAAGGAACCGCAGGTAACGTGCGACAGTGCATTGCATAACCTGGTGCAATTATGTGTTTGCTCTGGTAAACAAACAGGGCGCAGGACCCAGCCAGTTCCCACATTTCATACTTTCCCCAAATGTTTTCACAGGAAAGAATTCACATTTCACTTCCTCTGTTGTTGCAAAGGTTCAAAGCATTCATACTTGGCATATGGTTTTATTTTATTTTGAGTTTTATTTATCCTTGTTTTCCCTGAATATAGAAGCCACCATAACTAAGCTGTACTGTAATTCAAATACATGTTTAACTACATAGTAAAACAATGAAAAGCAAATTTAAACAAAAAGTAAATGAACTTGGCACTAAACCACAGCATATTTCTAAATGGAATCATTATTGCCCCACAGAATCATTACGTTGCCTGTGTGGGATAAAATGAAAATTACCTCCGTGAACATTTTTCAGCAAAATGACAATGGAGACTATACAAATATATTTATGTATGTATATATACATATGCATAACATAACCTTGGCTAATATCACTTGAACTTTATTTCTCTCTATAACATCCTTGATTACACAACTGTTACCTTTGATTTATGTCAGTACAAGTGAGAGAAGGACTATGCCCTACCACTTACAGGCAATCATACCATCATGTTCTCAAATGTAACCTCTGTAACAAGCATGTTTTCCATGCGGTACTTCGTATTTATCTCTGTTGTGATTTTTTTTCTTCTTAAAAAATGATTCCTTTGTGGGAAGGAGGATTGAACTGATTTAAACAGCTGCTGACATTTTCAAAAGTAGAGAAAACATTTATTTTCTATAATTTTCTAGTATAGGTTTATACTAAACAGATAATTTTGTCCAAAAGTCATATTTCTGAATTGTTTGGAAACAAACTGTACATGGCACAAAAAACCTCAAACCAGATCAGAATACATAAACCTATATTTTATCTCACCTGAAATTCTAAAAATAAAAAAAAGGGCAATCTTCTTTCTGTGAAGGAGTGAATTCCATACATTAGGAAGATAATACTTTTCTAGCTAAAATAGCATTATAGACGTGATTTATTAGTGCAGGCAGATATCAGTCATTCAACCTATTTGTTACTACTCCTTTGAACCCAAATGCTCAATGTAAGTTAATAGAATTCCTACCAGTCACAAAAAACCACTTTTCCAAATGGAGAAGAAAATGTTGGCAAAAATATGGGAGAGTCATAGTTAATCTCACAGAGAACAATGAGTTCTTCAATAAAAAAAAAAATGGGAGTTTCTGCACTGCAGTAATTTTATATCCCCCATTTAAAATGAAATAATAATCAAACAATTTGCTGTGCAGATGCATTCTTGTTGCATTAATTGTGGCAGGGTGAACAAGTTCTAACAATATGGTGATTAAAAATGATCATATTTCAATCCAGAGCTAAAAAAGACTGGAAGGTTTCAGTAGATAAGTACTGCGAGACAGCGTCTTTCATCTTTCTATAGCTGGCTTGAAGCAGCCCAGGTCAGTAGTAACTGAAAGTTTTTGTTGTCCTCGATAAAGATCTTCTAAAGTCTGTTTTCTAAGTGACATGAAGCAGCAGTTTCAGTTCCACAGACCAGTAAATCTCTCACTGTCATCAGGGGCTTTGCGGGCTGTCCCAGCACACTGAGCAGGAGTTTAGCGTTTGGGACGGTGCACTTACTTCTCACCCCTAGAAATATTCCCCTGGAGGACAGGTTTGGGAAAGCTTGCTGTGGGAACATCTGAAGGACAGACAGCATTAAAGCCACCCATGCTAAATTAACATGTAAAATATACAAATTGTTTCAAATAATTATTATTTTTTATTTGACCTGTTCAGACCTGCTACAGACCTGCTACAGACCTGCTACAGACCTGCTGAGCGTCTTTAGAGGCGGCAGGAAATGTACTGTAAGTCACATGTTGAAAGATCTTAACATGAAACCAGAGAGCGTAGGAAGACTCTGCTTTATCTTCACCTTCCGCACTATTTCTGTTGGTTGATCTTTTGTAAGTGAGTTATATTAACATTCAGTGAGAACCTTATACTGCTTGCTTCTGAGTTTGAACCAGTCAGAAAAAAGTCTGCATTAAATTTAGAGATAAAGCTTTGCCTTCTTTCTTTATTAGCGTAAATGATTTTGCTCCTGAGTCAATACAAACCCTAGAGCTGCAAGACTTACGGGAAATGATAAATAGGCCTCTGCTTTGCATGTAGGAGAAAAAGGCAGGAGGGAAATCCCCTCTAATTTATTTGTATGAATGATAGTATTTCTCTTTTACCATGTTGCACAGTGCTTGAGGTAGTCTTGTTGAGGAGCTGATGTTCTAGTTGTGGAAATGAGTCCCTGTACTGAATCTAAGTAGATCTACAAAACCGGTGGCAAAGAGAGGAGCGGCTGGTGGGAGGGCAGGAGCACATCCCTGTGCAAATAGGTGCAGGACTCTTGCCTGAGTAAAATGTAGTCTTCAACATGGTAGACTGGCTGAAACAATTTTTTCACCTCGTCTTGAATCGCTCAGCCCTGTCTAGATGTTATTCCTCCTACTGAAAGCTGATCTGTGGGACTGCTCAGGCAATAGCTGAGTTAATGAGCTGAATTTGTGAAACTGGTGCATATAGTTAATGCCACAGAGATATCTCAGGTCAGACTCCTCCTGCCTCTTTGAGTAGTCTAGACAGATATGTAAAAGCAATTTGGCGTGAGAGGGAATTGTTTTCTAATTGTCCTGGAACTAATCAGTTAAATTTTTGGACAGCAGATCGGACTGCATGCCTGATATGCATTTATTCTCTTGTAGCTTCAAATTCTGCAAATATCTTCCCAATCAAACCCAGCCCATATTCCCAGAGATCTCAGGATGCTTTCAAAGAATCACTGAAAACATCACTGGTGGCAAGGATTGCTTATGACCCTCCGCCCTTCAATTACAGCCTGAATATGACCTTGCAGGAATTTCCCATGTGCTGAGAAAACCAAAATGTTCTAGAGCAGACTGGCAACTTGCCCTCTTGCTTTTATGTCCCTGTCACGTCATGTGCACTGAGGACCAAAAGGAGGGGAGCATATGAAGTTAACTCTGTAACTGATATGTCTCTTGCAAGTATCGCAGGCGGGAGCTTTAAAGACACATTTTTGCTTTTGCTCTTGAACAGTGGTAAAAGAATGTGTTGGACAAGAGGATCTGCTTGACTATTTTCAAAGTACAAAATGTATTTTTGGAGTTGGGAAAAGAATAATAATTCCAGATTCAGGAAATTTAATCTTTTAGAGTATGAGCAAAGCCCTGAAAGTCTTGAAAAACAAAGAGGTTTAAGAAAATAAGCCAAATAGATACATAAACATTTTTTGAAAGTTGCTGCTCATGCTACCAAGGAAGATGAGAAAAATCAGAGAGTCTCTTTGCACACATGACAATGTCACTTTCTAGTCAGAAATTGCGACTCTGTGAAGACTTTTCACTCTGAAGGCAGCTCTGAAGGCAGGAGCCTGATGATGCTTTTCTATGGTGCCCACAAATAAGCTTAAGCTTGGGCAAGAATGAATTTGATTATAAGAAAGCTGACTAGAAGACAATCAGATAAATTAAAAGGACACACATCAGAAGTGTTCATTCTGCAAATGAACCCCATTTTGAACTCTAATGGATTCTGTTTTGGCTATAGTGTTTTGTGCAAGCTTGATTTGTAATGTTTTATGTACATGTAATGGTAGGTTAAAGTTACATGTTTATTAAAAGAAAAGCTACAGGGCTTAGCCAATATATGATCATCCTAGATAAAAGCTGATTCATTTTGGCCCAAGGGCAGAATCACTGGAATAAATCCTACTAAGCGCTAAAATCAGAGAGAATCAAAGCTACAAATCTGGCATGGAAGAGCTTTAATCTAGAAGCACTATATACATTGTATTATAGTTTGGATTTTAATGTACTCATTGCTTGAGGAAAAACCATCTGCTTTATATTATGCCTGCGGTGCAGAGTACATTGATTTCATCACATCTCTGTAGAGAATAACAATAAATGGACTGTGAACCATTCTTCAAATAACTTCTTTAAGAACATAACAACTGGTATAATATTTCAAGGTATGAAAACATAAAGAAAATGGAATAGAATAACTGTAAAAATGCACTTTGAGAGCATATTTCAGACCTGTCTTGGGCATCTTCCATTTATTTTATTCTCCATTTTGACAGCTGGCTATCTTTAGCTGTCACTGAAGAAATCAATTCAAAACTTTCACTTTGTGCCTATTTTAGAGATACTGTATTATATTGGGAAGAGATATTGATCTTCTGCAACATAAAAGCTGCAGGGCATGTCCTATGCCTTTTTTTTTTTTACAAGAAAGTTATTACTTACAACATTAAGGAAAAATTTAGCTGAACTTCAGATTTTTAAGAATAGATTAAGGCAGAAAATATTTGCTAGGCTTTACAAATAATTGGGTTCAGAAAAAGTGGATGTCAGGTTGCTTTCTGGAACAGGACTTCCAGAGCAAAATAAAAAAATCAAAAGCACAGTGCTTGCAAGTGTTTTGCAAAAGAAGTCGGTAACAAGTTTTGACACAGAAGCAAATCTAACTATGTGGAACTTTCAGAAAAGGCAAAATAGATGTGATGATGGCCAGAATGTTACACAAGCTATATCATTGTGCAAACATTATCTACAGCATAGAGTGACATACATGGTTATTATGGTCACCGACCAGCACAAAGAAAGTTCAAAGGATGAGGTAAAGTGGTGAAAGTAAACACAGTCAACAGCAGTTTTCCACTGCTTTGATGAAAAATGTGTGGTTGTTCCATGCAGTGCAAGGCAACAGTATTACAGCAGGAACTCATCCAGAAAAAATTGTCAGGTCAGAGCCTGAAACTTCGGTAGTAGTCAAAACAGTACTGAGCTGGACGTAAGTGACTACATGATGTGAGAGGCAAGCCCTTAAGTCCTTTTGTTCTATCTCTGTATGATCTGGATTCACCTACTTTGGAGGATGACTAATCACTGACCGACCATGATTAGGCCAGTAATTAGAAAATTTGTCCTAGCCATCAGAAAAATTCAATGGTGCTTGATAACTTTGTGTATGGGATGATATGACGGGATTCCTTTCACACTGAAGGGCAAGGTCTGGTGGCCCGGAAGGCCCCCTCGGCTGGTATTGGAGAGCCGTTCTGTTTACACTAGACCAGACTCCAATATCTGAATCACCCTCCAGACTTCACTGACTGTAGGTCGAGATCTTTCCTGACAATAATAGTTGAAGTACTGACACCAAGCTCACATGTAGATTCTAAAATAATTTTAGAATTAAAAATTATTAGTAATTAGTCTTCACCTGGTGCTGACTCCCCTCCCTTTCACTCTGCTGTTGGTTCTGTTGCACTTTTTCAATCGTATGAGTCAAGACAGCACTAAGTTATGACCATGCAGACTAGCTGGCACGGATCGTTCTGATTCATCCATGAATCTGTAAATCAAAAGAAGTTTCAAACGCTCAGTAAAATGGTCTCAGATGCTGAGGTCTGCATACAGGGAATATGAAAGCTTTTTTTTGACTCAACCTTAATTAAAATAAAGGGTCTCGTATTTAAGTGGGGAACTAGACAGTAGTTACATTTTATCACTGGGGTAATCTCCAGTGCTTTGGGTCAGCCCCATTACATGACTCAGTGCTTCACAAGAGAGCAACCAGGACTGCAGGTTCCTCATTTCCATCAAGATTTAGTCATAATTACGGGGGGAGGTGAACGGCTCTCTTTGGAATGAAATCTGCTCCTGCAAAGGCAGTAAAAGAAAAACAAGCAAACTTTTCCGTGCTCAGACCGGAAAGGTCTATCTCTAGCAGTTGTGTGGGGTTGCTCAGTGCCTGCGTCGTTTCAGGTGGTAATACCTGCCCCTTCTCCTGCCTGATTTCATGAGGTGGCATTGACAACGTCTGCCTATGCAGTCCTGAAAGCCAGAAAGTTTAGAAATAAACTTAAACAGTTCTGACTTCAGCAATGATATGCCAGAGATGGTCTATGCTGACTTCTCTGCGAGAGAAAAAAGGGGATGGGGGTAGGCAGCAATTAAGGGGATGACACCAGCACACCTGAACACAGATAGAGATTTTTTTCCATTTTTTCCAGTCCTCTCTCACCACTCACCTCTGCTCAAAATCTCCTCTTGCTCAAGCACTACAGCACCCCTGCCCCAGCCCTGCTGTGCATGTTTTCTCAGGTGCTTGGCAGCTCAATTTCTACCTGTTTTTGGAAGTCCTGCTGCTGCCCCGTGTGCCCTGACATTACATGTGCTGGCCCATGACTGTCTGTTGCTGCTGCCCAGCAGCTTCTCTGACCGAGCCTGACTCTGTCCGGAGAGAAAGGACCAGAGTACTTCTGTGAGTACATCAAATGAGCTACATTTCTTTGAATTTATTTTGACATATTTGTGAAGACAGAGAAAGCAGGAAATGTCTAGTAAAAAAAAGAAATATACGTAATAGGACCCCAAATCAGTCTACATTTACATTTACTACTTTACATTTTATTTTTGGCCTGGGACTGAAATGAGGTTGAAGCAGGAGATCATAGAATCATAGAATGTCTCAAGTTGGAAGGGACCGATAAGGATCATGTTATACCCTAAACCTTCATTTTTCCATTTTGTGGACAATGCACACTTCTTCCACTGCAGTAGGCAGAGGAAGTGACCGTACACTTCTAGTTCCCTTTTTGGTACCTAAAAGAAGACTATGAAACTAAATGAGATTATGCTAGCACTTTGCCTGATGTGACATTGTATATATTCTTTTCTTCCTCAACATAAGTCAGTGGCTCTCAGCAGACAGCAGAATCAAAATAAATGGAATAAATCGTGATAAACATAGATTCAAATAGAAGAGGGGGCTTTCGCAAAACTAATCAAAGCGATGGGGAAAAACTGCTAAGTGAGTCAAGGGGATGAAAGCAAAATACTATGCTACCATTACACTAAATGCAAAGAAGGAGTCTGCAGACTTGACCCTACCTAGCACCTGTTGGGACCCAGGTGTCAGAATATATCTGTGATGTTGAGAGTCTGGCAGACATGGTCAGTGGCTGCATGACTTCAAAAGACAGTCATTCCGTGTGTAGGACCCCAAGGAAAATGTGTCATACAAAAAAACCCTTAAGTAAATGACCTTCTGGCAAAGATCAAGTTGGTATTTCAGGTAAATCAGACTGTGTTTAAAAAAAAATGCAGTAAAACCTTAATGACTGCCTCTGCATTTGGCACAAAGCCAAAGAAAAATGCTGTACCACTGCTTTTCAGAGAAAGTGAAGTTATTATTGATGGGTGTGGGATAATTATTATGCACTTCTTTGAAGCAAAAGTTTTTCAAAGGCAATTTAAAGCATCAGGTAAATTGAACGTGTTTTAAAAATAAAATACCTCTTTTATTGACAATACACACATTTGGCCAGGAGGAAATCTATAAAAAGAGCAGGTTTAATGGAAGAAGTGACAGGAAGGTTTTCTAAAGATCAGGACTCTATAAAATACAATAATTTTTTTTGTGACTCTTACTGCATATATTCCAGCAAGCTGATTTCAGTGGGAATTTAGTTCCTGTGTGTACATGTGTATGTGTGCTTATATATATAGATAAAATTGTCTGATTCCCCTATAAGCCTAGACCTTGGTGAGTGGTAGGAGTTCTGAGCCTCATTCACTTCATGGGGGAGATGCAGATTCTCAGTACACTACCTGGAACCTCTCTGCTCATATTTTAATTTTATTTAGAGTAAAATCTTCTCTTGGATAGATAGTCTGAACAATTTAATCACTTACAACAGCTAATATGAGGGCTTATATTATGCTTATGTCCCAGACGAGCCTTTCCACACAGTTCTCTGAGTTCTTGAGTCACAGATCATCCAGTTTGTAAAACTGCAGAACTGTCCACGGAATTTTTAGCCTGGTCAGCAAGCTTGTCTTTGGCCCATTACCTCATCTACAAACAGAAAGACTCTTCAGAATGAGAAATGGGAGATAAGAGGGAGCAGTTATGGCAGAGCTTCTATGGGAGAAGCGGATGCATCATCTATGAAAAATATCCAGCACTGTTCCAGCTAGCTGATGCTACCCAGATACATGCAAAGCCTACATTTGAGGGATCACAATCAGCTTTAAAAGTCTTTGCTTCAAAAATATCTCTTCAGAAATGTTCTTCCTCCCTCACCAGGCCAGAGATTTGGAGGAAGAAGAATTAGCATAGAAAACTGAGCTGAGTGCCAGCAGTTCCAGCAGAGCTGAAGTGCTGTGCTCACTGTATCTGGCTTTCATGTCTGCCTAAGGCAGCCTGGACCAATCGCTGTAACACCCAGTGGTACTGGCAAACAGCCTACACCGTGTCACTGTGAAAGCTTTCTGGGCGACTTTCTTATCCCTTGTCACAGAGGGGAACAGGCAAGATGCCACTGGCAGCAGCAGATGGATGATTCCCAAGGTCTTTTGCTCACAGAACACTTACAAGCAGGATGCAACCTAGCTGAATGTGTTGGATAATTGATCAGAATGGTTTTATATTGAAGGCCGAGCACCAGAGGCCAGAACTCATGTGCTATCATGTGGTCACATTTGGACAAAAGCACTGCACTTTCTTTGGTGAGATGAGATTGGCAGTTTTTTGCTCATAAAAATGTAAGTTGCTTCTGCATTCCAGGTGCTTTGGTGATACAATTAACGTTTTTAAAATTTAAAGAGTTTTATCAGTACAACGTTAACCAGTTATGAGCACAAAAGGACTATGACCTGGTGATGGATTAGAAAGATAAGATGTTACTAAATTCAGTTTTGCCCTCCAGGTCTGTGAGATGGTAGCTGATTCAAACTGTTTGCCTGATAACGTGCTAAACAAATTCACGTGTTGATCACGTCAGAATGTAAAAGGGATGTAATTCTTTGTTAATTTTTTTCCTTCTAAGTGTTCCTCAACAATGTGAGGGTGCCCCAATGTGGCAGTGATTCACATGCCTGGCGTAGGCATCAGTCTGTTCTGGCCTACCAGCTGCTGCTCTAAAAGGTTGTGAGATTGCTTATGTAGATGCTTTGGATAGCCTATAGCTAAAATGGTACTAGATGCCTGTGTTTAGGTCCCTGAATATCTTCCAGTGTGCCATTCATTGATGTGGGTAGGAGATAGAATTTATGAGTTCAGAATGTCAAGACTTATCTGTGTAACCACTAGCTATGTACACCCTGAGTAATTAAATGGCTGATCTTGATCTTATACCTTAGTTATGCTCTTGATATTCTGCAAAATACAGAAGAAAGCTACATCTAGCATTACATCTGGTAACAGATCCTTTCCCTTTGCAACAGTGAAGTATTTCAAATAGTCACGATTCATTCCTCAGAGTTAAGAGTACAATGGATGATGACATTATCGCTGAGTAAGAAGGGAAAGGTGCATACCAGTAAGACCGTATCAGTAGATTGCTAATACAGCAAAGGTTTCAATTTCTCAGTGAAGGGCAGGGATTACATTCTTTGAGACTACACAGATGCTGAGGAGAGGCTGAGTGCTTGAGGAAAAAAAACAGAAAGAAGGAAAAACACTAAAGCCGATTTCTCCACCTGTAGAAAAGAATCTTCCAAAAGGTGTTTTAGAAAATAAAGTACAAAATTCTTTCTATTGCCTCAATCACTTCAAATAGTAGATCATCATTTATGAAAAATATCTGTCTAATGGACCAAGTAGTGGCAGGACTAAATTGTGGAAAGAGCCCTGGTTTTGTTCTAACGTGATATCTTCTATCATCTCTGCTTTGGTGCCAAAAAGGTTGTTGCGTAGATCAGAAAACTAAGGTTAAAAAATGCCACAACAGTCAGTGTTTTCCAGGCTTGATCCATATTCATTTTTAAAATGGGCATAAGAGCTTTTCTGTGCTTTATATGAACAGCAATTGTCTCCAGCTTCACAGGCAGTAACCATTACTGCCGGAATGGGAGCAAAATTAGGAGACCCAGAGACGAAATTCAGAGCCAGAGATGGCCAGAACTGTTTTAGGTGCATGTGGAGAGTACGGTTATTTTCAGAAGTATGGTCTATTTTTCTACATGGATAGGCAGCAGTGATCTCTTTCCTGAGGCATACAGTTTCTAAGTATGGTAGGCCACTTCTAAACTCACCTGTCAGCTTTAAACAAGCTAATTTGCTTACTTTGCAGGCTGAACTAAATTGACTGTGACTAGGCCTCCAGGTGAGGAAGAACAGTCAGGGTACGAACACAGGCAGGAATGGAGGGGAAGACAGAAAATCAGTGGGTAAATCTAACTGTGTTTGTTTGTTTGTTTTTCCCATAGGCCAAAAAGATTCCACAAAACATTGCAGAAATATTTAGAAGCAGCAAATATGGGAGTTACATGCAATTTTTGTAAAGAATCTCAGATAACTTATGCTGCAGTTTGTCAAGCTCCATGAGATAAAACAACATCATGAGCAAAGGAAGATGTACGTTCAGCTGCTATGAGAGCATCTTGATGATAGCTGAGAACACCCGCTGCAGGCTGAGATGTGACACACAAAGGCTGTCAGCTAGGGACTAAATACCTTCCCTTTCCAATTTTTCTGGATGGATTTTGAAATGTTTGTGTGAGTCACTTCCAAAGGTTTTGTATGATTTTCAAAAATACATGAAACCAAAAAGAAAAAGCAACTTGGCAGGCAACTAGGAACACACTTTAAAAACACACAGGCAAGCATCCACTCTTGGGCTGTGCACACATGTTTTTCCCATAGAATGAAAGGCCCCAGTCATGGACTAAGCAGAGTCATGAATAAAAGATGGGAGAAATCCATTAAGTCCTATAGATTGTTCCCAGAGTACAAGCTAGCTCAGTCTAGGTCTGAGTGCCCTACACAATGGCACCTCTAACTAACCCCTAAGGGACCATCACTGGATCTTCTATTACTCCCCCAACCTTCCTTAATATATTGGTCTATCTTTCTTTCACAATTTTATCTAACAGCTCCCTCCTGCATCCTCTTCTGTCAGAACAGTTCTCCCTTTTTTTCCTTGTCTTTATTGTTTGGGAAATGCAGACTGCCACCTCTTTCAAAGTACGAAGAAAACAAAGAATTCTTAGTGGTGGAGAAAGAGACACTGGATTAGACATTTGACATGAGTTTGCAACATAAAGTTCAGCAAGACCAAACCAATACAAATCTGGCATGCATAAGGAATTTCCTCATATAAAGAAGGAGGCAAGAGATTTTCCCATGTATGTATGTCTCTAATACGATGAACAATTGGTTCAACTAATGTCTCTTTGTCCAGCACTGACATAATGGACTGTATTCAGTTTCAGAAAAAAACCCAAAAAACAACCCCCCCAAAAAAAACCCCAGCTTGCTAAAATGAAAGGATTTTGGAAACAAAATGATAAAAATGGGCTTGTGTTACATTGGGAAGGATTGAGGATTTTTATTGAAGAACTTGCTTTCTTTTCAAGAAAAAATAGTAGCTGGTCACCTGACATTTCTGCTGGATTGGTCTATTTCTTTTAACTTGTGTCTTCATACCAACTATTTTATTGCGTGTTGTACAGAAATACCAGTCCCTGAATACATACTGTTCAACTACAGAATGACTAAGGGTAACAGTCAAGAAATATTTTGTTGTGTGGCTCTCTGGGAGGGAGTATCTTCAGATACCTACATAAAGAGACTAGTAGGAAGAAATGAAAAGCAGGAAAAGATAGGATGAATGAAGGGAAGTCTTTCTCCCAGGGAGAGCTTGCACAGGCTGACCACGCTCTTGAGTGAATAGGGTTTACCACAGTTGCCCTAGTCAGACAGACGAAGCTTTTATACAACAACAAGGAATCCTGTTCTGTCGGTGAGAGGAGAGAGATGATGTAAGAGGTCTTTGCATCATTCTGTGATTCACTAGTAATATTGCTGTTTACTGATGCAGTTGATTAAAGTTAATCAGGTGATGTACTTCGTCTAAAGGCTCTGCTGTGAAATAGCAATTTTGAAGGTTCCTGACTGATAAGCAGAGATTAAATAGTCTGATCTCAAGCTATAGAAAGCCATAGGTCATAGCTTGTTTATGCAGCTCCCCAGGAAACACTCCAGCAGAACAATGACAAGACTTTACATGAGCAGAGTAATAAGCACAATATAGCTGCAATTCACAGCACCTGACTATTTTTAGTTTCTAGTGTGCCTAAAAAGCAGGCTTTGAGACATTAAGAATCAGAAAAATCAGAACAGGATGCAATTTATCCTGCAAAGCCAAAAATGTTAGCCTAAATATCTCTCTAATGTGATCTTAATGGCACTGTACTGACATTCATCTGATACGAATGATTTTATTTAGCAGACTTTTTTTTTTAAACCTAACAAAAAAAAAAAAAAAAAAAATCTAAAAAGCCCCTGCACTGTGGTTACAAATGAGCATGATCCCAGGAGCAGGAGCAGAACAGAGCCTGCACTGTGGTTACAAATGAGCATGATCCCAGGAGCAGATAAGTAGCTGATTTGCTCCCAAATGTGCAGGATCTCAAAATACATTCGTGGTGGGTGAGACTTTTTTAATCTCCAGCCAAGAGTTACTATTTTTCCTCCTTCTGCTACTAGGCAAAATGTGCCTGGACATTTTACAGTGTGTCATAAATTAAAGAACACCAAAGGGACCTTTCCTCTTTATTATAGCAATCTACACCAAAACCACACTCTGATTTTATATTGTAAATAAAACAACATATCTGGTTTCTAATTCCAGCAAGCTGAGCAGCTAGTTGTTAATGTGGCTCTGAAAAAGCATTTCATGCATGATTTAAGAAGCTGAGTATAGGTAATTGTATCTGAAATTATACTACTAAAAATATAGTATGGTAAATGAAAGGTCAAATACTGGCTCTTGAGGGATGGAAGGAGGTCCTCCATCATTTGTTGCATGCTATTTTTAAAGTGGTGTTTCTCAAATTTTGGGTTAAAACTAGAAGTTATAAAAGGTTTCAAAGAGGTGATGGGTGGAAGAAGTATGTAGAAGTTCTATTCCTCTAACGTGGGGAGTGACGAGGGAACATGAGTGGGCTGTAATACCTGGCTGGGTATGTTTATCTTAGCCAGGGAATTGCTACCTACCTCTCACTGCTGGCAGCGGCTTGGTTCCTCCCGGGCAGAAGAATTGACTCAGGGCTGCATGAAGACTGACAGGCCAAAAAGTTGAGAAAGGCTGCTTTGACGGAAGACATGACTCAGAAGCAACTGGCAATGAGAGCACTGAACTATTGCCTTGAGTCTGGCACTGGGATGAGGTCCCTGTTCCCAGCACGCAGGGGGCAGAGGAGGAACGGTGATGACAAGGGACAGACCCAAGACAGGTATCCTACTTGCCAACTCTGCTGTAAGACTGATGGCCAAGGCCTAAAAAAACCCCACCAATCTCTCCACTAAAAGTGAATAAAGGACTATTATGCAAAAATTCGCTGTATGCTGCAAAGTAGGAAAAGCTGTTTAAGCTAACACACATAAACATGTATGTTAGATGTCTGTTATTTTCAGTGCTGCCTGCTCTGAGTTGCTGTAGCAGGAACCACTCACCAATGTGCCACGGTAAAGAGAACAGCTGGCAGAGCAAGGCATGGAGAGCAGCAAGGAGTTGCAAGGAACAGTAGCAAAGAAGTGTGGCAAAACTACAAAAAGCAGATAACACAAGCAACTTAGCTGCTGTTCAAATTGGGTCATGTTACCCAACAGGTTTTATCAATTGAGGGCTGCTACTTAAGTGATATTGCAAAGTGGACAAGAGTTGACCTGACAGTTGCCACATCAGAGGAAAACAGACTCTAAAATAGTTTGGTATTTGCTTTAGGCATTAGGTGTTATAAATCATCCTGTTTACCCAACTTGTTGGAATTTTCTCCCCCCCCCCAAATAACAACTGTTAAATGATCTGTGTTTGCAAGCAGGGAAGTCAGCTTATTTTGAGCATCAAGTAATTCAGATTAGTTATTCCAAGTTCCTTGGTGGGAGCTCAACTGGTCTGTTTGTTGCCATGCTCTACATTTGAATGCATTCCTTCCTGCTGCTAGTCAAGCCTTGGCAGAAGGGTTGTACTAGAACCACGAGGCTATTGCATAAAAGGGAGTCACCAGTTTCTCCACAATTGTCTCAGACAAGTCTGGTCTAGGAGCTTACAGTCAGCTCTGGGCTCTGTGGTGTGAGCAGCACTTAGCGATATGGCTCTCCGTGCAGTACCTATAGAGGGTTTACGTGCCTTGGCAGCAATTCTGAGCCGTATCTTCCTTTGCGTGTCCTGTTAGCAACTTCAGCTGCTATGCAGCATCGCGGCAGGAGTCTGGCTACCTTGTTCCTGAGGAAACAAGCAACTTCTCCAGCCATGAAACAACCATTCTTGCTACACAGACTCCCATAGGCGATCTAAACTCCTCGTCTGCATTTGCCATGTGGGAGCAACCTACCAAAGTGATCTGAACAGACATTGATACTATACTTTGGCCCTTTCTGCAGAAGCTACTCAGCTGTCTTCATTAGGAAGCAGCAGAGGCCACAAACAACATTTATAGCATCTAAATGATAAGCTTAAATTGATCTTATTCTGTTAGCATCTATTGCAGCAGATTCTATACAAGGTTTATATGACTCCTGAGAGTAGATAGGCGAGCATGTCCATTAATACACAAATACCCAACTTTTAAAAATAAATAAAAGCACTGAAAAATGTTCCAGTGGTGTATCCAATCAGGTCTGGATCTTTTGCCACATGTTTCACTTTTGTCCAAATTTTATCATTAGAAAGCAACTAGCATGCTGTCTTCGAAGTACTTTGAACTTCCACAAGTTTTGAAGTCACAGCTGAATCAGAAAATCTGTCTCATTCGCATCTTTAGCGAGAAAGATTTTAAATGCTGGTTTAGATGTTTGCAAAACAAGGAGGGAATGGAACCAACTTGATGAATGTGACTTCACGCAGCTGTATCTGAGGGAAAAAGCATGACTTTAGAAGCATGTTAATGAGGTTTATCTACATTCTTTTAACTGATCATTTCCATATTTCTGCTGCTTAACAATAATATTCTTGGTCTGAAGTTCCTGCCATTGTTGTTTTACCTAGCAATATTAAAACTGAAGCATTAAGTTAGCAAAACTTTTCTTTGCCTGAGAATTTCCTTTTATTTATTTTATTAAGAATTATTGAAGGACTGGAAGTAGATTGAGCCATAAAGCTAAGTACATAAAAGTTTATGTGCTGATTGTAAGTCTAGGTCTGAAGTTTAATGCAGATCCTTCTTTTTATTGAATGAGGTGTCACAGGCTCTTACTAGCTTTTCAAGGTTTGATTAGATGCCAGTGTAATTAAAACATTCTTTGGCACATGATCATGTGCCTTCCTGATCACAGGCTGCTCTGTGTGCGTGCATGTGCATGTTACACAGCAGTGCTACCACCACCCACCATGGACTCACAAATGCTATACCATTTTGCCCAGTAATTTTAGGGACTTCTGCAAGCAGAGGACTGTTCTATTTTTCATAATGATTGCACCCTGACAAGCTCCTAGCATTGTATTTGAAGCTCTACTGGTAGAAAGTAATTCTTTTCTCTACAGTTCCATTTATAACTTGGAAGGGCAATTTCCAGCTTCTGTAGAAACAGGTCTCAGAGGCACTGATGATTATAACGTTGATGAGAACTTGGAAAATAAGTGTTTTAAAAAGCATATATGGCAGCATGGACAGCTAAAATCAAAGGGAGTAACCTCTCTAATAAGACCATGTATAGGATATTTCAGCTACACAGATCCTTCATCTATTGCAGATGTAAAACCAAGTAATGAAGGTCAGGCCAGGTTTTTTTTTTTTGTTTTGGGGCTTTTACATTTAAAACTCCATTCAGAATTGATGGCACTTCTCCCCTCAAGAGAATGAAAAAGATGCTGGTGAAGTGCAGAATGAGTGCTCTAACTGCTGGGCCACAGACTGCCCTGGGCACCCAGCACCTCCTGTGAAGAATCCAGTTGTCCTAAGTGATCGCCTTAGCTCCTAGACAAAAGGATACATCCCTTACTCTCTCAGTCATTTGTGAACTATTTGTACTAAGTGGAACAATTTAAGGGAAGAGTTTGTTTCATTTCAGGATATCCTATGAACCACTTTAGAGACCTTGATTTCATTTACATCCTAACTCCAAACAAGGTAGAGGAGGGAGCTAACTTGTGTGTTTTGCTTGCCCATTATTTCATTTTGACAGAAGACTTTCTGGCTGCTTTCTGTTGGACAAATTTGTTCAGTATGTTCTGAAACCACTTACTGGTTTGGGCCCCATAGAAATGCAGGAAACACCTGGTAGACAACTTCTTGAGGGCTTGGTAGCCAAGTGGATCAATGTTGCCAGGATCTGAGTGGTTATGGAAGAATCAAGGTAGTTGGCAGCTGAGCAGAGACTCTGAAGATTTAAATTTTGCTCTTTAAAAAAGTATGGATGATGATTCAAAAACTAGAAAAGAATACAAAAACCCTCAGACATCTTTCAAGTACATTAAGGGTGAGACCATCCTTTCTCTTCCTGCACTTCCCTCTCAAAATTTCACTGACTAGTGTCACAAAGTAAATTCAATAGTTTCTCCTAATTTAGCTTTTACTTTTACTAGCAAGGAGCCAAGTTCCTCTGGCTCATACCACCTACCAACAGATGCCCACTCTTCCATGTTAAGAGGGAAGTCTTCATGTCCATAGTCAGTGAAAAGGGGAAAATTTTTCTCCTTTCCCTTGTCATTCTGTAAATACAGGAGGAACTGTTATATTGAATATTATTATTATGCAGTATAAAGGATTCCAATTAGTCCCAACATCCCTCAGGCTTCCCCTTCTGTTTTTTTTTATTTCTTTTTAATAATTAAACTTCTTAGACTTATTTGTATGGGTCTTAGACTTCCTCAGTGAAAAGGGGAAAATTTTTCTCCTTTCCCTTGTCATTCTGTAAATACAGGAGGAACTGTTATATTGAATATTATTATTATGCAGTATAAAGGATTCCAATTAGTCCCAACATCCCTCAGGCTTCCCCTTCTGTTTTTTTTTATTTCTTTTTAATAATTAAACTTCTTAGACTTATTTGTATGGGTCTTAGACTTCCAGACAGTTATGATCACACACAACCTTCAAAATGGTGTAAAAAAATCTCTTGAAGTTATTAATTTCTGAATATTGCTTATACTTTTACTTGTAGCCAGGCTGGATTCAAGAAAAGATAAGAGCCTGCTAGTTTCAGCATAAATTATAAAAACCACAGTAACTTTACTATTGAGAAACCTCTCTCTTTCTCAAAGACTGGCTACTTTGGAAACTAAATTGTATATAGCTTTCTTTAATGCTAATAACATTGCCTGCTGGACCTTGACTAGGAAGGTTAGGTTATAAAGAAGAAACCTCATTATCCCATAGACCAATCACATCTTCGATTTCACAACTTCGGTTGAATCTTTGAAAATTTTGCACTTAGCTGCTGATGCCCTACTATTATGGTCCTTCTCTACCTGTCAGGAAGATCAACTTCAAGAGGTAAGAGGATTTATAAAACGTAGGTTCACCACAAAAAAATCAACGCACCAGAACTTGCTTGAGAGGAAGAATGGAGGTTTTTCTGGAGAGCTGGCTCAGATTCCCTGGTGAGCAATCAAAGTGAACATTGCTCACTGGAGGCAACAGAAATGAAAGAGGGAAAAGTGGACAGTAGCCCATGCTGGAAATAAATATTCAGATTATGCAGAGTATACGATACAAAGTGCCAGCTTGCAGGGAAGGATGCCTAGGCAGAGAGGGAAGAAGGCAGGAAGATAATTTGTCAACTTAATCAATGGACAGAATAAAAATATTAAAAGCAGAATCAGGCTCTTATTCTAGATAGTAACTTTAACCTAACTTAATAAGCCAGTTCTCAGGTGAACAAAATCACCTAAGAATACAACAGTTCTCAGTTTAAGTGTATGAGTGGGAAATGTGGTTCCTCACTAGGAAAATACATCTCCAAAAGAGCTATTTGGGGAAGCCTCCCTCTGACAGAGCCTCGAATAAGATGACTTCCATCAACAAACTGCCTGAGCTTACGATGCAGTGGACTTACTGCTGGTTAGGTACCACCATGGTTGTTAACTTTCATGTTGAATTAGAAACAGAAGTGGAATTCCATAAATCATAAATAAAATGGCTTAGTCCAGAAGAAAGTATCTCCCTCCATCAAGCAAAACTGGACAGTGAGGTCTTACACTTCTGGGAACAGGTTGGTATGTGGCTTGAAGGTATGTATCCTTTTAACAAATGCAACAGACTACAAAAAAGGATGGCCTGTGTTGCTTATATTATTGCCTGATTATTTCCAGATGTTACTTAATAGATTTGCAGCCTTGCTGAATTACTCTTGTATCTTAGCTTGTCTTTTTGTGCTTTGCAAGAAGAGTAAACAAGAGGACCTACATACAGAGTTCATAGCCTAGTACTGATCCTGGATAAGATGTGTCTTAATACATTACAAGGTAATAGCATAGTTGAAACCAATTAAATTCTTGTCCATCATGTCACTAAACCAAAGAACGATTGTAAATTTGGTAAACTGCATAGGGGATTACAGGGAAACATTTGATTCAGCATTACAACTGATTTTAGAAGATTATCATGCAAAGCCAAATTAGCACACGGGAAACAATAATATCAGTAATTAGAAATAAACTAAAAGAATTGTTTTCTTAACTTAAAATCACTATTTATGAAATAGCAATAAACAGTAAATAGGTACCAATGGCCAGCTACAAATCTCAAAACAGAAAATGCTTCTTATTTTTAGCAGCATCTATGCAGAAATCTATTCCTGCCTCAGTAGTGTTCAACTGTGGATTTACTATCACTAAGCAATGAATATAGAAGCCTTCCAACTGCTAATCATGGCTTACTATTTACAAAGTTTATTTATAAACTCATTTTCATGCAAGTATAAAGTACTAATTCCATGGACAAATACACATTTGTTCACCACTCTAAATGATATACATTGTATTTGCATCTAATATTCAGAGAAGTGCAAAGTCCACGGTGACGTAAATAACAATAGTTTTGTAAACTATTAGATGAGCTCTCAAAAGATAGTAGTAACTGTATGATAACGTATCTTTTCATATACTGCTGAAATCAAACATTTTTGCAGTAAAAGAACATACATTTCAGCTACATTCAAGTGATTATTTTATTACCATATATTATGTCTTACAAACTTTACTGGAGATGAGCAAGAGCGCTACAAAACCATACCTTAACGCAAGAGGTGTATTGCATGGTACGTGCAGGCATAGCAAAGGAGAGAGAAGAACTGGAAAGAAAAACAAGCGAAGAAAACTTGCACAAAAATGGATAGTAATACTGACTAACACTGGGTTATAATCTTACATAACAGACCTGAAGGGCTAATAGAGATCCAATTTAGAAACATCTGTGCACTGTAGGTACAGTTTGGTGCAGATCGAGAGTGCACTAATACAGTCAATGGTGTACACATAAGATAATGCACAAAATACGCTGATTTGCATATAAACAACTAATTTGTTTACAGTAAGTAGGGCAGCACCATTGTAGTACTGCATCCTTGGCACTTAGTGATAGGACAACATGTATTTGGTTTAACTAAATTCATAAACAGGATATATACTGGTTTGTAAGATGTAAAACATACATTATCCCTTCGAACCTTCCGGTTTTACAGCATTTTTCTAATTTTCAAGTTCAAATGCAAACATGATACACTGGCTAGATATGGAAGACGTTTCCGATATTGGCTTAAAACAAGACCTTAAATAAAAGAATGACAGAATCACAAATTAATTCAAATGATATTAAACAAACCCGTTACTGATGTCTTGTGCTGAAAACAAAATCTGAAACGTTAAAAAAAAAAGCAACCTTGTAATACAACCCACAATGTCTTTATGGGTTTTTCCTGCATAGTAATTGCTTCCTTAATGTCCCTTTCATATACGGTATTTTCACTTAAAAGAACTGCTGAAGTTATTAATCTGAAAAATTGTAACTGAATTAGAAGTTTGGCCTAGCATATCATATCACACAGAATAGAAGAAAATATGCTCTTCTTCAAAGAAAGCATGTTTCAGCTATGAAAGGATTCCAATTGTAAGCGATTGTCCTTGTATTAAACAATATTAATTGGAGGGAGCCAATTTACTTTTGCCTGTTTTAAACAAACTGGCTAAATTGCTGTTTTATATATAACAAACATAATAAAACTGTTCTTAACATATAATGATGTAACACCTTAAAATTAACTGGTTTAAAATATTTTACAAAGACATTTTATTATATATGAACTATACAACACACAAGAGTATGAAATATTTTGAACATATACACATTTCTGTATTTTTCACGTAGATTATTATTTTGCACCAAACATTGGTGTCTGCAATTCTAACAATCCTCTCAGATAAAACCAAAACAAAAACCCAGAATGTTTTCGTGGATGTGTTTTTTTTTTTTCCTGAAAATAAAACCTATTATTACAAGGAGAATTTCTTTAATGACTTTTTCCTTCTCCCAATTTCATACTTTGCACAAAGCTTTTCAAATGGATCAACATACATAAAAATAATAACCTCTCTGTACTATGCAGTGCAATTTGCTAGGGATAAAGTTTAAATCAAAACTGACCCTTTCCCCACTACAAACATTGAAAACTGCAGTCAAAGTAAACGTCAGTACCAATCGCTATTGATACTCCTTTCCCCCAAATTTAAAATGCAATCCTTTTCAATATCCATTTTAATGAAAGTATTTGCATAGAGCAGCCTTGTATTATTTCTAAAGAACATTATGAGCATTTTAACACAAGATAAGGCACATGTTTTTTAGCATTAATAATCTAAAACTAATCCTGAGGATCTGCTCCTCCCCCTCAGCAAAATCTGCTTTTTTAATATACCCTGTATTACCTGAAGAAAGCAGAAAAGCCGTATAGAATAAACCAAAACTCTTTAGCTGAACTAAATTCAGAACATTAACTCCTGATAATAGTGTAACAAATCCACAGATAAAGAATTAAGTCATTCTCTAAGCAAATTATCTTTGGGGGGGTGGGGGTGAAAGATACAGCCAGTAGCACTGTAGATGTTAGATAAAAGTTCACATAGTCTGGATGACATTTATAGTGATTTTTGCTAAAATAAGCTCCCATCAGAAACAAGGTAGCTAAATTGTGAGGCACTTAAGGTTGACAAGAAAAGGAGGAATGCAAGGGGTCTGTTTCATAGAAAACCTGAAGTTGCATATCATACCCTTGTATTAAGCCTTCTATTAAAGTGCTAGAAATGGAGACTTAAAACAAAATTATTTAAATATAAAATACGTGATTAAAGAGCTTAGTATGCATTAAAATTAAGTGCTTTTGATTCTCACAAATTCAGAGCTTTTTAATAGTTTTTAAAAAATAAAGTCTGGAAATAATCCACATGTGAAATCATCTTCCTTGTGCCATTGATGCTATTTGTAAAGTGCCCAATTATTTTCTAAACAACAAAACCATTTGCCTTATCTTATGTTGTATAGCATGACATAGTCTGTAGTACATATGTAATCCATACTGCAATGACACAGTCAATCTGACAGAAAACAGCACATGCATACTTTTAGTCGGAAGTTTTAATTCCACCTGTCACTCTAAAAATCCAGGTCTTGGATTACATATCCACCAGTATATAGTGCAACCAACCTCATATTCTCAAAATGTAATTTAGTTGTTAAAGTCCGATGCTCAAAGATAGACTTAGCAAGCTTTTCCTCAGAGCAGCCTGACGCCCAGACAAAATCACAGATGGAGCTCTAGATCTGAATCACATAAATCCACTAGATGCCAAATCCGAGAAGGATCTGGGTTCTGTTGGATGATGAAGAGGCTGAAGATGTGTGGCAGTCTGCGTATTACTGATCACATCTAACTGAGAGGGATATGCTTCATTTACATTTCCTCCATTGAAACCGTTTTGGAACTGGCAGGAAAAAAAGACAATATAAATGGTTAGTATGGGAAACCGATTTATTTATAAGTTTTAAAAAAATCCTCCTAAAGACACAGATTGGATTAAATCATCTTAAAATATAATGAATAGCTTTAAAACTTTTTTTTTAAATGATGAATGATGAGACGTTAATTTGCATTAAAGTAGGGTCTGAATCATCAGTGAAACTTACCCATGTTGAAGTCAGTGGGAGTCCTACTTCTGGCTAAGTAAAGAAACATCACTATTATCTAAACCGTAATACAGCTTCCACTTGTAGAAATTACAGTCTGACTGAGCACTCCTAATTTCCACATCCAGCTGTTACATTTTAAAAGCAACCTTTTTACATCTTTTCATGTCTGCAATGGGATCCAGACTTTACAGCTCTTCCAGGAATGCGCATGCAGTCCTATTCGTAAGCTGAAGTGTACTGCATTCAATCCACAGGCTGAGCGATCGTAGGGTGGGCTTTTTTGACAAACGGTCTTCATATTGACAATGCCAAGTAAGAGCAATGAATGGCTTTCATCAGTCTTGACATAATTGTTCATAGGATTATTTTAATCATCTGATGTAATGCTTCCTGTCATGCTATGGAAAAGTCACTTTATCTACAAAATACTCCATTCAGTCATGCAAAGAAAATACAACAAAATATTTTAAACATTTCCATCACCTCTTCGGGAGTAGCCTATATCTTAAGTATTCATTCATTCAAGGTTTGTCCTTAAAACATGTATTATACATTCATTCATCTATCAAAATATGCTGGTTTTTGGAAACTTTTTTCCTTCTGCGCAAACACTGAAATTTGATTAACTGTGGACGGTTCTTCTAAGTTTTTAACAAGACTATAGCCACGTGAATTATGTTTTTAATCAAAGTTGCCATACTTTTAAAGACAGCTACAATAATATAAGCTAGGATTACTTCTAACAGAAGCAGATTATTTCAATATTCTTCATTAACAAGATGAGCACGCTCATTAAAATCTCTAAGAAAGTTCTCCACACAGAATCTAGTAATTAGCAAGGTTTCTCCTGTTTAAGAAAGGAATACCGACCTTAAACAAGCAATCAAATTATCTAAGGCCTTTCCGCCCTTCTCCATCACTGAAAGTATTTTTAGACCACATTGGCTATGATCCGACTGCAATTACACGTTAGGCAGAAAGTCAAGGCAGATGACCACAATAGACCCTTCTGGCTTTCTAATCGCCTAGTCTTTTCACATAAAAATTGATTCGAGTTAGAAGGCTGAGGAAAGGATAGCAATCATAGCTTGCATAGCAACGTCTGCCCTCTCTCCAGACTCTAACCGCTGATAGGGATGTCAGTGTGCTAAATCCAGCCACAAAGACTGCCCTACTTTGGTTTGGCTGTGTGAACGTAGGCTCAGACAGTACTATCCTATCTGCTTAGTCGCATCCTTACTAAAGTTACCAATTAGCAATAAAATCAAACCTTAAGTTTATTATCATAAGCAGCGATACATTCTCCCTATTTACAATAAAGAAATGTATATTATTTGCCATCATGGCTTTGGCACAGGTGATATTTTACAAGATTACTTCAAGTGCAGCAGATATACTTCTGACTTACTAGTTCCAATGGCTTCACATATTTTAAAGTCCTTAACTCCTCTGATACAGGACTAAATACAACCTCTGTAATATAAGCATATATAAATATAGGGTTATCTTTCCTTGGAGCAATGACATCTCTAGGTAAAAAAATGTTTCTACATTAAAACATTTCTCAGCATAACAACTTTGGTTTACATAGATCCTTACTTTGCCCTCAATCTATAAAAATGTTAATTGGCAGATGTGACTACAGGTCAAAACTGAGTACAGTCTGATACAACAGATGATGTTGGTTTTTTTCATGTGAACAGTATATAGCACTACGGGCTGCAAAAGTCAATGCCATTTGGTTTAGGAACAAGCAGTCTCTTCCCACCCCGCGCTGCACGCAGTTGGCATACATAAATTTTGGACCAGCAAGGACTTGGAGGTAGCTATCAGCTATCTACGATCACTCTTTTACAAAAGGGGTTGGGGGAATAATCCTTCCTTATCTCATCAAGAAGCGTGCTCCTCTTTTAAGCTCATTTGTACAAATGTTCAGCAGTTCTCTTCAGAAGTAAACAGGAGCTAACGTGCACAAGGGTAACGTCAGTTCTGCACCAGGCTTCTGCTTATGCAATGCTATCCAGATCCACACAGCATGGGTATACCATAGCAAGAGGGGCTGAATTTGCCTCTGAACAACTTAAGTAAGGATAACTTTTCACAAAGTGGCCCTTGGTCATTTTTTATGACAAACAAGCTAAATGCAATATTATTATTGCAGCACAGCATTCTAGTAAATATGAAGTAATAGATGTATTCATTTATTGCATTCAGAGATGCTTAGTCATTAGTCATTAAACTTTTTACAGATACATGAGAAGAAAAAGTGAACAAGAAAACAACAAAAAGGGGGCATTACAAAAATGATTAAGGCAGCATAACAACAAAACAATCTATGATATAAATTAATTTGAAACCAACCATTAAAAAGAAAGAAATGGAATTGCTTATGTGCTGGCTGTTCAAAACTGATGCACCACACCAGTATATCTTTTGTGAAAAGAACAATTCTATACTATATGGATGAACTTGGATGACCCTGGAACTGCTTCGCGACCCTATTATCAAGCACTATGAAGGACTACTAACACTGACCACAGCCAGGCAACATACAGCCAAGCACTGCGCAAGCTCGCGCACTGCAGTTTGCCAAAGTCACTTCATGCTATTACAGCCCTTGGGCACTCACGCAGGAGCTATTCATCTTGCTGAACTGTCCTGCATTTTAGCTAAATTTCTGTAATTCTGCAATTATATTTTTTCCACTAGTGAAACAGTTTTAAAAAGGATATGTTTTGTACTTGTATTAAGCATACTGAAAAACTGGGTATGTTCTACTTGCATTCCTCACCTCTGTCTTGTGTAGGTTAAATGCCAGTTAATACTTTAATTCTGTAAATGCTTATGCATGTGCATAAGCATTGGTAGGATCAGTACTTTAGAACATTAACTCATTGAGGTAAAAAAAGAAAAAAAAAGGATTGTGGATCTGTACTTGAGCAGCATTAACAGAAATAAATGGTACAATTTAAGGTACTTCAACAAAGGTTATTCAGAATCAGGAACTGCCTTAGTAATTGAATTTTTTTATTTCTAAGTTAATTTTACCTATGAAGAACTGTGCTTAAAACTGTAGTCTGTGCTATAGCCAGGCTCCTCTCTTCTATGGCTTTTACTGTGCATTCTCCTTAACACAATGTGAAAAAGGTCCAACTTACCTACTGTGAATATAATTTTTTCTTGCTCTTTTGTCTTCAGCAGACAATGCAGACAGCAGCTTGAGAAACAAGCTGACTTTCACTTATGGCAATATATAAAAATATTTTTGCAGTATCATCGTGTGTAGAAATGCAAGAGTTCATAATATTTCATGCTATTTATGTGATATTATAATCTGATACTTTAAGCAATCCTAAAATCAAAGAATCTGAGTAGCTAGAGAACACTAACATTTTAAAAACCAAGATATTTTTCTGCATCCTTACAACATATTTCATGAAAATGAATGTACCAGACAATATTACTGACATCATTCCACTCCTCTAAAAAAGGTATATAAGCAAATTCCAAGCTTTTGACCAATCTGCTTTTCCTTTGGGAAAAAGGAAAAATTTTTCCACTGGGAAAAATTGCTGGTAGGTACAACTTCTATTTCTACCTACTCTACTCCAAGAGAGTAGTTCACTCTCTTGCTTTAATACTGCCAAAGAGCTACCAGGATGTTGATACGTGTACATAAAAACTTGACCAAATGCAACTCTCTTCAGCCTAATGAACAAATAAAGCAAGGACATTCACACACTGCTAACCCATCAGTTTCAAACTCAGTGATTCAATTATGACAAACTCTGCATCCCAGTAGCCACCCAGAACAATAAAAACACAATTCAAAATGCAAGCAATGTAGCAATGCTGTCTACTTTACCTTGTTCAACAACGTTTGTTGACTTGCCATCATAGGATCATGTTGCATTTGATCCATGCAGCTGGGCTGTGCTTCTTGGGTGCACTGGTACATAGACACAGCGCCTGCATAGCATGTTTGAGGAGTTAGCATAACCGACTCAGAGTTTATCCCACACTCATGATTTTCAGGGACTTGCTGCAAACAACTGAGAAAATCCTCCAAGTTGGAAGAAGCAGAATAGGTTGGTCTGTCAAAACCTGCTACAGGGAAATCCATTTGAGCAAAATTAGAAAGCTGTGGCATCATCGCTGTGGGTTGCTTGTAAGGAATAAACTCTTGCCTACATGCGTAAGGGGAAGTGTTTACTTCTGATTTGTAAGAGAACTCGGATGTAGTGGCATGCATGCCAGGGAATACATATTGCTGGGGCTGCTGCTGTGAGCAGCTAAGAGGCATGCTGGTGCTAGAGCTCCAATCTGTGAACACCCCATTGACTTGCATATGTTTCATCTTTTGACAGAGCTGCTGCTGCTGCTGTTGCTGCTGCTGTTGCTGCTCCACAAGCTGTTTCTGGTGCTGATGAAGTTGATGTGAATCTAACTCTTGCTGTACCAAGCAACCTTCATTCTGGACCAGGGGCTGCTGCTGGTTACAGCCTGAATATAAAAAGTCAGACTTATTTAAGGAATCCTGAACATAAGTCAGGATTTCATCAGTTATGTCGATGTCCCCAATATCATCCACACCAGATAATTCAGTTTTAAAAAACTCCTCATCCTGCTGAATACACTTTAGATCTTCAAAGTCAATACCCAGATTTTTCATGATGCTGTACAAATCACTGGTTTTGTTATCTTGAAAGAGTGCTGCACTGTCTTCAGGAAGTGGAATAGCACTGTCCTGGGAACACTCCATTAGTTCCCGTTTGAGAATGTTGTGATTTCCAGCAGGTAGGAGATTATCCGTCCAGCCGCTGCTAACACCACTGCTCAGTTTATCCCTGCTGTCTGCAAAGAAGTTCCGCTCAAAGGAAAGTTTATGTGATGCTGGAGGGCAGAGATACACAGACTCATCTTGCCTTAACATGGCACCTAGGAGGGAGTTTGGATCCACAGAATCATTGTGTAGCGTTGCTTTGTCTCCTTTTCCCGTTGTGCTTTTATTCTTCAGCTGAGAGGGATCCATAAGGCTCGACATAGGGAAAGATACCTCATACAACACCGCCTCACCAGTGGCAAACATGAAGGGCAACTTCATGTTACGCTTCCGTAGATGTTCTGCCCCTTCTTCATCTCTGAAAATAAATCAAATATATAGCATAATACTGCAGTACTAAACAGTTACTGTAATCTTTTCTTCCCCTGGAATTAATATAAAAAAATGAACTATTCTATTTGTAGGCATTTTTCAAATTCCTAGCTATTCCAGCTCAACTTGGCTGAGCTAAACCAAGAGGCAGATTATGAAATAAGGAGCTTATGACTATAATACCACCTTTACATATTACATTTGTAATTAAATCTAGATAGCATACCCCATTTTCTGTGCATTATGAGCTGAAATGAAAATAAGCGGGCTTTGTTTCATGCATTATGTTTTTCTTGGCATAGCAAGTAAATTAATACTTCAATACTGAAGTATCTCTTTTTCTCCATTTTACAGACTCCTTAGCAAAAATTATTTAACCTGTATAATAATGCTGAATTCCATATTATGTACAATTTAGTTCAGCACCATAAATGACTTAATTTCTTTATGTTGTCTGTTGTTTCTTCTACACAACTGCAGCTGGATTTCTTAATTTTTGCTAACGGGGATACTGAATTAAAAATAGGTTGGATGGAATAACTTCGTGTTTGTACCGCTGCTCTTACTCTTTATATGAAATCAAAATCTCTAAAGTTTTAGACATAAAGGACTATGCCACATAAGTACCGAAACATTAGAATTCTTTTCAATGTTTGTTAGCAAATTGAAAGAGGTTTTCTTTTTGGAGTTCAGGATTTAAAGGGGGTTTATTTGAAAATAAAAAATTCCTTTCTGAATATAAACAAGCTCAAAAGTTTTCAGTTTTTGAAGTATACTGCTTTATGCGATGACAACTTACGTAAGAGGTCTTTGCGTGGCAATGATGTAATCTGGTCTTCCATTTTTGTAGACAAGACGTGCATTTGCCTGTACCCAGGCCCATCGATTTTCTTTGGTTAGAAGCCTAAATACAGTCATTCCACTCTCACCTGTCTTCATCACTAGAGTTAAAGAGTAAGCATACCGTTTACTGTCCAGTGAACAAAAATAGGAAAATCTGGCATGTCATGAAAGTAGTCCCATTTGTAGAGCAATTTTACAAATCTCATGTCCTCAATCACCCATTTCTGTGTAGCACTAATATATTCCTAGTGAAACAGGATGATCGATCACTTTAAGATGTCTACTTTAATTTACTGGTAAAATAAAAGCCAAAACTGCAAGCAAATGTAAGATATCCACTACAGATTGGCAACATCCTATATGGAGCTTCATCCATTATTTCTGCAATAACAAATTAATAAATACTAGAACATGTAAATTACAAAAGCCTAAGTCTCTTTTACATCCGAAAAGTGACCATTACTTAAGAAATTACAAAACACATTAGCTCTGAATCCAATTCTTTCACATTTTGACTGGTTAATGCAGAAGTACTTCAAAATCCATTATTTTTCACTCCCACTATCACTTCACTAGCAATGCTTTATAAACATAGTACATTTTCATCATACGTTGCTGAAAACACTGCATTCCTAGACAGAAAAATTAAATAAATAAATATTAAGAAAGTTTAAGAATCCTAACCAAAAATAATCTTTGCTACAAGACTTCTTTTTTATCTCAGCATCAAAAATGGGAGCAAAACCAGTTTTAAGACAAAGTTTCAAACCAAAATTTCACACCAGAGTTTCACCCCATTCTATTCTGGAAATATTTTCTTTCTTATTCCTTACCAAACAAACAAAACCACTGATAGGCAACAGTGACTGAGCTATACCTGAAACAGAAAACCTGCTTAATACAGGTTGAGAACTAACCTACTGAGGGGGAGTTATTTAATTGTATATAAAGCGACGAAAGAAAAAAGTTTTTCAAGAGAAGTCAGTAGAAAAGAAGCACCAACATATCCTGAAGATGTTTATGTAACTTCCAAAGACAAATATGTTATAGCTAACAAAAAAGTAAAGAAAGAAGTCCACTGAACAGTTACATCAGATAGCTGATATTTATTTCCTTAGCTTAACACATTATACTTCTCTCCTTAAGTTGTTACTTAAACCAAATCAAGCTGCCAAGAATCAAAACCAGAAACATATAGGACACTAGCATGCTAAATCAGAGATTAATTTCTGTTAAAAATCTTACACTGATATCAAAAGAAAATGCTTTATTTAACTTCCTAACAGGAAAGCTATCTTTGAAATAGTCCCTTTGCCCAAAGGAAGTTGTTGAAATAGCAGAAGTTGGCTGAGCAGAGAAGGAAGTGAGAAGAGCAAGATGGGACAGAAACTGGAATATATAACCTAAAAGGGTCTAGGTAGGAATATTAAATATTTCTTCATCCAGTAGAAGTTTTTATAGGGAGGGAAAGATCACATGAAATGAATAGTGTTCTTTTTGTTAATGACCACTTTTTTCTTTTTCTTTTTTTTTTTTTTTAAAAAGAGTATTTCATAGTATTTTTTCACTATGAATATAATCCATGCTTTGATTTTTCAGCCTTTCTTAGGGAATGAAACTTACTTCGGACATGATTTTCAGCACAATAAAGCATATCAGCTGCATGAACAAACTGGTATCCTGTTCCTCTCATACACAGCTCTGCTTCAGTGTATCCCAGGACAATCTTTCCTCTGGAAGGTAAAAAGAAAACAATTGCAACACTGCTGATGAACAAACTCACAGAATGAATGCCAAGCAAGTTAATTATGGCTAGAACATTTCAGACGTAAATGCTAACTACATTTTGTTGCAATATCAATTGTATGCGGAAGCATGACAGTTCTAATAAAAAAATGCAGTTAACAAATCATAAAATTTTACTAGTCCCCCAAGTTGCTTTCAGTGACTAGGAACGGGTTCACAAAATTATTAGATCATTAAAAAAAAAAGACTATGTCTACAGTTCAGCTGGACTCTTAATTCCATACTTTTGAACATACTCACTCACAGCAGGAAGCTCCCATTTGTTTCAATAAAGACACTGTTTGCCTCGCCCTATTTCATAGCATTTACCTATAGGTGTTCACATGTAGAATGAAGTAGGGCCTTAATGTTAGTTATCTAAAACTGCTTGCCTAATTTAGTATTTTTAGTAGCTTAAAATTAAAAACAGGGCATATCTCAGAACTACATCCCTTTTGTTATTGAGTGGTTTAGGACCTCTGTGTTTGCATTTAAACTTCCTATGATACGCCTCAGAGGAGTACTGACAATCGAGTCATGTTTGACCCTGGTAGCTAAAATTAGGGTACTTTACTAGAGGTCAGGGAGCTGAAGAACTTAACAGCATTTGTGTGAGCACTATGAGATACATGATAGAATGAAATAGTCAAAAAGAGACTGAAACAGGATTTGGAACAAAGAAATGGAGAGCCAAAAATGGGGGGGGGATGACACACAGGAAAAAAGTAGGAATGGAGAACAATATATGCAAAAGTGTAAAACGTGACAAAAATTGAAGGTTTCAAGTGAAGCATACTGAAAAAAAAAATCAAATAGAGGAAAGAAAAGCCTGTGTTAACATTTTGTTAACTTTTACTCTTATCAGTTTATAGAACCCAAGAAAAACATTTTGGTTTAATCAGTAGACAGAATACCGAGTAATTTCACTCCACGTTATTCTATAAGTAGGCATGGGAATCCATATAAGAGATTCCACTGAAAATTAGTCTGAAAGCTGAAAGCATTATCAGTCAAAAATAGGAGGGAGGGGAGAAGGACGGAAGGAGGCCAGAAACTTTTCTTTTGATAAAGAAGCATCTTAATGGGCTTCTTGCCATGTTGATGCATAGTTATGTTATGTTGATCTAGTAATGCAATAGTGTTTCCAGTTTTTATATAGGGAAAAGAATGGTTTGGAAATGGGAAAAATCTTAGTATGAAACAGACTTCATTTGTTTATTTTGAAGTAAATAACATTTCCATTGTATTTTACATCTATTTGAACCGAAGGAGAAAATGAAACACTTGTTCTATCAGTTCTAAAACCAAATTTCAACCAGATTTAAAAATTAAACTTTTCTTCTTCCCTAATTCATTAGTATTCTGTCTTTTGGGTTGTTTGTTTTGTTTTTTTGGAGTTTGGGGGCGGTGGTGTGTGTTTTGGTTTTTTTAATGATTGAGAGTCAGAAATCAATATGCCCTTTCAAGGAAGTACACTATCACAATCCCATTTCTCTCTACTTACTAACAGGGCTGAAGAGAAAAATCCTAACAGTTCCTAAACAATCATCAGTATTGACTGAAACAGTAGCCAGCTTTATATTTCAGATACATACTTGAAACCTATCTCATCAGCAAATTATTAGAGTATTATGCAGAATAATTTACACCTACTTTACATCACAGCCAGTAGGCGTGAAATCCAGTTTGTGTTTAGTTCTGAAGATGAAATTTTTGGTTCGTATCTCAAGGATAGATGGTGGCTGCAGGGGAGTAGCTACTGCAAACAGAGCGAGCTGAGGAGACAAAGTGGCACCATCCTTCCCTTTCTTGTTTTGTCCATGGAGAAACTTTAATCGTCCTTGAAAATTCATAGCCTTAGATGAGGAAAAAAGTAATTGTTATATGTTGGAGATAGTTAAGAGTAAGATATTTCTGTTATGATGTAAAACATATATTTTTTTAAGACCCATCAGATTCAAGCTTTGCAGCATGGAATACACAAAAGTCAGCTAACACGTACAGAATACTGTTGTTATACCCCTGAGCGTGTCACTTTGAGATCTACTAAACTCACTGGAAAAAGATCTAATGGGAAGGTTGTTTTATTAAAAAAAAAAAACAAAACAACAAACAAACCCAAACATGTAATAGCAAATGCCAACTGGATCTTCTAATATTCTAATGAACATGGCATTATACATACATACAATTAACATAATATTATTTCTCTTGCATTTCTGTCAGTCATTAGTATAAAGTATGCAAATGTGTACAATTGCAAAATCCTATATAAACAATTCTATTTATAAGAAGTCACCCAGAGGGTGATAAACCCATATTTCTTTTAAAATCTACAGCATTGACAAACAAACAAACAAAAAATTATTAAAAAGAGCAAGCACAGACTTTCCCAAATAAGGGAAAACTATGGTTCTGTTATTTATTATGACTTACTGCATCTCAAGATACCCAACAGAAAATAATCTTTGTAATGCTTGTTTATCCGCAAATCACACAGTACTTTACAAAAGCAGATGCTTATTCGTATTTCACTGAGGAAACTGAGCCATGACAAATGAGAGAACTTGCACCTGGTTGTAACCACATGTTGAAGGGGACACATTTAGTGCCACTAACTGAAACATACTGGTTCAAGCAGCTCAGATACCTATGGAGACTTAACAAATAAAGTAAGCTGGCATTCATATTTTAAGGATAATGCAGGTTTCCAACTTGCAAGCATGTGTGGAAGTTTTTACATAACTCCATACTCACCAGGAACCCAGATGAATTATCCAGGAGGCATCGTAACCTGCAGATGAAATTCCTTTCCATAAAGGAAGAATTCTCTGGAGGAAGTTGGTCTGGGTTATAACAGGTTGCTGGCTGTGAAAAGCCATTATCTCCTGCAGGAAAGGATTATTTATAAGAATTATTTTTAGAAGAACACCTAGTGAAGCCTATCTATAACAAATCGTCTTCCGTCTCATAAACAAAGCGTTAGGTCATGACCTGAGCAAGAACAATGTAAACTGGAAACATCCTCAGAACCTATACCGATTATAACACTAGGTTAAGTATCAGTTCTTCTGATGGGATTATGTTTTACAGGCTATGGTATTTGAAAACTGCATGCAATTTTTTTTTTTTTTTAAGTGGTGTTTTTTGGTGTTTTGTTTTGGGGTTTCGTTTGTTTGTTTTTTAATTTATTCATTATGTTTGTCAACAATCCAGATTCAGAATCAGTTGCAGAGAGCAGAGTTCTCAGCAGAGAGCACACCCACATTTCTGCAATGGCAGGATCTGCGAAAGCATAATAACTGAGTATTCAAAAGCTCAGTAGATGGTATCAAACTGTGAAACTGTTACTTTCCAGACAGCCAGGTGAAAACTGGTGTAGCAATAAATAAAAAGAAGCATCTTCAGGGAACCACCACAATAAACCAATGTGAGTGCTTTCTCTAATGGATGCAAAAAACCCCTACTAAATAGTGAAAATATTTCTGTGCTGTGCTGATCAAGAAAACGCCATAGTTATCTCTCCAGAGGAACCTGGAGCACTTGTGTTTTGTGGGTTTTGTTTGTTTGTTTTTTTTAAAAAAGACTCAAAAACATGATTGATAGCTAGGATAACAACATGATATTCTTCTGCCACTTCGGGACAAGCATTTGCTGCTAAATGGCATTTAGAAAACAGACTTAAGCATTTGGAATATAAAGTAAAAACAGAAGGTAAATCAATAAACTTCTTATAGAATACATATGTTCTGCATGAGACTACATATACAGAGATACCAGAGCATGTCTACTCACAGCAAATTTAGCAAAGTGATCTTGTTTGTAATACATATAAAAAACCACAAACTGGTCGTTCCCTAGGAATTCATACATGCAGAAAATTAAGAAGAAACAGTGTAAAATGCTATTTTAGAGTGCTAAATACTCTGTAATTTAAAAAATATTCCATAAACTCCAAGAGAACTGATTGCCATATACGGACAAAAGAAGAATACAGATTTTAAGAAAGAACCTTCCAGACTTGGAGATGAAGTCAGGGAGAGCATGTCACTTAATCACACACCACATTATGTTCTCTGGAACATAATTCTGTCTCTTGGACAGCTGAAAAAACTTACAGATAGGCTAGGGGGTTTGTGCAATGGCAAATCAAACCCAAAGGAAAACAAATCATAACCAAAAGCCAGTTCAATTTAATCTCCTATTAATTCAAGGGACTGAACTTGAGTCAGATGAGATTGCTGATGGTTCACCAAGAGGCCTTGCAACCTAAGGCCATATAAATCCAACAAGAATGCTGAGTTATCCAGCTTTTCAGATAAAATCAGGAGATACCTTTTCTTTCTTAAAAGAACTGCTATGCAAGGTCAATTTTTGCTGAACAAACTTAAAGGTATGGAGAAAAAGAAAAAGGGCCCTATCTGATAGCGTGTATGGAAAGGGATAATCTGAAATTACAGCCATCTGCAGAACCGTGTTTTGGCCAAAGCCATCATGATGAGCTGATCCCACAGGTACAGAAACTCATATACTTGTAGTCCAAGATAGTTACCACCTAACTTTGATAGTAGAAAATAACAAATTCCCACACTTGTCATATGGATGGTTCTCAACAGACAAAAGCAAACTTACTTCCTTACTGCCTACTGCTGCAAATTTTTTTTTTTTAATTGCCTAGTTGCTGGTGAGAATTTTCAACACTTCTGAGGCACTGCTTCTCCAAGAGGTGCTGAAATGAGTTAGATGCTCTCTGAAGAAGCAATGATTATGAAGAAAGGGCATCAAAGAAACAGCTTGCAAATCCCAACTCATCTTTCAAAAATGCCATCTCCGACATCCTTGAGAATCCCTGCATATACATTACTCAAGGTCTCCTCAAAATGGTTAATACACTCGTGTATTAACATTCCCATTTCACAAGTATCAGCACCAAGGAAGCCACTAAAATACTCCTTTTTTTTTTCCCCCAAGCAATCCCAATATTTGTGTTCCTTTTCTATTGCCACAACTTTATTCCTGCAAGACCAACTACTACTGAGAAAGGTGCCAGCTAGTGAGGCCGGAAGAATATTGGTATCAACAGTTGGCTACAGTCAGAAGAACTGACTGAAAGAGCTGCTGGCCAGGCAGGAGTGTACTGAGAGCACTGAGTGGTTTAGGGCGACTTGAAGGCCCTGTGTGTGTTTGTTCAGTCAATTCTTTCACGGAGATTAATGAGGCTATGGGCAACTTCTTGGAGGGGATGTAGGGAAAGACTTTAATCACCAATAGCAGGCTCCTCGAAGGGCTCTGATTAAGTCCTCCAACTCAGATAAATCTTGTGGCTGAGGAATGCCTACTGAGTGTAGCTCTAGTCTCCAATAAGCAGTGCAAGGCTTTCTGCTGGCATCCTTGGCACTGGCAGGCGTGCCATTCAGCATTTCTGCCATGGGAGCAACTCAGTGTTATTCTTTTGGTAAATACAGGGCTGTCATTTGAATGCAGGTATCTTATCTGGGTTCTCTCAAGTGTCTGTCAACTTCCCTAGTAAAACGGGCAGTTCCCAAGAGTGAACAAGGCTTTGGTGGAAGAAGAAACAGAATCTATAGCTCGCAAGAGGGAGGGGGGAACAGAACTCAAAACGAGGGAATGGGCTTCAAGCCCAAGCCTCCTACATTTGTGAAAGGAACACTGCTGCACTTTTCCAGGCAGACAGGAGGCAGAGAGGTTTTAGTGCCAGGATCTTGGAGAAGTGATTCCCTGTAAGAAGGTAAAGTACAGAGCGTCCGCAATCCCTGGAGAAAAATTACCAGTTAACACTACAGGGGGTAGAACCCATGTCCCTCATGAAGTTCACATTGAAGCTCATCAACACCATGCAGTGATTTGCAGAACATGCTGTGCATTAAGTCCCTTTCTTTCTCCTTAAGCTCAAGACCATACATGGTTGCGTAGCAAGTGAACTTTAAAAGATAACCTAAACTTGAGGCTGCAAAAGAGGTAGTTGGGACTGAAAAATGAGAATTTTGCAAACTTCTCTACGAACAGGCTGGGAGGAGTGTCTGGGAAGCACAGTAAATAGCTGAGGAGACCAGTGGTCTAGGGGTATACCAGAATATTGAGTGAGAAGCAACCAGTCCAGGCTAACTGAAGCCGAATTAGTTCCCAGACTCAGGCTGGAATCTGTGCTTAAGCCTGAGCACAATTATAATATGTCTATAAATATCTACATAATATGAGCTGAATGTATTAAAAAGGAAATGGATTAAATTAGCAAAAATGGGGAGGATCCTTATGATCATTGCATTATCCTTTGTTATAAATCTGAACTCAGTTTAAAAAAGCCTCAATGGCCAAACTTGAGGCCCCAAAATAATTAGCAGCTTCTAGTAAGCTAGGAACACAAGGTACAAAACATACGATTGTTTGTAATCCTGCTCAGCACTTCCAACATTCAGTTAAACCTGATGCCAAGTCAACCTGGCATCGTATTTTTCAAACACAACCTTTTATAAATTCATATGCACTTGCTTAAGCGCTACAGAACACCATTTCACTTTGAAGCAAACAGTAAGCCACCGCATAAAAACCTGGTTTCTGAGTGCCAGCAGCTGTTTGCTGTACCAAATTGTAATATTAACTAGTTCTTTAGCATGTTTTCAACTGGATTTTGTAGATTGATCCACAGATGATATAACAATGTTGACCACTAAATGAAAAATTGAAATATACCGAGCCAAACAAGTGAATAACATTTGCTGGTTTTTATTTCTCTACCAAATCATGGCATTTCTGTACTATAAAATATTAAATGGGAAACTGTTAGAGTTTTAAATCAAGTTGCTTTACGAACGATGGATTTATTAAAAAATAATATGGACTTTTTCTGGATTTAAAAAAATTATCTATGACCAAGTAACTTGGAGTAACATAGAGCTTTACCTACATATTCAAACAACTGTTGTGCAAAATGGAGCATTACAGTTGTCTCAACAGATTTGTCATTATCATCAGGCAGGCATACGCTTCCCATATTACGCGTAACTATCTGTACCAACACATCCCTGTTCCGATATGTAAGCAACGTGTTTCTCAATATAGCAGGTCACTTAAGCATCAGTCAATAACACATGGCAATCTGATGCCTAACAAGCATACTATTTGGGCCCCTCACTACAAGAAGGACATTGAGGTGCTGGAGCGTGTGCAGAGAAGGGCAACGAGGCTGGTGAGGGGTCTGGAGAACAAGTCTTATGAGGAGCGGCTGAGGGAACTGGGGCTGTTTAGCCTGGAGAAAAGGAGGCTGAGGGGAGACCTCATCACTCTCTACAACTACCTGAAAGGAGGTTGTAGCGAGGTGGGTGTTGGTCTCTTCTCCCAAGTAACTAGTGACAGGACGAGAGGAAATAGCCTCAAGTTGCGCCAGGGGAGGTTTAGAGTGGACGTGAGGAAAAATGTCTTTACTGAAAGAGTGGTGAAACATTGGAACAGGCTGCCCAGGGAAGTGGTGGAGTCCCCATCCCTGGAGATATTTAAAAGACATGTAGATG
>NW_008795527.1:5351163-5396205 GCF_000699145.1 Aptenodytes forsteri
TCTTAGAGGTCTTTTCCAACCTCAATGATTCTATGATTCTATGATTCTATTTGGTCTTAAAGGCTCCTCCATTTAATCTTTTATTCCTCTTCCCCTTTCACTGCCAAGAGAAGTACTGGTCTATGTGGCAGCCTGCATATAATAGTGACAGGTGTGGAAGAGTAAAACTCTTCTACGACCAGGAATGCACTATTCCTTATATTAACACTGTAACTAACACATTCTTAGTCATGGAATGGATCTACCAGCCTGAAGAGCTTAAAGAAGCTGTTGTACCCAATTGTCTGTTGGCCTTCCTAAGCTAATAAATTTGGTGGCGTAATCTATAACCGGGAGTAACAGATGTAAAAGAGAGATCATTACTTCATAGAAACACTTTCTCATTCAAACAGCCATTAAAGACAAGCCATATAACTGAGGACAAACACAGAAAAATCAAGCTTCCTTGTTTCTTACATCACCAAAAGAAACCATCCACTTCTGACTACCCTGTTTGCAACAAAAACATGCAGGATTACCTGCTTTGTTATTTACCACAGGACTACTGATCAGACATGCAAGACATTCAGTCATTTATGCTCCAAATTAAAGTCTTCCAATTTAAAGCAAAATTAGTATTTTAATGGTGCTGTGCTATGAACAGCAGTGCTTATTTAAAGTGCAAAAAAATGGTAATTTCCACTGTTGGCTAAATATATCCATAAAATTCAAGTAAGTTTAAAAGATGTTAGTCCTTCCTTTGTTCATGTAAAAAAATCTAAACTTTTTTACATACACAAATTAAAAAAAAAAACCAACAACTAATCAGACTGGCAAACACATAAGTTGGCTGCATTCTCACCTTGTACACTTGGTCCAGAATCTGTAGACTGGGCAGGATTTAATGCCCAATGTAGCTGTCGTTGAAACTCAGGTCTGTCTTCTGTGTGAATCAATTCAAATACACTCTGGTGTATAATATCAGACTATGTACAAAAAGGAAAAAGGTGGGAAAGAGAGAGAATAATAAACTTATATGACAATATGGTGTAAGTTGTCTGGTTGACAATACTGCTATGGATATAGCAAAATCCATTTTGCTCAGGGATAAAAACATAAGTTTGCATGCACATGGCAAAGCTTCGCAAAACAATTTTTAGCAGCACAGAGAAGAATGCAGTCATGGGTGTGACTGAAAACATGAGAAATAATAATAAAAAAAATATTACCTTAGAAAAAAAAAACCCCACCATTATGTCAAGTATTTCTTTACCTGCTTTTATCTAAGCAAGCCTAAGAATTGTTATGCTTAGGTTTTGTTTAAATCATTTAATTTTACATGCTGGTAAATAAAGTACTTGCCAGCTGGTACTTGGACCTAACCCATTCTAGGTGCTACAGGAATACAAAAGAAGCCAAAGATCCTGAACCAAACAACTTCCAAAACAAGGCCAAGTAGTTTATGAACATTGGTTCTGTTTGCCTGAAAGCTTTGTCACTCCTTAAGGTTGCATTAAAATCTGTAATTATTAAGCTCTCTTATCACCACTGATTGCGTGGTTAGGAATGTGATCTAAATGGCATAGCTACAACAGCCAGGATCAGTGGCTGAAAGAAATTAAGGGGAAAAAACCCACCCAAAAAAGTCAAGAAAAGCCTCAGTCAACTGAGAGGAGTTAAATTGCCTGTTCCCTGCATGGATCAAAAACCAACCATTATATAAACAAAAAATATTTAAAATAAAATATATATCTAAAGAAATTAAGATGAGGTGGCAAAAGCAGAAGTGTAGCTCAAATTTTGCTTTGATGAATTTCATAAAAGAATCAGTATTTTCCAGAATACTTTGCCAGAAATGCTAATTTTTGTAACTTAAAACTTCACTTCTATATCATGCACTTGATTTATTGGCATTGCTATACAAATTTTATGCCCAATTTCTTTTCCAAGCTTTTTTCTTCATTCCCCAACACCGAAAGAATCTGTAACCCCAGGAATAATAATGTTTTGTTTGGAATATTTTCTTTTACACAGACATTGCCCAATCTCTTATCAGTTAGCTAAAATTGCAGACTAAGAGTTTCTCCCTATTTTTAGACAGCAACTGAATCTATCGTCATCCAATACCCAAAGATATAAATTGATAACTATAATTAAGCTTCTGTCATCTTAACATAAACTAATCCGAGGAGTTCTCTAAGGAAGGCAACATCTGCCCACTGGGTCTTGCTCTTTACTATTTTGGTACTTGGCTTGCAAGCCCAAGGAAGTTAGCCATACACGATCTGCACCATAAATTGTAAATAACAAATGCTTGTTTTGAAATAAATAAGTAAATAAAGTAAATACGAGCGAGAGAACACTAACATTCTAAAAATACTAAAATCACTTAGTTGATACTTAAAACCTCAAGGCATATGGAGTTAATTTTGTATGAAAGGTTTCTATTAAAATAATTACCTTCCCATTGAATTACATCTCACTCAGCATCATAAACTGGGTAACACCACAGTATAAATTTCAAACAGTTGTTCCAGGAAAGACTAATTAAGTGTGAAAATTTCCTATCTTGCCTAACTTAACTTTGGAAATTATATTCCTGTTGTGCTTGGCCTGAGGTCCCATTTCAGCTATGTAAACTGATAGAAAAGTAATACGGTTTCAAAGTAATCCAACCCAAAGTACCTAACTGAGATTTTTATTACACAATCAGACCCTAAATATGAACACTGATGCCCTCTGAAATTAAGCAAAACCTCTGCAAAAAAATAGAGGAAAAAATAAACTTACTTGTTGGAACCCCAAGTAGTCTTGGATAGTAGAAGAGACGTAAAAAACCAGAGCATCAGCCGTAACAACTAATACAAAACCATTTAATGCCTGGGGAGGAAACACACCAATGTGTCAGCTTCAGAGACAAAATCCAGCTAATTATTGTGGCTGTAAGTCTACCTATACCCTTGTCTCCCAATAAAATGTGAAGCATGCAAAAACATATCATTATCTAACAGCATAAACGGCAGGATTCTTCATTGCATCTCTCCACAGTATACATGGCTCAATGAAGAAAACTGCATTTAATGAAAAAAAAAAAAAAAAGTTCTTTTGGAAAATTCAGGGGAGAAGCCAAAACCTGTTGATGACTTATTTACTCTTGATTGTAGGAGATGAGGGACAGCAGTATGAGCAACTATAGGTTTATCTAGTATCAACTATTGTTCACAATGCCCGTGTGCCTTCGGTACACCCAGCTGCCTGCAGCACAAATGGGAGCCGTGTCACAAACCCATTCCCAAAATCTGTTCTATTCATAGTGCAGACAGGCCTAAATGGACAGGAAATCAAGCGATCAAGATCCCCTATATAGTCCAAAAAAACATTTTATAGCTTACTTAAAATAGAAAACCTCTGCACAAGCGGACTGTTGCAAGTAAACAATGTTTTTGAAGAGATTTCCCCCTTCACGAAGCAGCAGACTAAGTGGCTCCTTACTCAAAGTCACTCAAAGGGCATTTATCTGAACTCTCAATCAATACGGTTCATGGCAATTGTTGTGATAGCAAACAGTACATTTGTGACTTGGCAGCTCATCTGAAAGGTGCTGATGTACTTCTATGGATTTCAGTCAAGATTTAACAAAAGGCTGTCTCGAGGGACTGGATTAAGTATATTGTGCCACTTAATTTCCTCAGCTACATTCAAAGTCAAATTTGGCCAGCCTACTCAAAACAAATTTTTTTAAACCTCTTTATTAGGCAAAATTATCGTAACTAACAGAAAATGTAAAGTAAGTGAAGGATATCCTATATCTTCCTTTAACAACAAAATATATTTTTATTATGAAACAGCATCATTCTTCCACAAACATTAACTCCCATAGCCCCACACTATGGTAACCACCACAGTTGCTTTTCCATATTTTGCAAAGATATGATTTCACTATTTCTTGTTCTTTTACTAACACAATCTAATTAAGTCAAGGTTAAAGATCTGATTAAATGACTGGGCTTGAAATGCTGTGAACCACCTATTTAATGTGTAGACATTTCTTAATCTATTCTCATAAACAGTTGTGCGCTCTATAAAACCTCCTTATATAAGTTTAGTGAACTTTACCTGAAAACAGTATAAAATTAAAAAAAAAAAGTAATAATCTGAAATTAAATAGTGTAGCCAACCCAAGAAATCTTGAGAAGTTACATAAAATCTCTGGTTTTGATGAAGTTCATGCTAATTCCAAGGGAGCAGGATGCCACAATGGCAGGTGCTTGTGTCTTCTGCTGACCTATTCTGCAGGGCATTTCACCTCAAATGGTTGGTATAAAACTTCTGCGAGCTGCACAGTGTCTAATTCTGGCCCACATGTTAAAATCAGTTATTTTGCTCTGTTTCATACAAAGCCATGGAAAGGTTCTTTTTTGTCCAGTCTGTGACAAAGGGAAACGGCTCCTCTACCTGGAATTCAATCACCTTTTACAGTGGCTCTGGTACGCAGTTCATTTTGAAACAGGATTGTTACTGCAGAAATCAGATGCCGTCTGTAAGCCAGAAATTCTGTAAAATACAAGTTGTTTGCCCAAAAGTCTACTGCAACAAATTACTGGAAGTTCCTTAAAACATCCAGGTATCCAGCGTATACCAATAAGTGGGAGATCAGTTCTCACAGAGGTTTTGGCAAAATGCAATCTTAAAATTATTATCTTTAAAGGCATAATGAAATTTCTCAGTGAGTTTATTGTTTTGGAGCATTGGAGATAATATTTGTGCTTCTACAAAAATACTCTCGATATTCCTAATACAAATGCAATTACAAAACTGTTCATTACTGGTGAGAATTAAGATGTTTTAAAAATTTCTTAGAGGCTGACATTTGACTTGCACTTCATATCATAAACTTGCTTAGACTATGCTAGATTATGTATCCAAAATAAGACTTTGAAGTAATTTAAATTATTTTTTAAAAAGGAGATATAGCTTAATTTTAAGGAAGGCACATCTATGTATTTGATCTCTATTTCCACAATATATTGAATTGGTAAGACAGTTTCTACATTGAAAATTAAAGACATCACAATTTTCTGTTTGTTATGAAACAAGAAAAAACATTTGGTTTTATTTGTTCATCAGATATAAACAACATGGTATATATTCATACCACCTTTGCAAAAAATAGAGAATAAAAAGGAAATGTTCATCATCAGTTATAGTTTATGGAAACCTGTGTGACACAAAAGACTTCTGAGCTTAGACAGAAGGGAAGGTTGTTACCAACATTTACATCTTACTGATGCTCAGTATCTTCTAGAAAATACCCACTTTCATCACTTATTTCTTACATTCCCTAAGAAAACTCTATCTGCATAGTCATTCTCATTATTTTTTTAATATAAAATATTTACAAAACAAGAAATTCAGTTAAGAAAGTCAGTTCATTTACTTACTTCCCAAGAGGGCAGAATTTACAGTAACAAATGTATCATCCATTTCATTTTCATGTTGGAAAGCTGTTCACCTGCAGTAACTCTGTAACGGTTCTTTGTCATACTTTATTAAGGTTAGAAAATTACATACGTGTCCTAGTTTTTTAGTCAGTTAGGAAAAAATTTTCCACTAGCATTAGTTTACAGTAATTGTTTTGTGGGATTCTTAGAACCTGTTTTCATTTCTACCCTTTGAACAGTTAAATTAATTTTGTTCTAAGCAAACCATTGGCTCTGACTGACCTAATGATTTGCCACTTCTGATAAATCAGTGGGAAACCTCTGTAGAAGATAGATTATCAACATATTTCAAATGGAGCTGCAGGTCACAGTAAAATCTGTTTTGTGAAACTAATTAGAACATTGGAATACTTATATTAGTCATTTCTTGAGTTTAATCTAGACCTAGTATTATATCATTATATTTCATATGCTTTGACACTCTAGGGCATTAAAAGAGACCATAAAACAGACTACATAAATAAAAAAAAAAAACCCAACCCTATTTTTCATTAATACTTTCCAGTAGTTCACATTGCTAAAAGATATTGGAAGTATTTTAAAATTTGTCCTGAACCTATACTATGAACTCTGGGTTCTTTCAAACCACTGAGAAAGCAAGATATTCCAGCAAGCCCAGTGTCTTTTAAAGAGAAATAGGTTTTTTAGACAGTTACTCACCAAATTTACAGTAGATGACTAACCTATCTGACCTTTATGAAGATTGTTTCTTTATATTAATATCTTTATTAACAATAGATGCAAAGAGATGGGAAAAAACAACTCTAAGAAATTACACAGAAAGAGTTAAGAGGACCCTGTAGTCTAACACCCACTCTTCAAAGTCATTACTACCACCAGAGAAAAGTGCAAGAGCTGTATAATATTAACCTAAAGAAAATGAGGAAAGAATTTGACAATAAGAAAATTTCCTTTTTTCAATCTCATCAGTGAATAACTGGTACGTTAAATATAATATAATCATTTTTTTTTTTTTTTTTTAATTGTAAATCTTTGTATAATACATCCACTGCAAAACATACCTGCAGTAAGAGTTCTCCTTCCAGGATCTGCATCCCTTCTCCATGTTTTGCTGTTCTACAATTTTCCTGAATGTCATTTCTTTCTGGTCTTGTAGAGTTAGATTTTAATGCAACTAGAAAAAAAGAAAAAAAAGTTGAGTGATCTTTGAAAGGCTTGCTAGAAATTTATGCGATGATGTGCTATTTTGTGTAAGAAAAAAATTATATTTTAAAAATGCTTATAAAGTCAATCTAATGAAAGATTTCTGTTTCAATGTCAGACTTTTTCCTTAACTTTAGAGATAACCCCCACATTTATCATCCATCTCCTTTATAAACTATACTACTTTCACAACAGAATCAGTACTATTGAAATCAATCCAAATCTCATTATTTTATTCCTTTTTTTCTTCTGCTTTTTACTGTAGGGCTCACTTTTAGTTTGTCACTCTTGTTAATAAAGGACATTTTTGTTTTCATACAACAACCTCCTATAACCTAGTAACAACTCTGCTTTAAGGTGCGACAACACTTACACTTATTCTTATCCCATCTAATTTTAGACATCAAACTATGGTACCTCGGATATAAGCCTGCTCTAAACCTAATGCTCCCTTCAGAGAAAGGAAGGAAAGACACAGGAACCCTAAATGCATATTACACATTAAAGAAAACAAAGAAAGCTATTTCAAACAAAAAGGCTTTTTTTTTCTACCATAGTTAAATTTTAACCATTTAAACAATTAAGCAAACTTTCCAATTTCAGATAAAATACTATAATCATGAATCATCATTATTCAGGACTCAAATAGATCCAACTGAAAGAAAAAATTACTCAATGAATAAGGGATGAAGAATCAGACCAAATTGCTACAAAGTACCTGAAAGACATACTACCTCCCATCTCTGCACTGTCTTCTAATAAACAGGACGCTGTCAAGTAAAACTAGATACTCAAAGACTGTCCATAACTCAGAATTTATCTACTTTGCACATAGTTCTAAAAAGAAAAAAAAAAGTCTCCAAATCTGAAATTAGTCTGCATGGGTCTGTAGTGTCTAAACAGCTTAAAATTACTTGAGTAATTGTACCTTAAACCTTTACCATAAAGCTAAACACCACCACCCCCAAGCCCAAAATTTCTAAACTGCAAAGCAAGGGTAATTTATAAAACCAACGGCACTTCTGTAAAACAGCAACAGTTCATCTCATAACAATGAGATATTCACCCTAAGTTCCAAATGATTTTTTCAACCTGCTGAAAACCTTCATTTTTCAGATGCTCAGAACTTTAGTCAAGAATCCTAAAGAACTCCTGTTCACTCACTTTTCAACTAGGTTAAATGATATTTTACACTAAGTATATTAATTGAAAGATAAATTATGCCTTTCAGGTTTTTTTAAGCTATCACTGCAGCTAACAACTTTCAAGCCAGACAGTTTTCATTAAAATATCCCTCAAAGGAAACGCAGAGGAAAAACATGTTCTAAAAAGACATTAACTGATTAATCAGTCAGGAATTTATCTGAGGGTTTGCTTTGAAATTAAAACCTTAATGCTCTTCTTCCTACCAGATAGTCAAAAAGTCCTGTAATAGGCCACACAGAGTTGCAATTGCAAATTCATTTTAAATTCGAGTGAGTGGAAGATGTAGCAATATTTTTTCCCTAAGCATTATTTTAAAAGGATATCTAGAACATTCACTAAAAACCTGTGAAGTCCACTGGCAGTAGAATAAAACTTATTAACCTTTTAATTTACATTGTATGACTATTGAGAAAGCCCACATTCAGCTTTGGAAGTTGCAAGTAAAGATACCTAATCACGCTTGCCATTCTGAAAAATACAATATACAATTACATACAGATGTTTTTCTTTTATAATGTGCAAATAATAAATGAGGGGGAGGAATTACAGGTCATTGACTAGTGAACGATATTCTGCTCTACATCTATCAAGTAATGGAGCTCCAGAGCTCAAACACAGCTTACACACTGGTATGGCTATATTCCTCCTAACTTTCAAAGCGTGTGTATAGGTACACGTGAAGTTACATATTTTGCTGAATTGGAACCTACACCTTTTGCAGAAACCAGAATGTGGATGAAATCAAGCTGTTGTAAACTGAGACAGATGGAAAATTGCTGACAATCTGGGGTAAAAAAAAATGGAAGATACAGTGGAAATTGCAGCTGTATACATCACTGGATGTGTACAACTCCTGAAAAAAAACAAACCCAAGTTCACCTTGTTCTGACAGATAAACCACAGGCCTGCTAGTGCCTGCTGCAAGCCACCCAGTCACTGGAGTTTCTCCCTCAACACCCATAAGGAGGGTGACAAGATCGCACTACAGGGGACTTCACGTTCTGAGACTTTGGAGATGCATCACTAAGTGACAGCTCTAAAACACCTTTTAAAGACTAAGTTGGAAAAAGGTTAACTGTTCCATCTACGGAAAGTAAAATTTTTATCATCCTTCTTCTCAATTAATAAAGGGGCATCAAAACTGAAGTGCAGATGTTGCTTAGGTAGGTGTGGTTTTCCCTTGATTTCACAAAAACTAAATTGCGTTTATTTAATAAAACCCAAATTTTGTTTAGCTGGTACTAGAAAAGGCCAATTTCACAAAAATCAAAAGTCAAATCGGCTAGAAGCACATAAAAATTGCAACAGCAGCATTGGTTTGTGGTTAGGTGGAAGTGAGAAAAATATAAATAATAATGTAGAAAAAAAACCAGGAAAGATGACCAAATATTTCTGTTTAATACTTCTGAGAATAACAAGTGCGATATTTACATTTCACGACAAAAGTCCTGTTAGTCCAACAGAGCTAAACAGAAGTGACTGAATATGGATATTTTAGATCAACAAGACTTGATACATTTTATTCAAGATTTTAAAAACAGCCTGATGAATTTCCTACTGGGGAGACAAGACAATGGAATGGATGATACAGTACTTTGAATAATAAATATTTAAAAGAAGGTAGTAGTAAAAAAAAAAACCCAAACAGTATTCAAACTAAGTATAAACTTTTATTAAAGAAATTATAGATGTAACTTGTAAAGTTTACAATGTCAATATAATTATGGTATGGTAATTACCAGCCCTGTGTGATTAAATTTCTTTATCAATACTCTTCAAGCAAACATTAAAAAAAAAATGCTAGTAAAATTTTAGGTTGACACAAATACAATAAGAGTAACAGAGACAACACTGGTCCCTGACGCTGAGCAACCCTGGCTACCTGGATGCAAACTTGCAACATGTGGTTCAATACGGTCAAACTGAAGGCTACCAGATCCCAACAACAACTGGCCTTTACAGTACGGGAGGGCCATCTTGCGAAGCAGTAATTCTGAAAAGACTTAGTCACAACACACAATACTGTGGCCTCAGAAATACCAGCTAGAGATACAGTAACTGATGATGATGAGGAGAACTAAAGCTAAAAAGGGTAACTCATCCACCAAAGGTAATATTACAGTCAACATCACCTAGTTTAAAATCAGCCATGTATTCTGCGACTTCTCATAGTCTATGTTACTCATGTAGTCAGATGAAATAATCCCAGTAGTTCATTGCTTTATAATTTCTGAATGTCTGAATTAAGTACAACACATCAGCCTATCCCCTCTTAATTTTCAGCCACAGGAAATTAAAACATGAATACTCCCATAGAGTAAATAGAAAAAAAAAATATATATCTCTATACATACTCTAAAAGACATGAAAGACACAATCAAATTCCTTCTCAGAATTTCCCATGAATAACATTAAAGCAAAAAAAAAAAAAGCACAGTTGTTTATACCTGTTAAAAAAAAAAATTCTGCTACACAATTTTAGCAAGAGGGCTAGATTGTAAGCACATGCTTTCCAAGTAGGTTAATGATTGTCACTTAATCCTATGTCCAGAAACAAGCATCATTTCCATTGCCTAGACTTTCCTGATTTGAAGTAAAAGCTAAATCCCAAAGACAACAAAACTAGATAGTGACCTTTAATAGGTTTTCTAGACAGAGAACATCATCAGTTTTTGGTACATTTATTTTACAATTGTGAAATGCTTTAGCACTCAAACCAGCAAATGTAAAAGATAGTCAGTTTTACATTATATCTACAAAGACAAATTAAATAACAATGGTAACATCGGTGTTTACCAACTCCTTATCTGGTTCTGTTACATTCAGGTGACGAGAGATTTGTACAGAGATGTAGTATACTTTAGTAGATTAACAACATATCTGGAAAAAAAATAAATCTGACATACAACTACTTCTTCAGGTATGGAAGAGAATTCAAGCAACTGAGTTCTAACTACTGCTAAAAGCCATATTTAATTTTAAACCCATGTAAGTATTCATTGAAAAATTATTTTCAATACCTAAAGAGAACAGGTATTAAGCAGTCTTCCTTCTTTCCAGGGAATAACATTCAGTATGAGAAAGTGCTTTGGGATATCCCAAACTGCATGAGTTACAAGCAGCATGCTGAATCAACTGATAGTACATGATAGATGAATTTCATGAACTATTTGTTGAGATACTCAGAAATTATTCTCTTTGTTGTAATGCAGAAAATCAGTATGCTTTGCAGCTGCTGGAGTTGTAGGAATAACAACACATCTAGGTCCTAACTGGCCTTTCAGAATGCATTTCCCTCAATATTAGACCTACCGCTTTCACCTTTTATAGGAGAAAATTCTCAGATTCTTCCTCTCTTCAAACCAGGTGCCTGAACTTAGACACACTTAAGATCAACTGTGATTACTCAGTGGATCCAGTTGGAAACAAAACCTTCAAGTCCTTCCCCCACTAGCTGTGAGCAGCGATCAAGAAATTAACAGTTTTTTATGTAATGCAATAATCTTAACTCCTAACAACAGAAGCATAGCAAAGAATATGAGGAAAATTATTAAAAAAAAAAAAAGAGTCTATCCACTGTCTCATTTAATCTCCATGCTGTCCTCCAAGAGAGGCCCTAGATCAGGGTGAAAAAGGCCTCTCACCTTCAAACGCTTGATCTCTAGGGTTTCTATTTGGTAGATATGCTCCCCCAGCTGCGACCCACAACAACTGGTGACCTCTTCCTTCTGGGCTGCCACTCCTGTTCTCAGCAAGAACCTTTGCCATCATTTCCTCACTTGAGAGCCAGCTGCTTTGAAGTCCCATCTCTGCTATTTCATCCAGTTCAGCTTGCAAAATCAATGACCATGCAGCCACCTGTAGCTACCAGAGCACCTTCAGCAGGAATCCTGTAAACAGTGATTCCTTACTCTGTTTACCAGAAGTTACAACACCAGAGAATCGCAAAAGTGTCACAGAGCAAGTGCAAATACACTCTACTGACATACTCGAGGGCACTACCTGTACTAATTGTTGCAAAGTTAATAAAGTAACTGGAGAGGGAGAGAATTCAGCATAAGGTGTATGTCAGCAACTATCTAGCCAACTTTCTAATGGGCATTCATATAGAAGCCTGATTTAACACACAAATACTTGTCTACTTTACTATTACTTTAAGAAAATAATATTGGCAGTTAAACTTCTTCAAGTAATACAGAAAAGCATTCAAAACCCATTCCAGTTTCCCTTTCCATGAAAGAAGTAACACACCTACAATATTTGGACAAATATTCAAAAGGAATATCAGTAAAAATGAAACCTAATAAAAATGCCTTTAACCTGCACGTGACTACTGTCTTATGGAATATTCAGTTGTCTGGCCATAGAACAACAGATGAACATCCCTAGTAGTGTTTATCAGGACACTGGCAATACGCAACTCAGCCAAACCAAGTTCTATTATACTGTTTTCCTCAAGTCTAGCAACTACTTAATTTGAAAAAAAAGTGCATGTTTGCAAAGCATCAGGAAGAACAAAATAAACAAGAAAAAAAAGGTAATTTTTTTCTGTGTTGAGTGAATAAAGAAGTTTTTCTAACATAAGTGAAGAAAATATACTACATTTGCTGGTGCTCAGCTGTGGAGGCTGGAAAGATTATTCTCAACTGAAACCTGAGCATTCCCACACCAAATGTCTCTTATTATTATTAAAGGAGTGAAGAAATGTATGATTAAGCAGACTTTCCATCTCAAAATTCGCCTAAACCAGCCATGTGTTCTAAGAGTGCTGAATACAAACCGATTCAGCTATTGCTGGCTGAAAAGCTTCATGGAAACCATACCAAGATACTCTACGGTTAGAACCTTTTCTCTTTCCTACCTTTTCTTCCCCAAAGAAAAAGCATAGCAAAAAGTTTTTGAGGAGCCAGGGTAGCTCACCGCAGAGAGGTGTAGAGAAAGGAATATCAAGATGCCAAATTTTAACTGGGCCTTTAAAAATCAGATTGAGATGCAACAAATTACTTAAATCAGGCTGGAGATAATTTTTACTTTTAGGTGAATGATCTGTTCAAGCCTAAAACTGTATTGAAGTAACACTTGCCTAATATCACAAGTATATCGTTAGCACATCAGTCATGCAGTCCTGGAATTTAATCTTAAAGAGCTTCCCAGAACTGCTTTATATCCAATTTTGGCACAGTTCCCACAATGCGGCCAAACAGGTCAAAGTTTGCAGTCAGAGCCAATTTAGACTGTTTCATAACCTTTTCAGTAGAATTATAAAATTCAACTAGTCTGTTCTAGATTACTTTAAAAAACAACAGTTCTCATGAGGGGGGTGGTCTTACTCGCTTCAGCAACAAATGCTAATCCCCAACATGAAGTTCACCAGCCAAAACAAGGAGGGCACTGCTGAGAAAACCGAGTTTAATATTAAACTCTTGCCTAAATCATTAACATACGCTAAATTGTTTACACTGGCAAAAGATCCATTTTAAGTGGGAGAAAATAGTGTATATATATATCCATGTATCTATATGCAACTTTAGCTATCTCCTTTACTTAAGATAATATGAAACGTTTTGCACCTGCTATCTCTGAGACTGTAAAGGGAAAAACGTTTATGAAAGTTATTAAGTAACACAAAGAAAAAAATGCAATTAATGATTTTTTTAAAAACATGCATTGATTGCATATCTTGTAAATAGCTACACTTCTACTAGATAGCATAAATGGTACATTTCATTAATACGACTTGCTAAGGATTGCTCTGTACTTAGAGATACAAGACAAAAATACAATTCAGAATTATAACTGTATCTCTAAAGTTTTAGTTATGTTACACAAAGAGGTAAGATAGACTTCTGTGTAGGCTGCATGTACAAGTAAAACATGTTACATATGCGGAAAAAAGAGTTTTCACCGTATTTTGCATACTTAAGTTTTGCATTTCCTACCCCTTCATTTATGAATTCTGAATAATTTTCAAGATAGCTTTATATTGTTTATTTATATCCTACTAACAGCTGAGCAAGTATTTACACCAAAGTACTAAAAGAAAAAAAAAGGCAATGTATGGTAGACAATTTATCTTTGTTCACAGAAATTCTGATAAGTCAATTAAATTTATAATTATGCCACCAATTTAGCAAAATTTTGTCATTTATTTGGTCAGCTGGCTCTTGGTCTCATGCACTCAGTTTCCACACGATCAGATTTTTGACACATCCTTGTTTTTAGTACTGACAAGTTTATAATATTGAAAACTTCCATGTTTTCATTTTCTAATTCCAATATCTTGGCCTCCCATTACTGTGCCATCTATTAACAATTAAATCTGAAAGTTGTGATATGCCACCAATTAACAATTAAATCTGAAAGTTGTGATATGCATCAGCATTTTTATTTCTTACATGTCTGAAGAGGAAACAATTTAAGGGCAGTCTTCCTTGTAAATTTAAAATACAGCTTGTAAATTACAGTAAACTATGGATGGATGGATAACAACATGTATTTTCCATTAGTATCAAAACACCAAAAAGTAAATACATTAATAAAAATGTAAAAAATACATCCCTGTTCTGACACACTCTGGAGCAATATATGCAAAAAACAATTTACAAAAGTAGTCATGGAAGCTGAATAACAGGATTTTGTAAACTTAAGCAAAATGAGTGTGAAATTGTACATTTGGGAGTGACTAGTAACAAAGGATACCTTTTTCCTCTTAAGCATGTGAATGACCGAATGTGCCAAATTATGACAATACTGGAATTGCTTTCAAAGAATACATTTTACTTTTAAAGCAGAAAAATACCAATAAAACATATGCAGGAGCTGCCTATATTTTGATATTTCCATAAAAAAAGCCAAACAAAGGTTAAAAAAATTAGTAACAAACAACCTTTGGCCTCAGAGGACATGGTGCTTTGATTCCTGAGCATATTTTCAGCTAACGTTGAGACATTTAAACATGTCTACTTATTTCAGAAAAGCAATTGAAAGAACCTATGAGCCATGGGAGACAGGTATTTCTTGATTTGGCCTCAAAGAAATTATTCATGGTTCAAGAGAGAGAAAATGCCATGAAGCAGCTATCACAAGAGGATAAACCATATCACCATTAATACTTTCAAAGAAATATTAGTAGGTTATGGCGGGTGAAAGAAGAAAAAAGAGACTGAGGGGGAATAACACTTTTACCAGAACAAGTTTTAACGAGAGATGGAAAAAAAAAAAGCCTGAAAAAAGTATTTCCACTAATTAAAAAAGTAGAAGAGAACAAGGGTAAAAAGTAAGTGGTCAGGTTCTGGGAATTTCCTGAGCTTTTGAGAATCAATAACTTAACTGCTGTACAGATACAGATTGCCTACTGATGTGTACCAATCTCTAGAAATCAAGAATTTCCAGGCATGCATCTCGTTTGCAATGCAGATTTTGTTCCAGTGGCTCAAACCAGAGTCCCTCAGTTCCACAGACCTGCACTGAACACAATGCAAGTTCTGCACTCCTCAATTTTCAGTCATCCAGTACTTTCTAGTTTAACCCAAATTCAAACCAAGTAACATCCAAACTCATCAGCTATACAATCAGACATGGCAGAGAGAGCACAAGTCTACCCAGCTGTGAGGATGTTCAAGTATACAAGAAATTTTCTTCAAGGGAGGAAGAAATGTAGGATTTTTCCCAAAATGCTTAGGCTAGAGATAAAAGAGAAAAAGGAAATTTTCGTCTCTAAAAGTGGATGATTCTGAGAGTTAAAAGTGCCTTAATACAAAAGGTTTCAACAGAAACTATTAGGAATCTTTAGGGGTTGCCACCAAAGCAACTGCTACAATAAAGCCGTATTTGTTTGCTAGACTAAAGAGAACTATTTATACTTTTGGTATAATCAAGATATAGAACTTGAATATTAAGTTTCTATTAAGAATCGTTCTTGAGCATTTCACAGACCATGGATGAAAGCAGACTTACAAACCAAAAATAAACCAGTAAATATTTTGTCAACATTGGACTGAAATTACTCAAGGTAGAGCTCCAGAACTTCCCAAGGGCCTGCTGTACTTACACTTCAGACATGTCTTCATACATATTTTACACTCAACAACAGAAAAGCACAGAAGCGGTACACATTACTTGAACTGCTGCAGGAATCTAAAATATTCTCTTCATTGCAATCAATGTATAACAAATATACATGAGGAATAAAACCAGTACACAGCATTTTTCTCAATGCCAAGTACCATGTTTTTTGAATGTGTGATATTTCGGATTCACCCAACAAAACCAATCTAATTTTAAAATGACCTTGGGCTTCCCCCACTATACAAAAAAGGTCCAAAGTGCAAAATATTATTTTCCATTTATCTGTGATCAAATACTATGCTTAAATAATTTAGCACAAAAGCTATTTTTGGCATAAGGAAGTCTGTTGCTTGCCCTTTCAAAGTTGACATGTCTGTGAGCTCAGACCAGTGCTACTTGGTTTCTAGGTCTATGGCAAGGACACATTTCCAACATTCAGAGTTATAAATCATAAGACGGACAAAAACCTGGCAGGAGTATCACCTTTTTTTTCTATCTAAACTTCAATCAAATTTCACTGGCCAAGACTCAAAGGGAGCTGTGAATTTCCCAGAAATTGCATTTCTGGATCACAAGATTATTTATGAGACAGTAAATGAGTTTACTGTTCCACTGTAAAAAAAACAAACTTTTTTTTTTTTTTTTTACATTTAATATTGCTGCTTGGTAAAATTTACCACCCCCACCACCAAACCAAACAAAACAGAAAAAAAAAACACTTTCAAAAGGTTTCAAAACCCTTCTGTACACCTTTTGTTGATAAACCACTTTATCCTGGAATACTGTAACATAATATTTTAATTTCCCTTTCTTCAGTCTGTTTTTGATATATTATACTTTAACACAGTACGTATTTGAATAAAAATCTTCTTCTATAGAAGAAGATTTTTATTTAAATTTGTCATTTAAATAATTTTATTACATGGTATATATTTAAAAAATTTCATACAAATGCATATCAGCAACTTTTAAAAGTGTCTTAAAGTTACACAAAGGTGAACCAACAAGTCAGTAATCCACTTGCCGTTTTACTGCATGTAGAGTTATGCGTTTACTGAACCGCAATTTCAATCATAAAACTCATTTATAATAAAACTAGGAGATATATTTTAATAGCTTGTTGTACTGACAACCCATTGTTCTGCTAAGTGCGTAACTACATGGGTAAATACTAAACAGGAAGAAGAAGAAAACCATAAACCCCTTCTTTCTGGCACCTGAAATATGGGAAAGCCTCTACTAAAAAGCTCCAGCTCTCCCTAGTATTCTTTTTATACCAGCAGAAAGCCTCTTAGAAGAAACGTACCTTAACCTCTCTCTCCTATGGAAAGCTGAATAGGTAACGGCAGGTAACCAGGACAGGAATTAGATCTTGCCTAATGAGTTTATTTGTGATGGGCTAAACGTATAGCAACTTCCTAAGCCAGAATTTGGACAAGACACTGGGTTTCCACCGTTATTTTGGAGAAACATCACAGTTAAATCTCCTAAAAGAATGACGGTTTAACTGCAACAGTCTCCAAAACCGACAGCTGTCTTTCCCCACGGCTTCAGTCACAGCAGTGTTTTAAGACAGCAGAACTACTATCTAAAAATGAGAAAGGGAATAAACAGTACAGCATCTGTGGCTTAGGTATATTTTTCACATGGTAACAGACACTGTTATACTTTTCAAGTAAATATAGGATTATAAGCTACACTACAGCGTATACACGGGGCAGGGTGTGTGGTGGGCGGGCGAGAAAGAGGAAGACAGAGAGGCTGAAGACAAGGAGGAAGTTATCAAAAATATGCCTAAAAGTTGAGAGGATGGATGGTTTTGTGGTTCTGACACCGTCTTCCTGTGCGATGTGGTGGAAATCATACAGGCACCATACACTTCATTTCCTTAACTATGAAACCGGAATAAGAGCACTTCTAACTCCAGCAGCACGGCAAGGATAAACGCAGTAAAGATTTAGAAGTTCAGATTGTCTAATTGGGAGAGATTTTAGTGCCTCATATGAAAATCGTATTAGATAATACATAGTTTAAAGCTTATGACTGCACAATATTTCAATATCATCTTTCCTGACAACTTTAGTTTGTTATACTGAACTGTAAAGTTTATGAATTAAAGACCTATGAATGATTATAGTCTAAATATAACAAACAAGGTAAAAATTTCAATGGCGTTCTACACAGAGAGCAGAAAAAGGGAAAAAAGGTTGGACTGAATTTCATCCCAGGTACTTTTACTGAAGACTCTGCTTAGGAGGTCACACAGGACAGAGGCCTGTATTTTTGATGAAGCATCAGAAAGCAGAATTAGCAGCGGCAAGCATTATATAACTCATGTTGTTAAGGGTTAGACTGTGATGCAAAGGAAAACTGTGTTTTATTCATTACAGCCCTAAGGAAGAAGGAAGGAGAAAGGCAAGGAAGGCTGTGAAGAAGGGGAACTGGAGCAAACAGGCTAAACTCTGGAAGAAGAGGACTTGAGGGAAACAGGAACCTCTGCCTCCTGTCATCTGCTCTCCCCCACAGGGATGCATTTCACAGAGGGCCTGCTTTAGTCCGTCCACGAGTGAACCTGTGAATACCTCCATTTTCAGAAAGAAGTGGTCTGATAAAACCACAGACAAACCATGGGTCTAAGTTTTGCAAAGCTTATTCCATTAATTCTAACATTAGAGGACTTTATACTAAATATTAAAATACACACATTTGCTACTGGACAACTCATTTACCAGTCTTTCAGAAAAGTAACTGCTCGGTTGAGTGGGAAGTGTATGAAGACAGCCACAGTAAAGATAAAGCAAAAGGCTAGTTTGATTAGTGCGTTACCAGGCACATCCACCAGTTCTCATAGAGAGGACCTTTTTTTACCTTAAAAATATTTTAACGTATTTTATGTTTTTAAGATTCAAAATTTAATCTAGAGTTTTACTTATCATTTAAATAATCAGTCCAGTTAAGGCTCTATTGCCAAAAATCTAAACACAGAAATGATACATCCCTTTTGTAGCACAAGCTTTTCGGTAAACCAAAACCTACAAAAAATTGCCTCAATATTTTCAATACTTCCATTCTACTGTTAAACTGCCTCAGAAATCAAGATAGATACTCAAACAGTATTCATTATGCATCACCATTTAATTGATCCACTGATACACATAAACAAAGAAAGCTCCTGCCTTGAGAAGATTGCCGTGGATGGCAACCACACAAAAACAAAAGGTGAGCGATAGCATCTCAGACTTCTAATACAAGATTTCAGTTTCTTGTTGCAGTTTCACTCTTTAGAAGAACTACATGACTTGTGCAGACTTGCAGAGTTTTTTTGGTTGGGGAGAGGAGGTGTTTTGAGGGTTTGGGGTTTTCTGTTTGTTTTCTGTTTGTATTGGGGGTGTGTGTGCGCGTGTTTGTTTTCAAACCATTTAGACATACAACTTATTGTGAGAATCTGACAGCACAAGGGACCTTTGTAGAGTTGTGACACTACCTGGCCATGGAGCTGATAAGGTACCCATGATGTGTTGTTGCAGAATCTTGTATCTCTGGAGTTGACAATTCTACACCACAATTTAAAAGGTATTTCCATCCGTTTCCACATAACTTTGTTCCACAGTTTTACATAAAATATGAGACTTTGCTAGATGCACAGAAAGAACGGCCCATTTCACTGACTCTTCGTTTCACACACATTCCTTTCTTGTTCAGGAATTCCATATATTCCTATTTCTAAAGAAACTTCGACATTTGAAAGGCTGTACGTACGTAATTACCATTTCCTCTTGAAATGCTTTTTGAAGCATATTCGACCTTCACTGCAGCTGAAATGGCATTAGAAAGTTAAGCTGGAAGGTGCCATGTCTTAAAGGAGACAAAGCAACATTTTCAGTCAGTAACCGCTGTAAGAATTTAAGACTTGAGAGGGACCACATCACCACAGTAAATACTAAGCTAAATCTTAAGAATATTTAGTCCCTCCTCTTTTTTTCTGAAATTCTAGTAAGGCTTATTTTGCTACTAGAAACCTTCAAATCTCCAGTGCACATTTTATCATGTCCAGCTTATTCCTATGTCCTCCTGTGACAGCACCGCCCATTAACTTCAACAGCTCTTCTCCCTTCTCAGTGTTACCCTACCTGGTATATTCATAGACAGAAATCATAACCTCTAGCCTTCATTTTGCCACGCTAAACGTGACAAACTCAGAGTCATCTCCTGTAATACACACTCTCTAGGCCTTCTCTGCACCTGTTCCAATTATATTCTTAAGACCCTGACTTAATTTTACAAACTGAATGACATTTCTCTCTCTCAGTTCTTCTAGAGAATCTTAGTTGTTTTAAATTGAATTTGATAAATGGAGTAACCATGTATTATGGGAATGGACCATCCAATACTATCTTCAATACCGCTTCAGGAGACTCCACCAAAATCTTCAGAAGGAAGAAACAGAAGACAACTAGTCCAACTTAAATACAGCGATGGGGAGGACTGTTCATTAAGTCCCACCAGAAAAGCTGAAACAAGCACAACTACAAGTTTATAAAAATACTTTTAATCGGTATTTATTAACTGTAGCTACTGAAGTGAAAAACATTCTTAACATTTTAGTAGGTGGTTTGACCAGTTATTGTCTGGCTCCCAGACTTCTGAAGACAGTTACATAATAGGAAATACTGTTTTAACATGGACAATTGTAATAGAAATTGATATGGCTATAGGCCAGAGTACTGTACAACTCAACTCCAGAAGGCCAGATCCATATAAAGGACCTGATACATGAAATGTGGGGTTCTATACCCAATATACTATTTAGAAACCTCACAATCTAAATACCATACGTACTTCAGTTTCCTAAGTTTCACCGTAAGCCCCACCACGTATAGCTGCCATACCTCCCTCTGGATGGGAAAGAATGGCTTGGTATCCACTTCACCCTGACCCCAAGCATAGTCCAGAAACTAGGTGTTCTCCTGGCTCTCCCCCATATGGTATAAATCCAGGTTCTTCTGACAGCTGGTAGCCACTGATTCTTTTATGTCTGGAGAAAATTACATAGCCCTTTTTTAGAGTATCAGGACACGCTAAACTGAGGTTTCATTCCCCTCTCTGCTACAGGTGGTTCCCACTCCTCTCTTCCACTGCAGTAGAAGTAAGTCTTAAAGCTGGGGGCACAGGTAAAACCTACTCTTCCTGTTAAAAATTTTCTATCATACAGAAAAGAATCAAAAAGCTTCTCAAGCCTGAAAGTTAAAATCAGAGAGCAGGTTCCCAGCTGGGGCACTGACCACAAAGGACAAGATCAGTCCCTGCTCCAGACCCTGCTGAAAGGGCCATTCTGCTCTTTTATGGGATGGATGCTTACAGTCATAGAATCATTAAGGTTGGAAAAGACCTCTAAGAAGCGCATAACCTAGTCCAGAAAACTGAGTTTTCAAAGGACTTCAGATCAAGTAAGATAATTAAGAGAAGTCAGAAGTCATTTAACAGGGAGCATACTGAATTAATCTTGACAGCACATTTCTTAAGATGTAAAACACGTTTTTTATAGATAAGGCTACAATATCATCGGTAATGATATCTGCCCACAGAGTGAACACTGCAACAGAGAATTAGCATTAACTGATTTTGGCCTCCACATAGAAAAAACAGAAACAAGCTTAAAGCCAAAATTTGATGGCACCTTTATTTATAATGAATGTAATAACGTGTATACATTTGCTTGTGAACACCTGCATGAAATTAAACTTGTTTTTACAGTTACATAGATTGTTCAGGCTCTTACCAAGATAAATGTACTTTTGTTTCTTTGCTTCAAAATTTCAGTTAGAAGTTTGTGCCATGCCTGCATCAAGTATATTCAGATTCATATTAGAGTAAGCACAAATCAACTCATATTTTAATGGTGCCATCTGTCTTTTTTTTTTTTGTAATCTTCTGCCAATACAGCAGAAGATCAAATGAAATAAAATCTAAACATGAGGTTTCACTTACCCTGCCACAAGAAATAATGTTCAAGGTGGCAAAGACAGATCTGTTTGATAATTATGTATTTTCTGCTAAATTGTTCCATATGCTTAGAATATTTGGGATTTAGCCAGGAAGAAAAGCAAAAGCACTTCTGGTAGTTGAGCAGTTCCTCCCCAAAATGTGCATCAAGTTATCTTTGCACAAATGATTCTTAGGTAAAAGGATTTATATTAGCTATTTCTGTTCACTATGTTCACCAGAAACCCCCCCCACGTAATTCCAGAAATATATGCATTTAGCTTAACAGTTTAAAATGAGAAAATTGTGCAAAAATACTTTTAAATACTCTATTGACAATTTCACTCAATTGACTCCATCTGCTTTACTAGGCCTTTTGAATTATTAACAACATTTATAAATATATTCCTTTGACAACTGTCATTGATGACAAAATATATTTTTATATAAAACAGTCCAGTGCAGTTGCAACTATTCACCATCTCTGTTTAATCTTTTAATAGAAACTAAGTTTTATTCCCATATTTATAATTTAAGACATTTGCTTTAGTTCTAAAATTAACCCATCTAATTAAAGATTAGCTTTGATAAAACAGAATGAGAAACTATTATTAGTTTTAATATGTTAGTGAGGGAAACACATAGAAGACAGATTACAAGATGACACGGAGCTCTCCCCGGGATTCAGACGGTGACTGTTACTGATCGGAACCCCGCTTCCTTCCTGCATCCCAGGCCTTTGTGCAGAAGGATTCTGAACTCATCAAGACTTCTAATTAGTAGTTGTAAACTACATCTTATTCTGATATTTTTTTTTCAAATATACTGCTGCTATGAAGTGTTTTGTAGAAATGAGTACCAACTGATTCCAGGCACAGCTTCGTACTATCACCCTGACCTTACAGTACAAAAGGAACAGCAACATGAGAATTTTTGGCAAAAGCTATATGCATCTCCCTTACTGCCTCACACGTCACCATTTCTGTAGAAAAACTGCCAATCATAATTTAAGGAATTAATTTTACCTTTACATTTAATACATCACATAAATTTATAAAAGGAAATAGAAGAACGTTTCTATTTCTCCAACAGAGATGAAAACTTCTTAGAAGAGTTTGATAGCACTTACATACAAACAAATTTTGGATATAGTTTAATAATTCTGCAGTTTAGTTTCAGATATCTGCATTCCAAATGAGTATAAAGTTGAACGATCCTCGTTCTTATAACAAAACACAAGTAATAAGATGGAAACAAATGCAATGGTTCAAAGAACAGAAGGGTTTGATTTGTGAAGGTAAGACAGTCATCAAACACTACCCCCAGCCTGCTTTCCCACCTGAAAGTGGACATTACTAGCTCTACAACTTGGGTATCTCTGGCAGGGGACATATTTACCTTTAAGCTATGATAGTTCACAGCATATGGTGCTCATGTAAAACAAAAACAACAGCGCTTCCTTAATACGGTGAGTAGTAGACAGCTGCAACTCAATGTTCACAGCCATCCAGCTTCAGCCATTGCTGCAGAGCTCAACGGCTAATGCGAGCCAGAAGCCCGAATAAAGTTTAACAGAACTTTTTGTAAGTTCTAGAACTTTTGTAAGTTATTAGAACAATTTGTAAGCCCCCTTTGCATACATTAAATGATATTTGCAAGTGTGATGGCTGAATATTAAATGTCACTGAATCCAACATTATATTTATCAAAGAGAGCAGAAGATGAACACTACTATCTTTTCCCTACAAATGTTAATATTCCATAAACAGCTCTTAACTCTCTCTGACCCAGACATATTCAATTAAAACAAATAGGCTGTGCAAGGTTGCTGGAAAAGTTAGTGATTTATGTTATTTTACCAATTGAGGAAAAGTGAAATGAGCCTATACTGTCTCCAGTTTTGTGGTACATATGTGTATCAACTACTCAGAAAAAAAAAATTCACCCTGCTAAAAGCATAACTTCTGACTGGTCTCTCAGTATGTTTAAACACAAAAGTTCAAGTGCAAAAGGGAATTACAAAGGCATATTATTGGTGATGACTATACTAATGTGTGAGCAGAGGGAGGTACCGACCTGTACAAAGCTAAAATAGCAGGTGGGATAGACATGGTCTGTTTTGCCCAAAGCATATCCAGAACCTCTGAGATGGAACTGATCTCGTTCAGTCTCATAAAAGACAGACGAAATTTCCACACGTTCATTCAGGACATCCTGGCTTTCTAGGGCAGACAAAAAGTTATCATATTGCTATCAACTTTCCTAGCCTGCTTCTAGCTTTAGCAACAAAAGAAGCTATCAAAAAAGCAGTGTCTATAGTATCAAATTTGTTTTCCTGCTCTTCATGCAGGTTGTGAAAACTACCAATATTTGCCTCTCTCCTCAAACATAACTGGCATATAATTTAAGGGCGAATTATAAATAAACTAGATGGAGTTCAGTAATGTATTGCTTAAGAAAGGAACTATGGGTGTTTAGTCTAGTTAGTACTGTAGTAATTTACAACTTTCTGCTTTTATGTACCAAATGGCATTTCCATCCTTAGATCCTAGTGCCAAAAAAATCTACTATTTCATTTCAAACATTTAGCAGTATTACACCGACTATGCATACTGCCAGCTCTGCAGAATAAATTCAAGTAACAAAATATTTGACATCCAACCTGTTCCCTGGAAGCAACTTACTCTGCAAGCAAAACAGCAAAAGCTTCTGCTATAAACAATTCATCCTGCTCATAAGACTAAAAATCAAATTTGGGTATCACAGCTGATTACAATTTTCATTGTTGCATGGCATAAAAATACAAAAATAATTAGCTTTTACAAAATTATTTCTTATTTGCATCTCTTAGCTCCATTTATCTTACGCATGTAACTTCCTTATACATAGCCTTCAAGTGGGGTGACAATTCATCTTTAAATTCAATTTGAAGAACACAGTCCATTGTCACATTCAGAAAGGAGACAGCAACATTTATTTTCAGAGACGTACGTGGAAAAGATGACGCTGTAGAAATGTTATATTTGAGCTTACTGCATCAGCTAACAGTTTACCAGGTTAAGATTAATTTTTGAGTTTCCAGAAATTACACAAGTATCATTTAAGTGCAAATAGGTTAAGGCTATTATCAATGTCTTGAGAGGAAAAGAGTTCAGTTTGTGGCCTTAATATATATCTAAATATAGTAAATATCCCATAATACAGAATTTTTTATTTCCTAGGTTGATTTTTGACAGAAAGTAGCATTTAGTAAAATATTTTAGTGCTTTGGTTCCTACTGATTGTAATGATGGCATCACAAAAAAAAAAAAGCTATTAAAATACAGAACTGATTCCCTAGACATCTCACAGATGCTGCCAAATGAGCTACACCCTCTGCTAAGCATTAAGTTTCTAATTAAGGGAGATTAAATCCTCCTGTGTCATAGCATGGTGGTAACACTGAAAGCAATAATCTTGACCACGCATCTTCCCAGAGAACCTTCCGCATATCTATAGGTCTGAAGAATGCCTATGAGCATTAATGGTATGATTTGCATTTTAGAAGTCCCTTGAACATGGAGTTCAAATTCTTGATGCTAAGAAGGGTCCTAATAGCACCTACTGAGTTCTTCCATCAGAGAAGGTGAACAGAAAGGAGAGAATCTGGTCATGACATATAAAGTCAGTAAACACCTATATAAAGACAGGAATTCCCTCCGGGGAGAGATCATGGAGCCCTAGAAGGATGCCTGTAAGAATCACATAGCTGTGCAGACAGTGCCATCATGAAACCCTGAGTTAGAAAATCTGAAAATGTCTGAAATACAGCTGTGTTCTCACTGCTGTAGCTACTTTAATATGGTTGTGGGTACGGGGTTGGCTAATGCAGCCAAAGAATCTTCAGAATACTTGAAAGATACCTCAAGTATGAAAATATTTATATACAGTGTAAATTCCCATGTTTTATTTTCATCCTGAAAGGAATGTGACCCACTTTACGAAAGAGAGCAACTTTAGGCTTGGGGGCCATTACCAAATCAGAAGGGAGACAGATCTTTTCCCATATGATTTCACACAGATAAGATCCCATAAAGTTTCAAGCAGCACATGACTTTGAACAGCACTGAAAGATTCTGCAAAGGCCATTCTCTCTGAGACAGAAGCAGAAGTGTTTTCTGAACAGTTATAACCATCTAATAGTGTATCATTTGAATCTGTCCCCTTCCACCTGATATGACCTTCCTTCCCCGTTCGTTTCCATTTATGTGCCTTAATCAGGCAAGTCCTCTCCAAGAGATTATAAAGTAATTTACATATGGGCTTCCTGGGAGAGAGGAGGCAAAAATGAACATGGCTATATTCCTTCCTAGGACACTTAGGAGCTTAAACTGGGAAAATAAGGTGAAGGGCTAACAATGAGAGAGTCTTAGCTGTTTATCACCACTCCCCGTTCATTTCCATTTATGTGCCTTAATCAGGCAAGTCCTCTCCAAGAGATTATAAAGTAATTTACATATGGGCTTCCTGGGAGAGAGGAGGCAAAAATGAACATGGCTATATTCCTTCCTAGGACACTTAGGAGCTTAAACTGGGAAAATAAGGTGAAGGGCTAACAATGAGAGAGTCTTAGCTGTTTATCACCAGGTTAGTCACTAACAGTCAGGTATGAGACCTCAGTTAGAGGAAGGCACAAAAAGACGTCAGATAATCTGTCCCCACTCTCGCACTTCAGATAGTATCTCTCTCCATTAAAAGGTAGAATGAAAACTATCTATAAAATGTAATAGCCCTCCCAAAACCATGTCTTTGTGTATAGATGTAGCGACTTGTTTGAGCCATACTGTTCCAGAGATGAGATGCATTTCACAACGCGAGCTGCTCCTCAGCACTGCTACTTGAACTGATGAATGGAAACGTGTTTCTGGTGCTACCATTTATATCTCCTTTGCACTAGATAAACATAGACTGGAATGGATGTTGCAGGTGACATAAAATGACAGCAAAGTAATTTGAAGTTGGGAGGTGTGGAATAGAAACACTTGCTACAGTTCCTCTCAAACACAGCCATGTTTCCCCATTTTGTGCAAGCTTTTTGTCACATTCTTCTGTTTTGGTCTAATTCAGACGGATTAAAATCCTGCCGGAAAAAAGCTTATAAAAGAGTCCTCCAGTGTTCTTGCACATGTAACAGGTGGAGCCTGATGTCATATTACTTTAAAAAGTTTGACTGCTCAGGCACTTCCTCTTCCTGTCAGTAGTATCTCTAATACTTTCTTCTCTTAAGTTAGAAGAGGCAGTGTAAGGCTCACTACATTTTTTACATTATTAGTGATCCAACTCTTTGCTTGAATTATTTTTTCCTATATAGCTTATAATAGTTATTACAATACTCCACCATTCCATCTTTTTCCAGGCTTCCTTATTGCTTAATGTAAAATGTTTTTCTTTCTTAGTCTAACTATGCTTTTAAACTTCTCATTTGTATATGCAGATTTTATAGCTTTCTCTCTCTTTTACCAGGTGTCTGTCTTATTTAATTCTGTGACCAAGCATCCTAATGATTTTGTAGAAATGTCCTCTGCTTTTATCCAGTCTTGGCTTTCTTTTTTTTTTTTTTCTTTTTTTTTTTTTATTTTTTATTTTTTTACAGTTATTTTACTGGAAAAGCATTTGCTGAAGAGGTCAAAAATCAACTGATCCATTTCATGCATTCATCACTTCTTGAAATTTTGCCCCAACTTTTGATTCTGAACATACCCTAAATCACATTTTATGAGCAGGCAGCTCGGATCCATTTGGTGACGGGTGATCTGCTTGCACACACAGGCCCATTCTAACAAATATTTTTTTTCTTTACAATCAAGGCCTTTTATCGTTTACAAAAGTTAACCTTTACTTGGCCTGTACAGCAAAACAAGACTTTTTTTTTTTTTAAGCTTGTTCCCACCACTGCAAGCACTTTCAATTAAGCAAGCAGAAGTTGTGTCCAAGAAGGAAACCACCTTGCACAACATAGCACTCAAGAGTCCAGGCAATTAGCCACTTTTTTTTATTTTCTCAGTGTTTCTTTCTATATCACTGATGCAAAAATGTTAAAACAGCAACAGAAACACCATAACTTATCATGAACTGAAACTACCTAGTAACCTTTTCTTCTGATATGGTTTGAGAAGCAATTGTCTATTTACTCTTGAATTCTGAGGTGAGTTAAATATTTAAGTGCTGGTTTTAAAACATTTTCAAAAGATACAAATCAGACTAAAAGCAATTGGAAAGCCTGTTGACAGTATTCTGCTAAACTCTTCCTAATTCAGCTCAAATATGCAAATCTCATAACATCAGCAGTTTATCCTCAACAATTTCTTGACAGAGATCTCTTGACTTTTGAGGTACCAGAAATGTCACAATTCTGAAAAAAAAAATTCTAGTGCTAGACCAAACAGTAAAGTTGTATTAGCAACTACAGAAAAATTATGACCAAAAGTAATGAATTGTTGGGGTTGGTTTTTTTTCACATCTGTAGAATTAATTCCATTTTCAATACCTTGCATAATATTCTAGTCCTCCATGTGAGATATCAGAAGAGGGAGAGTTTATCAAGTTAGTTACATGGCAGATGATGTTAATCAACCCTACTGGCTTACACAAAAATGCCAGCTGCATGCTTAGAGCAAAATGCTTTGCAATTTACATTTTGCAAAGCAATTGAATTCTTTTCCCTACAGTATCACACCCACGTAGAGTCAGTGTTTCTTTGAAAAGCATTAAGAATGCCACAGCTACTGGTAAACATGCCCGAAGTTATGACATTGAAGAAACACCCTTACTGGTTTTAAAAGCACTTTATAGAACAAAGACATTAGATACTACTAGATTTGCCTAACGTATATACCATAAAGGTATAAAAACCTGTTTTAAAACATTCATATAACCCAATAACTTGAAGTTTAACCAGATTGTGTATGAGATTTTCCTCAACGTTCATAGCATGCTTTCTTTTGACCCATTCCCAAAATGCAGCTCAGCAAGCCCTGAACTGTTTGTTGAAGCAGATTGGTGTTTCTCTTTACCGTTAAAAGACTAAAATAAAAATAAATGAAAAATCTCCTGTTATAGATCTGAAAAAAACATTATACACCACTGAATTGCTCACAACACAGATTAAAACCAACTCAAGTTCTGCTACACAGGACAGCTGAACTCAGTTTTTTTGTACGTTCTTACCCTTTTTAATGTTGCTTTTTAAAGAAAGAGTAACAGCGTTATTAAGTGTGGAATGTTAAGTGTTTATGCAGTAGTCTCCCTTAAATGGGGGACATATCTTCAGTTGCCACAAAGTGGTACTTAACACACTGGTATGTTTTCTTAAGCAGAAGGAAAAACCAACAACCAAGCTGTGTATTTTTTTCCCTTAAGTGACTAACTGCGTGATGCTGAACTTAGTTCACAGCGTGCTAATTAATCACTCCAGAAACACCATGCTAAGTCAACATGTGCCTACCTCCAAAAATGAGAGTTCAGTCATTGCATTTGGAAGACTCAAATCTCTGTTCACACAAACACTTGCACTACCTAAAGCAGATGTTCCCAAACTGTGCTGTGCAAGACACTTCAAAGCTATTTTATATGTGTGGTAGGCATTAGGAGCCACCGCTCCTGAGCCGGGGGTGGCGGGGGGAGAAAAGGAAAAAAAGAGTCAGAAGCTGTCACAACCACTATGCAATAAAAGCTCATTCCCTTAAAGCCTACAAGCATGTGTGTGCTTCTTGCTCAGAATACCCCCATCAGGCTCCCAGATTGGGAGAATGTAAAAGGGAGACAGAACGAGATTTATATGGGAGTTGAAAGGCAAGCAGCCATTTTTGAGAGCAAGAAGTAGGTAGAAGGTTACAGGACCATGAAGTGTAGGATCAGGAATAAACTATTATGTCTTTGTCCAAGAAGGTCAGTGGTATCTATATGCTGTCCGGGAATTTCTGAGCTTCTAATACATCAGTGCTAGTTCTCCTCAACTTAAAGTAGAGCCTGGAGTTGAGGAAAAAAACCAACCCTGGAGAATGACTGTACATGACACAGCTATAATACAGCAGAACACCAATCAGTGTGCAGTGCTTTTATGGCAAGCGAGTTGTACCTAGTCACCTGATGCCAGAATTTTAGTTCAGGTTTGTTGTTGGGGTTTTTTTTGCGTTTTATTTGTTTGTTTTTTAAACACGCATAGGGAATATAACTTTACTTCTGCTTTTATCATTTGCTTTAAAGGAGAAAAGCAAATTTCAGGAAACATGCAGTTGTTCAAATCTGTCAACTCTCACTTGGGCTTTGAAGCCTATAAACCACATACCAAACTGTATACTGCTTGTGGTTTCAAGACTTAGAGGCAATGAACTCTTGTTCCATAACTATCACAGAGACAAGAGTCACCTGCTGAATCACCAAAACCATATCCTGGCACACCCGCATTTCTTCTGAGGTACTTCCCATTCAATTGCTTGTTTGGGTACATCTTCCTTGCTTCTACAGGAAAAAAGTCAGCAAGAGGTGCACGCTTGTAAATTGCGACTTACCATCAGACCTATTAATATGATACTGCTTTAGCCACAAAAAGGGGAGGAAAAAAAAGCTTGCAATTTTTTTTTTTTTTAAGGTGAGGGATGAAAAGTCAAAAAAGAAAGTGCGGTGATTTACTTCCTTGTGGAATGAGATCTATGGGAAGTTGAGCCTAGATGCACAGAGGTACCTACCTATCATATTTTTGGTTTTTTGAACCTTTGGTTCCTAGAAGAGAGGTTTCTTTTCCTATAACTTATTTTTTCCATATGTTTGAACAATGCAGAAAGTTTATATGCATAAAGCTAATCAGACATTACATAGTGTTTAAAAATCATCATCTATTTGTTATGCTTCTGATTTGTAGAAAAGACAGGGTAATACTAAATAGAAAATGATAGTTAATACATTTTTTTTAATACATCACTAATTCTGAAACAAATGGTTAAACTCTTCGCTAAAAAAAAAAAATCTTATTGAAATAACTGTTCTCTCAGTTTTATACATCAATAGTCATTTTTTATTATAAAGCCTCAGAATCTAAAGTGATTTTTAAATTCCCTTTACAGTTCACTGTTAGTTTCTTACCTATCAGTTTCAGTGAGGAACTCATCTCACTCAAATTTGGACCTAGTACTCAATGATTAACTCAAATCCTTTTTTTTTTTTCCCCCTAGTGAAACGAAATGCCTTAACTTTGGCTTCACCCAACTGATGGCTCAATGGCAACTTCATAGAATTTTTGCCTGGGGAATTTCTCTATGATTTTAACTGAAAAAAGGAAACAGTCAATTACATTCGATGTATGAAACAGGACAGTTTAATTATTCTACTAGTAAAATGCGATGTTGAGTTTTGCCACTATTATATTTAAAGGGTATGGAGGTGGGTTTGGAAGGTTTCTTTACAAGACCATTCAAGTCCAACCCTTGCTATATAAGGGTATTAATGAATAAGCACTTTCTAACAGAAATATCTCTTATTTAAATTGAGGAAAACAGCATTCATTCCACCAAAAGAGATAAAGTTGTCTTCTTATGCCAACTCAAAACTTTTCAGCAATTTAACATTTACCACTGAAGATGTGACAATGGAGTCTGATGGGGGAGTCAGAATATTTGACCAGCCAGGCCATGGACTTGCTCCAGAAATTCCTACTTTATGCAATCAGTTAGAATTTGTCTTGAGGGGCCAAGTATGTATGTCTTTCAGCTTATTAGATGTTATATGTGTGTATATACACATATAACATAACTGCATAAAGCATGCAGTACTGAGCAATTCAAAAGGCACATGGGTTGAATTTCAAGAGGCAATTATTCAGTGGAAAAAAATGAGCATCTCTGTTCAGTTAAAAACAGAGTTTAGCATGCATTACTGAGGGTGACTAATTCCTAATTTGTATGTCCCCTTTAATGTTCACAGCTGACAAACAGCAAACCTATGTTTTCCTAAGGCAGTTTCAGATAACTCTATTCTAGTTCTTACAGTTTACTTCATTTAAGTTTCTAGAATAACTATGGTAAGTTTTATCATTAACATAATACCTTGTTAAAACATACAGCTTGGACAGTCCATCACTGCATTGAGGTGCTGGAACTCCCAGGAGGCTTTTCCCAGAAAACATTTATCAATACATCTATCTGAAACTCTGAAGAGCATTTTTGAAATTGGTTATTTCTTTTACCTTTTTCAGATTCTCTTAAAAAGAAATTATAAATTAATCCATTACAACAACCGAGCTCTGGTAAGTAGAATTAGCTTCTAGTTATCTAGCTAGATGTCCAAAACGATTCACAAAGAAATCATTCTTTAACTAGTTAGTGCTCTATCAAAGCACGTATGGAGGAGAAACTGTTTTAAGAGAGCTGAAGTTTTTGTTTACTTAGGAAAAATAAACAGTGTTATAACTGGCTAGAACTGTAAACATCTACAGAGCTCAATCATTCAAGCGAGTCTTATTTCCTTATCAGAATACAGATAAAGTCAAACAGGAAAAGCTAGGGCATGTCTCCTATCAACAAGCACACACAGGAGGAAAACTGCTGAGTCATAAAGGCACACACAGCATTAAAAGCTATTCCAGTATTAATAGATTATTTGTACACATTTTTAAAGTGTATTCATCCTGAAGTCTTAAATTACCAGGACATATTTTTAAGGCTGTAGTCAAGCAAACTATACTTGTACAAATTCAAATGGATGAATCGCGAAGCCCATGGAAGACAATTGTTGAGAGCCTGGTGCTACCTCTAATTGCACTTCTCCACTCAAACTGTCTTTGGAGGAGGGATCAACAGTTACTGTGGTTTGTATAACAAAAACAAAAAGCTCCAAATCTCATTATTTGTAGGTGCTACAGTACAGTAATAAAAATGTTAACCAAGATTACAAGATTTGGAATACACAGTGTCAGAGAAGCAGCGATACTTCCTGAGGCCAGGCTTTTTATCTCGCTACCCGGTCTGGGTTTGAGTGTCAATCTCCAGACCACTTATATGGTTAGCATAGGGTAAATTATATTTTAGGCTCTGACCTTGGAAACGAGAGAACATTCACTGCAACAGGTATCCAGAGCAAAGCCCAGAACAGTATGCTTAAAACTAATCTCCCTATTAAGAAGGGCTATAGAGAAAAGACAAAAGCTCTGCACACTGGGACAGGGTTTTCAAGAAATTTTACAACAGCTTTGTGGAACATAAGAGGCTCCTACACTGACTTTCCATATGCCTTTGATTAAGTAATACATATAGGGCAGAGAAGAAGAGATAACCTTTTATTTCTCTTCCTTGCAAAGGGAGTTCTAACAATGATTAACATTAATCACTGAAATACTACAGTGCAACAGGAAAATAAAATCCAAAGATGACATTAGCTATCAGTATTTGTACCTGGTTTATCCTCTTTATCCTACAAATATATTGACATATTAAGCTCTTACTTTGTGATATAAACAGAATTTTCAATTTTAGATGTTCGGTTTGGGGTATATTAAATGTTAGTTATATCAATCCATAGGGGTATAGGGCTGCCTAGTTGCATGACATACCTAGTGACACAGCACTCCTAAAAATAAAATATTTCTGAGCAAGCTAGGAATGAGCATATAACAATGAAAATATTGACATATTAAGCTCTTACTTTGTGATATAAACAGAATTTTCAATTTTAGATGTTCGGTTTGGGGTATATTAAATGTTAGTTATATCAATCCATAGGGGTATAGGGCTGCCTAGTTGCATGACATACCTAGTGACACAGCACTCCTAAAAATAAAATATTTCTGAGCAAGCTAGGAATGAGCATATAACAATGAAAACATACACATTTTGAGATTTAAGGTGATGTCACAGCTACATGGCTCTAATCATCATTTCTGAGGATCAGAATTCAGGACTTCAAAGCCTAAATCCCTACTTATGTTCTGTTATGTAAAATACAGGAAAAAATAGCCTGTAGCAGACGGCCACAAATGCTCAGTATGAATCCCAGGGGCTTGGGGGGGGAGGGGGGGAAGACAAGTACAGCAGTGTCGAAGAACAAACATGGATTAGGAAATAGCTTCAATGGTACAATAGTCTGATACTGAAATAACCATACAATTCCAAGGTTCACATTTTGTAATAATTTTGGATTGGGGCCAGGAGGGAAGACAGTACAAAAGGAAACAGTTGGTTTGTTTGGGTTTTGGTTTTTTTTTTTCCAATTATTTTTTTTCCTCCAACTCTCACATAAGATTCAAAGCAGCTCATTCAAAAATGTGAAAATGAATTCATATGCATGGTAGAAATACTGAATACAGAAAAGCTAATTAGACAGAGAATGACATAACTTCCAAGCCTGGAAACCAAGCAAATTTAAATCTGAATGATATTTTAGCAGGATGATATATCTGCTAGAAGAATGACCAAGAGATGTGGTGGATTCTCCATTTAACTTCTTCACATCAAAATTGGATGGTGTTCTACAAAACCCACAAACAATCTCTCTCAAACTATGGGTCGTTTTCCTCCTTGGGAGTACAAAAATGGCTCAAGACAGAGTTATGAATCAAATAAGACTAGTCAAGTCCACCAGAAGCTGCTGGCAACAGTAAATTCCTACATGGCATCAACATAAACACTTGAAAGCAATAACTGCAGCCTGACTCTACTGCTCTACCCTGGAGGGCTTTAGCTTTCCCTGACATGGGAGTCAGGAGTGTCTATGTATGCAGCAGGAGGAGCAGGGAAAGAGAGAAAGCAAAGTCACGCTTTCGAAAAATATATGAGGAAAGCTGCATTAGACAAACAAGGCAGGTAAATATAGTCACTGTCTGAAATAAAAGCAAGTCAGGCCAGATCTGCTGTATTATCCTGGCCTTAACAGGTTGAGTTTTAATCAGTTGTTTTGTACTTTCAGGTTTCTGTTTCAGACCACCACCTAACACTTGGCAGAAAGGCTATCTATATCCGCTAGACTGTAGATATGTTGCAGCCCTTCTCAATGTGACAGAATAAATACATTGTCTCCCACTTTGCCTGTCTTTCCCATCTGTACATCTTATCTTAAACTATACTCTCCAGAGCAGGAACCACATGCAGCCTGTTCTCTCCAATACACAGTATGATTGAACAGCGAGCATCACAGGAAGAATACATTATATCAAAGAATATATTTTATGTGATGACAATGGGTTCATTGCAAATTTAAAATATGTTATGCCAAGGAATGTGTGTTGATTATATTACAAAGTAAAATTAGGCAATGCAAACTTACTGGTAAAAATTCTTAATTATTTTGTTTTTGCTGTGCTTGCCAGAATCACTTGCATACAACATAAGAAACCAATTCTAAACTAATTTTGAGCAGAAACTTTCTTCTGTAATTGCAGGATACTGTCCAATAAGCAGGAGGGGAAAAAAAAACCACATACTTTAAACCACAGGAATTCTTAGTGAAATGGATGAAAGGATAATTAAGCAACATGTTAATTTTTTTTTCTAATGTATTGATACACACACAGCGCAGCTACTTCATTTTAGATTCTGCAAGCCTCTCCTTAATTCGCATTATACCTTTAAAAAGAAAAATCATGCCCCTAATGTTAAAAAAGTGATCAATCATTCAAACTCTACTTTTATCCCTTTAACTGCTTCACCAAAACCCTGAGAAGACTCATTATAAGTGTTCTTCCTTACTGCAGTAAAGTATTTCAATGATTATCAAGTCATCATATAAGGACCAAAGCTAGAGGCAAAAGGGCTTTTTCCTTTAGTATGCACGGGGAACACAGGCTATGCCTAAATGATTGTCCAGTTGCGCTCCAGATGCTGAACTCACACCGACCTGCACCCACACAAAGAGCTGTTGTCCCATATTCCACTTTATATTTTTCACTGCTGAATGCACACATGCATGGGCACTTAGCATCAAAACGGAGCGAAATAATACCAGGACAACGTATAAAGTCTTTCTTTACTGACTGTCAGCAGACACCTGCCTGATTTATCCTAGTCTCTTAAAAATAAAAAGCTTGCCTTAAGCCACTTTCAGAAAGTATCTTACACGCACGAAATAAATACTCCAGCAGTGATTTAAGCTAACCTGCTTGACTTTGAGGACTGCTAATCCACTTCCAGGCAGGTAGCACCGCACAGCTGAGAAGCAACGCCACCTTAAATCACTTCTTAGCTTCGACTCACCGTACAAGAACTTTGACTTTGTAAAGGAACAGACTTGAGACATTCTTTTAAGCCACTACTGAAATCTCCCTCTTGACTACAAGGTCAAATTCGTACATATAAGAGCATGCCAGAGTGCTTGACATGGGGATACAGAAAGCCTTCTGACACCGTGTGGATATGAGACTAACCTGACCACACAGAACTAGTGTATCTAAGGGGTAGTGATACAGAAGGATCACTTAGCAGCACAATAACTTCACTAACAAACTACAACAATCAAAAGCAACTGCTTAACAGAATACAGTTACCAACAGAAGAAAGTAAGATGTTTTGAGGTTGTGGAAGAGAAAAAAAAAATGTACACCTATTTCCTACAACCTGAAATACGGTAAGCATGCAGAAGTCTACCACGTTTCCATCGACACTATGTAAAAACTCACCTGTCTAACTCTGGAGACAATTCTGTACCATCTTAATGACTGGGGGCAGGGGAAGATGCTTTTTTGTTTGTGGGGTTTGTTTGGTTTTTTTTTATATAAATACACTTAGCTTTTAAAGTAACAACAAAAAAACTTGTAGACTTCTAAGTGAGGTACATTTATTCAAATTGATGTAACTTCTTGAGATGTCTTTCACAAAACAGTTCTTTCCCGCCCCTCAGACTTCCTCCTTCAGAAAACAGACATTCACTCTGGATTATTTAAACTTGGAAAAATGCAAGTGTTTTCTTTGAAAAAATATCTATTGTTACAGCAAAAACTTGGGTTTCCTTTCAAGCAAGATCATATGATTACGCGTTTATATTTTACTTTCCGCAGGAATTTACACACCCCCCATTTGCATCCTGTTATTCATTTAGCGTTTCCCTTTACTTCAGCATGCTGCGTTAATAAAGTGGACCTGTTGGCTCAGTCTAGGCACTCAAGGTGACAATCAGTGCTCCCTCTTGCATTTGTCAGATTTTTTCTATAGGGCATTCCTTATATATTTAACTACACAAAACATTCCTTCAAAAAAGCAGTTCCATGAGAAGCGCTGCATAGACAGATCGTGAAACTCTAACCTAGGGGTTTTCAGGGTATTTTTGTTAATTCTGTACTTCAAAGCACTAATTTCTCTTTTGGAAGGTAAGTTTCAACTGAAATAGATTCCATGTTATTTAAGTACATTAAAATAGTATAAAAGATCTTTATTTTCAATACTGGATCTATCATAGTCATAGATTGGTTACTTGTTTATCACTTTAGTCACTGATGTTAGCCTTTAAACACCTTCAGAAAGATACTGATTACTAACCTGATTTGTAGTCCTACAGTTCAAAGGCCTGAAAAGAAGTAGCAAAAAGCCGCCTTCTGCTAAAAAAAGGTTAAGACAGCTTCTACCGAAGCTGTTCTATCTGAAGGTATAAATTAAGCTTGCTTCATCTTACACTGTTCAAAATGTCTTACACAAGATAAGCAACATCAAATTATTTATCTTTTCATACTTACCAGGGTTTTTTATTTTATGGAGACTATATGAAAAGTATCCTGCTGTACTGCACCTAGTATATGCACTTAATTGTTACTTGAAAAGTCCTTTCCTATGAGGCAAATCAAAATTCTGCTACTTAATTCATTATAACACAACTAAATACCCTATATTCTACAGCTGTGGTCCAGTATGGTAGCATTAGCTGCGTATGTTTGTCTGACACGGACACCATCCTAACAGTGTGCTACTGAGTTGAAAACATAGGTTAAGTTTGCTTCAATTCTGGATCCACAGTAGTTCAATTACAACCTGAAATGCAAATATAACTTCTCTGCTACTAACGCACATCTAATTCATCACCACTCTAAATGGCTGAAAGCTACCTTTGCGTTCAAATTAGAAACAAGCAACTGATGTAAATTTTGCTGTGAAGTGATTCTGGCTGTCTCTTTATAGCTAAAGCCATGGATTTTTTTTTTCCCTATACAGAAATCATAGCCTTAAACCACTTTATTCCAGGACCTTCAAGTGCAAATTGTCAGGGGCGGCATGGGAAAGAAACAAAAATCAAGCACTGTCACTGCATGAGAAATTGAGACTTGCTATTATCACTCCATCCCAAGTAAGGCAAAAAACCTTGTAATCTTGTATTTGTTTCAGAATACATAATTTAAAAAACAGTTTCACTGAGACCAGAACTACTTCTTCAATTCACCAAGAGAGCACAGACAACCCAAATCATTTGTTTTACGGCAATCAATCTGAGATAACGTCTCGCAAAGACTTTGATGAAACTGATGTGCCAAGAGTACTCTTTCATTTCATGGGAGCAAATATTTTCATTTGAAAAAAAACACTGCTAGAAATATTTGACCAACTCTAGCTGTGAGTAGATTCCATACTAAGAATTGTCCTGAACAAGCACAGAAATCAAGACACTTGCATATATTCTTGAAGCAATAAAATACAGGATATAAATTTATGAGCATTATTAAATTGAAGCCAGTAGACACAATAAATGAAAAGAAATGTTCTGTGTTCCTGCAGGAAAAGGTGGAACTATCTTAGGCGATTAGGTTTCTTCAGTCCTTTCATCCACGGTATGGAGTCACTATCAAGAGGCTGAAACGCTAACTCTTAAACTTATGAGGACAGAGGTTATTTTAATGTCCAAAGTCTTCGTAAAAAAAACACTTGCAATTTAATATCAACTCCATTACAAGCAAAATTCCTTAGCTACAGTTGATCAATATAATTTCATCTTCAGCGCAATATTGTAAAACTTCACTGACTGATAAAAAAAAGGACAATTATTTAAATACAAGCTCCCTGCTTTATTCCAGCAATGAAAAGGACCAGACTATTTCTGCCTTTGAAGAAACTGGCATGAAGCCAGACATAGCATCTAACCCAACAGAACAACTCGGGTAGTGAAGGAGAGGGGTAGGACTCCTTGGCCAGCTGTGAGATGGTGTAAGAGAACACGTGCTTCTGGCCTGATTACTACTCCGAGCGCTGCTGTATAACCCTTGCCAGGGCTGGGGCCAGGGAAAGCCTGCCCACACAACTGGAGAACCTTAGCCATCGTCTTAATGCCTCATGGCCTGCATTAATCAGGGCTTGAACACAGGAAAGACTTTGCCTCTATTTCTTTACAAGTCACCTTTGCAATAAACTATAGGAAGGGGCACTAGCAATTATTTTATATCAAAAGAAAGTTATTTTTGATGCATCATTAAGCAAAACATACAGCTGATGGGAACTCATATGACATGTTTTGAACAGCAATGGTTCTATGAAGGTGATTTTCAGAGGGGGGAAAAAAAAAAAAGAAATCTCTTCAGTATCTTTGAAAGTCTAAAGAAAAGGACTGGAAGACTCATTAAGGGCAATATTACTTCCAAATGCGAAGCTTTGAAAGACTAGTGATTTAAGTGAAATATAAGTAGCTACATTTGGTTTTCAAGAAACTGGAAAGCTTACTTTATACAGTTACATTGTATATACCCACGCAACTGGATGTTCCATTAAAATACAGATGAATTAACAGTTTTAAGTACTTAAACAGCTGAAATCAACATAGAGCATGAACAGAATTTTACAAGCAGTCAAAACCCAAATAAATTTCCAACACTTACCGTCAAAAAAACTTTTGGCTCTCAGGTAACTGACGCTAAGCCTAAGCACAGACAGCTTATCCAATTTGGCGATAACATCTTGAGGGAAAGGCAGAAGGCTGGCCAAGCGGTCCAGCTCTGCATTCAAGCGGTCCCTGTGTCTCTTGGATGGATTGGACTTGACTCCTTCAGCTGGGGATGGCTTTACTCTGTGGCAAAAAAACAAGCACAATATAAATGTAAGTTCCTTCCCAAAACGAAGGTAAATATTTGCCAAACCTAACATGACAAATTGTCTTTTAAACTTTAACAAGCAAAGTGTTTTTCCTAAGTGACTTCTTTTTCCCATTTGGGAAAAAAAAAAAAAATCTAAGATGGTTTAACCCCCCCCCCTCCAACACACACACTGTTAAATGAAGCAGTTAGAGCTACAATGGCTATTTGAACACGTAATGAACATTTGAAACCTTTGAGATTCAGTGTTTTTTATAAAGCTTCCTACACCTTCACTCAAGTGTCACTTGAATTCTTCTAAATTCAAGGTCAGGTTGGACGGGGCTCTAAGCAACCTGATTTAGTTGAAGACGTCCCTGCCCACGGCAGGGGGGTTGGACTAGATGACCTTTAGAGGTCCCTTCCAACCCAAACTATTCTATGATTCTATGAAATGTTCATACGTTGGTTCTGTAAGATGTATCACTCGCAAAAACATTGAGCATAAAGACTTTCAGCAGTTAATTTCTTCAGCATTTCATTTAGTCGACTTCCAAGCTTCATCCTTGTACCAATTTTATGATGAGAAATTGCAAAAGTTATTTTTGCCGCTGCTGAAAGTAAACCATACCGAAAAATAATTTCATCTTGTATTTCCAGTCAAAAAAATAGTGATAGAGTGGACATTCCTATTTTTAGCTTGTTTTTACTTTATGTTTCAATTACACTTCTTGTTAGTTTAAATTCAAGCCCTTCTTTTTACAGGCATTGTTTATTCAAGTGTCACTTGTCAAAAACTTGCACTTAAGTCTGGCTGCCTGTTCCCTAGCACTATGGCTGCCCTTTTGCACGTTAAAGGAGGCATGCTCCTTATGTGGAGCCTGGAAACTTGAAGATGCCATAATACAAAATGTTAACACACAGAAATATAATATATCAGCAGCAGCTACTTACTCCCCAGATGGATAAAGTTAAGACTGCTGCAGGGTAAAGATTGTCTAGGACACAGTTCTGGTAGACCTTTATCCTAAAAACACTGGAAAAGTGGGGAAACAGATGAATCAAGAAATATGAAAATTCTCTCTCTTGAAAAAAACATAGGTTAATCATCAACTGCAATGGATGACAAACTAAATATTTGGTTAGATGTGTGCTTCAGTCACAAGCCCTGACTTTGAGACCTGCAGCTCACCATATCCCTAAGTAAATATTAAAATAATTTAGTAAAGCTTTCTTCACATTCTCTTATTCTGGCAGAATATTCACTTGTACAAGACTTATGATTAACACAATTTAAATATAACCCTAACAAAATAAAGTTCAAAATCACCAAACATTACCAGTAACATTAAAAGTTACTTCATAAATACTTTTTATGTATTAAACTGCCATAAATGAAGAGACAGAATAATAAATTCCAAATTTTAAGCAGATAACAGTTGTAGAACAATCAGTGAACAGCTCACTACTATCAAATCAAACAGGTCTACTTCCGAAAAGTGGAGGTCCCCATGGAAACCGTTCAAAACACGTAATCTTTTCCAAATAAATCAGCACTAAATACCAGACTTTTCTATTTTCACAACTGTCCTCCGCTTTGCTTAAAACTTCTATAAGCAATTTGACAAGTAGTTGAAACTATATGCAACTGTGCAGTTATCTCGTCAAGTTGTTAGTTAGATCTAATTGTTTTTGCTTTACTTTCTAATGATGTCTTTTTCTTACTTCTAACTAGTTCAAAGCTTAAGGATTTTCTAAGTGTAGTATACAACATTTCTGAACATTAAGTTACCGGTATCTGCAGCATAAATCCTACCATGTTCTCTCCTACCATGTTCTCTCCCTCCAAATCAAACATTGATTTTCCCTAATTTTCCCCTTTGTCACCCAACTAAAATCCATTGTATAAAAATGGATCCTTCAGTGACGAAGGGAATAAGGGCAGAAATGCGGGGGCATAAGTAGCAAGCTAAACCATTTTCCATCCACTTAGGTAAACCCTTGATGCTAAAGACAGCCCTAGCTGCATTGCAGAAAGTTATCTTCAAGGAAAATTACGTGCCATGTCAAGATTAAATCCATGCATGTGTTTTATTTAAAAGAAATAAAAAGACGAAAGAAGGGAAAGGATTTTAAGCTGATTTTTCAGTTCTTGATCTTTTACCTTTCACAGGAAATTTGAATTCCCTAATCAAAAGCCAGAGTTCTCCGTACACTCAGTGCCTCCAAACTGAGCTACAATCCTTATCATCCAAAAGCTGCAAGACAAGCAAGCACCCTTAATTCTTGTTTTAACAGTTCTAAAGGATTTGCCATCATAACATTAGCTGACTACTATTTCATAGGTACAGACTACTTAATCAGAAGTTTTCATTACACATGCTTACCATGTGCGCCTTCACAGACATTAACAACACTGAATTATTAAAAAGAAAGTGCACAAGTACCCGAGTCTTAATTATTATCAAAAGGCCAAAATAAGTTTCAATATTTACATGCTAATTTGTACTTTTTTAAAGGGAAATTGAAGCAGTTCTTTGAGAAAATGAAAAGAAAGCACAAATTTATTTTCTTCATAACATGACAACAAAAACTTTGAAAAGAAGGAAGAAACCCAACAACCAAGCACTGAAAAGCATGATACCTTATTAACAAGACTGAAATGTGAAATGAAGTCAGGAAATAAAAGAATGTGCAAGAAGAGTACTAAAGATACAGCAACATGTTAAAAAACTAATTCTATTCAAAAAACCTAATTAGAAGTTCATCAGAACTATTTTATTGCTTAGGAAAAAAGGACATAAGGAAGAACATACATGTCACCTAGCTAATGGATGTAATCTTTTCAGCTACATATATTTTTCATGTCGTATTTAATAGTACATGCAATAATGTATGTTATTCTTATGTATATTATTTAATTGAATGTAGGGCAGGTATATGAAATACATCAGTTACCACTAAGCAAGTATTACAATAGGTGACATCCTCCAAAATTCTCTATTTACTTTAGCAACTGAAAAATACTCTTTTATTTCCCACTCCGAATTTACGATTACTGACAATTCAGCTGACGATTCCTTTGGAAGCAACAGATATGACACAGACTGTCGACCCCTTCGATCAAAAGTTGTTGTCAACCTATCTTGAAGGGACAACAGACCCTTTCCAGTGGCTCCTTCAGCAGACAATGAGACCAGCAAAGTTTTAGGCTGCTGAAGGGATAAAGTTGTTTTTACTAAAAAACCTCAATCAGCAGCGTGCTACTTGTCTGATGCCAGGCAACTGTTTGTCCTCCACTAGTAAACAGAGTTTTAGTTTGCTCAGGTTGTTTTGGTGTATGAGGGACTCCACCAGAGTGATAGAGACAGCCAGAACACCAACCAAGAATGAAAGTTTCACACTCAGTTTTAACATATTTCATTACTGGTTAAGATGACAAGCCAAGGCTATTTGGAAAGGGGAGGGGGGGGAAGTATGTTCCTATCTACTGACCGTGTTATCTACATTTGTCTAGCTCCATTTGCTGCAGATTCTCTTTCTAAAAAGTATACTTTTGCAAGAAGCATTGACCAAAAACCAACCAACCAAAAAAAAAAAGCACAAACCTTAAAAAAAGTTAATTTTAAGTGGCAGTCTACATGTAACATACAGGTACCCCAAGACTGGCAAGGTTATCATTTATATATAACAGCAGCTTTATTGCCTCCATTTCAAATAAGAGGTGCAAACTGCTGTTTGCAGCAGATACTGCTTTACACAAAGGAATCTTTTAATGATTATTTTTCTTTTCTGATGAACTTCCATTTTGAAACCTTGTTCTGGCACTTCTTGTTTGTTTGCCTTGAAAAAATACATAAATCATTTCATTTTTTAAATTAAAATATCTCTGCACTGCTTTCTGAAATTACCATGTCTACTCATAATTAAGGATCAACCAGTCAAACATTTTTCTCTGGAGCACTTAATATCATGAATACATTTAAGCTAACACAGAACAAAACCATATTATAATTTCTTATTTAGTCTGCTACAGAAACACGCCATTACGCTTTTTGTACCTGCATAGTATGAAACATTTAGACCTCCCCACCCTGCTCCTTGTCTATTACATTTATCTAGTTATGCAAAACAATTCCTATCCAAACACGGAAAGACAACAAAAAAAAAGAAAGCCAAGGCAAATCAGAGCTAGTAGGCAGAAAAATATAAAAAACTACAAGGTGGAGCTACCTTTATATAATGTCCTTCACCTAATGTTAGAATCTATCTACAATAAACCCCACTTCCATAAAATTTGCATGTTATCCTTCCTACTACAATACTAGTATATAAATTCAGCAGTTCAGTTAATAATCACTAGAGAAAAGGAATTCAAGACTTTTTTAAAAAAAAAAGAAAAAGCAGGGGCCACCCATTGGTCCCCAAGTTTCAGTGGAGAGTGAAACACCCCACAGACATGCTGCCACTAGGGGGACTCGCAGGGTTCAAACATTAAATGAAGAGGAAATCTAAGGCTCCAAGGTTTTAAGCAAGTGATTTCTGTAGCATACTACACGCAACTGGAGTGCACATGATTTAGCGGGCTTTTTTTTTTTTTTTCAGATGACAAGATAACAAGATGAACTGCAGGAACAGTTGCCTATTAGGTTCCCCATGATTGCTTTTCTTTTTCAGCTGTGATACTGTAATTCCTTACTGAATCAGAAAAAGCACATTTCAACACTCGGCACTGTCAGGCAATAGCCCGAGATTCCCTCTCAAGTTCAGTCCTTTACACGGCATGTAACAAAAACGGGGAGTTGCAGGGGGCAGTTTCCTAAACTGGTTTCGAGTTACCACCATAGCTTTAATGAGTTATTTGTACCTGAAGCAAGAAGTCTTTTCATTTTTTTCCATGGCAACTACAGCATTATATGAATAGCTTCTTCCATTTCTATAAACTAGCTGCCTATTACCACAGGTTACCAATTATCATGATCCGCTCAGAATTACATATATGGCAAATAAATCATTAGAAGAACTATCTACAGAAACAATCTCTTCTATAAAAGATACTAGTCCCAACAATGTTTTTTTTTTTTTTTTTTTTTTTTTTTTTTTTTTTTATCTTTGATGGTGCGTGTTCTGTGGAGACAGCTA
>NW_008795527.1:5396723-5398492 GCF_000699145.1 Aptenodytes forsteri
CCCCAAGTTTAATCCAACTTTTTTTTTTTTTTTTTTTTTTTTTTTTTTAAGAGCTGTGAATTCTACTGGAGGGAGGAAATATCAACTTCAAATGGATTAAAATCATGGTAGTGTCAAACCATAGGACAAGAAAACACAACACTGGAACTGTTCATAAAGCTTAAAATCTTTATTAACCAGCAGCAAGCACATCTTCCCTCCCTCCCCCAATCGGTTACAAAAGCTTATTGCTTCTCTCACTTTTTTTGGTCGAAGGTATGGTCTGTAATTAGTTATGTGAGAAATTGGAGCCCTCTGACCCACTAGCAACGTTCTGTAAGGTTGGTCTAACAGAAGAAGCCACCAAAGAGCATAGCCATTATGAGGAGAAAAGAAACAAATAGGTGATACATGAAAGACAAATTAATCTTGCGTTAAAATAATTTCTAGTAACCCAAGCAAGGTGCATTAATAATCAGCCTCCACTTCCATTTATGAGTGAGCCAACTATTTCAATATGAGTACTTTTATTTTAAGAAGAAACACTTAATTCTCCCTTTGCTCCTAAAGGACAAAGTCCCTCAATAGATAAATGATTTCCATTAGTAATAAAAAAGGCTTCCAGTTCAACTACTCAGAGAAGCTCGGTCAACTTACATAAAAAGGGAGATACACGGAAAAGGATTGCTTACATAGCTACTACAGTAACATAAAAGAGAAGGTTTTACATCCTCTAACCAAGATTAACCAGAATTTAATAGTAAGCCAGACATTAAGCGATCTTACCAGCAAGGCAGAACATCTCATCCTTTCACAATCAGAACTTAAGATTTGCCTTTAGCAACTAATAGTCCTCAAACACCACCAATACATTTTTATTTCTTCACAAAAAACCCACTCATTTCATTCTTAAAATCCAGACCCACAGCATGAACTTGATTTGGTACCTCTACATTTTTGTTTGGAAATGAATGGTCAAAAGAGCAAACACTGCTATTTTCATCATGAATGCATCTTCTAGCAAGGGAATTTTTTTAAAAAAATGCATTTTTAAGCTTTCTGTGTTAATCTGTAGGATGGAAACCCAGCTATGTACATGCGTTCATTCTAACAACTCCAACCATAAAGAAACAAGCACTCAAGCTAATTCCCCTGCCCCCAAGACAGTTGTCTGCTATAAATCTAGAAACACAGTGTTCACAATAGAATTTCATTAAATATTTGTCATTCTCTCCTTTAATGCTTTTGTAACCTTGGCAGTTATTTTGCATCTACAGAAGTACCCCGCAGAAGTACACAGGGATTTTTTGAGCTTTGCATCACGGTTAGCTTATTTTTCTTGCAACTCAGTAGTTTAGCTTTGCTACTTTCTATGACCTATAGATTCTTGACTTTCAGTTGAAAGTGCAAGTTAAGCATCTCCTCCAGCCTGAAAAATCACTCTCATGAGACCAGTCTTTTAGCAGAGTATGCAAAGCCTAGGAGTCAAACCTACAGCAGGTGCATAATATGAAATTACTCAGGTACTAAGCTGTTCCCAGAGTTTAAAAAAGATAAATTCATAAACAAAAAGCCACCATACGGCCAGACTTCCCCCCCCTCCCCTTTCGACCAGTCTGCAGCACTTGGGTTTGTTTGGAGCTGAACAAATAAAAACATCTAATGTAATACCGGAGGGTTAAAGCTGGTTCAGCCCTCCCAGATAGGCTAAAAATAGCCCTAAACGGTGGGAATCGGCCGAGCCTTTCCTGGCTCCGACCCCGCGCTCCCCGCAGAAACACCCGAGGACC
>NW_008795527.1:5399908-5400743 GCF_000699145.1 Aptenodytes forsteri
AGCCCTAATAACACAAAATAAAAAATAACCGGGGAAAAAAAATCACAGCGTTCAGTTTTGAAAGAAAAATGACACTACCTCAGTGGCAAGATGAGGCCTGTGTCTGTCACACCCCCCACCCCCAGCCCTGCCGCCTCCTCTCCTTCCCGCCTCCCTCGGGCTTGAAACCGTCACGGCCGCAGATCGCCTAGCAAAGAAACCAGAAATAATACGCGACCGCCCAAAATAGGGGGGTGGGGGAGGGGGAGCCCTGGGTAGGAGTACCCGCGGGGGAAGAAGTGGAAAGGCACCAGGCTCCACCGAGGACGGGGACAGCAGGACACCTGGAGAAGGAAAGAAAGTCACTGGGGGCAAGGTTGCCACTCGCTAAACACCGAGAGGACCGACGGGGTTTACTGGACGAGGACGTGGTTCATATCTCATTAGGGGATAAATCCCTGAGTTGTTACACTGACATTTTAAGATAAACACTTATTTTAATGGAAAAGAACAGCATCGCGAAAAGTAAGAGGTGCTGCCAAACTGCTGACAAATAAAACCATCCAAGAAGAGCCCCGGTGCCTCTCTGCCCCGCCGCCGCTTCTCCCGCCCATTTTCTTCCTCTGTTTCCTTTCGCAGCAGCAGCAGCAGCAGAGCTCTTCCCCGGAATAACCGCAATAAATTTTATCTCAACGCTAAACTTGGGAGCCTGGGAGTCGCCCTGTGTAAACACAAGTTGTACGCGGTCGCGGCTGAGACGAGAGCCGGGAAGAGTTCCCCTCTCTCCCCTTCAAACGCACCCGCGTCCCGCGGGGGACGGCCGAGCCCCGCCGGCGGAGAGCGACCGCGGCCCGCG
>NW_008795527.1:5401102-5469021 GCF_000699145.1 Aptenodytes forsteri
GCCGGGAGTCGCTGCGTCGCGCGGGACGGGGCGTCCCGCCGCCCGGGCCTCCTCCTCCTCGGGCGCTCGCAGCTAGGATTAGGCAGCATAACGCGCGCCTGTTTACCAGCTTAATTGCTCGGGTTTAATTGCCTGGGAAGCTATCCCACATGCAAAGCACGCTGAAGCCACAATATGCAGATAAAATTAATTTGACTAAACCTTAACGATGCTAGTGTGCTTGCTAGTACGCCAGGAGTTGATCGAATGATGTGTTGAAAAATATGGCTTCTGCAAACAAAATTTTTGAAAAAATATAGTAAAAGAACCGTATGCCTTACGAGGTCCGTGCCTTGCAGTCACATTCCTGCCACATTCCTGGCCGAACACCTTTGCAGAGGGCGTCAGCTATTCACTAGCTTCTGTCTCTCCTCAGTCCCTTTCCTCTTCACTCTCTCTTTCTTCACAAGATCTTGCCAGCATCCTGGAAAAAAGGTGGGCAATACTGTACGCCACGTCTTACTTCTTTCTCTTCTCCAGCCCCTTTCTTCTTTTGATTTTAGGGCTGAAACTGGAAATGAATGCATTTTCTTCACTCCAAACCCATCCATTTATACAAGCATTCAGCTTCTTCCAGCCTAAACTTCCCAGTCCCTTTCATTACTCTTTTCACCCCCAGCCTCTCCCTGCTCACTGGTTTCTTCCTCTGTCAACACAAGTGTGCTGTGATCGCTCCATACACAATATAAATTGCTGCTCTGCTTTCATTCTTCTCTTCAGTTACATTATCGTTGTGTTGAAAGCTTACAGGCATTGTTTAAGGCTCCTCTTCTTCTAATTTTTAATTTAATTGCTTCCAGTCTGTCTTTTACTTCCTCACTGAGATTGAACAAAGTCTCTAGCAACTTTTTATTCTTCACTGGACCTCAAGATCCCAACAGTTTCTTGACCTTTTCTGCTACTTAGATACTGTCAGAGACACCCATACTTGTGCTGTCTCATCTGCCAGCTCCAAATCTACTGGGGGCTACACGAAGAAGGAAGTAGGCTTTAGCCTCCCATGATGGATTTCATCTACCAGTTCCTTTCTGGGGCCATAGGAACTTGCAGGGTGCCAGTGAGGTACTGTGGTTACTCTTCAACTCCCTAGTTTGGAAATAGTAAGGAAAACTCATGCTGCTAGGCAGAAACCACATCTTCTGTACATTTGCAATCCACTGCCCACTATTGGAAATCCACTCCTATGGGTCAGCCACCTATTTAACAACAAATATGAGATTTCAGATGTTCAGCACACAGTGAGTCACAGAACGCATGTAGAATTTCCTTATGTGTCACTGGAGCCTTTTAGACACAGTTCTGTATCACATTAGCCGCAGCTTTTGCAAATCTGTCCTCTCCTGATGTTCTTGCTGCCTCTTTGCCTAATCCATTGTCTCCATATTTTCTTTCCTATCTGATAATTTGGGTACAGTAGAGATGTTGCCACATATTCAGTGTAAAACAAGCAAAAACTCTACAACCATGATTCAGCAAACTTAGAGCCTTCTTTACAGCATAAGTCTTTTATTGGGCTTTTCTTTTTATTATTATTCTTTTTTAAAGTAACATTTTGTCAGGTTTAACAACATGTTTGGTCTTGCAAAAGATGACTGTGGCTGATGTCACGTGGACAATTAAAGGGATTTAATACCTATGCAGATCACTTTCAAGTGTATTGTACAGCTCTAACTAGTCTCTTCTGATTTTATCTCTAGGCTACTACCCAGCTGGCTTACTAGGTCTAAACTAAAGATCACATCTTCCCTTAATAAAGTCTCTCAAACCATTAGCGATCACTTTTCTCCTCATTGCTCAAATCCAGCATTTCTGCCTTTAAAGTCATGAATCGCGATGCCATCCAATGAAGAGATTTTTAAGAAAAATGTCTTTGTGCATCTAGTGAACTGTGCCTTTCCCTATCCCCAGCATGTGTGAGGTGCCATATCAATGAACACATTCTTCTGTATCCAGTATGCTTTGTGGTTATCATCCTCTGAAGCTTCCAAGGCTCTCACTTGTCAGCAGTCACATCTGCTGCCCTGACTCCAAAATGAGGGATATTCTTTTGCTCCATGCATCCATTCTGCTCCATTTCTGCTTCTCCTGCTCTGCGCAGTCCCCCCCTCAGCTCTGTCTCCTGGCCCCTCACTCATTTCACAAAGTGGGAGCTGTTTGGAAGAAGGGACTTTTACTAAACAGACAGAAATTCCTGAGTGGGCTGGAGTTTCACGGGATCACCACGAGACCAACAAAAATCTTGTCATTTGGGAGGAATTTATAAGAATTATAAACACTGCTTGTTATCTTAGGGTCATCTCTGACTCATTTCTAGCCTTTATCCTACTCTTTCTGTCCATGGCCAAAATTTTACTTCTCTCAGCTTAATTCTGTGTGCTGTCTTGTTCTATCTGTCTCCAGTGCAAATAACGCAGAAGAAATTTGGTTTTGTTATCTGTCATTTCTTTTCTGCCTCCCTGGAGATGAGGAAAGAGATTGTGATCTCAAATTGTGATTTATGCAGCTCAAATTTTGGGGATATACAGAACTACCACTGATTTAGACATTATTTTCCATGGCACCTTTGCTCTGCTAAGAATGATTATCTATAGTAACTCGGACGACTCTTTTCATACTCAACTCAGGGAACTAATCATCTAGGGAAGTTGAATTAGAGTCAGCCTATATACTGATTCTTTAGTGACTGGGAAGGTCACACAAACATTTTACTGTGAGGAACCAGGAATATCGAGGGAAATTCTGCCCCACCTTTTTAAAACTTAAACAGAAATACTTATATCTAGAAAAAAGAAACTCGGTAATGGGACTAATAGTACAGTGCTTTATGATGACTTTTCTTACAGAAGCCTCATTTGCAGGTACCAGTTGAACTGTATACAGTTTTAATGAGAATTAGGTTGACAAGGAACTTTTTTTTTCCCTGCTATTTTTTTTTTGTCAACATAGGACAGAACCAGCACATTCTTTTTCTCTTCTCCCATCCCCACACCTGGCTCCCCACTCCCACTACCCTTGCAGGAGCTTTTGATATGCCAGTGTTTGAAATTACACCCAGTTTTCTATTGAGTATTTAACTTGGGGAGCATTTCCAGAGGTTGAAGAGCCATATAAAGGATGAAAAATATGAAACATAATTAATATTTGGGCAAGTAGGATGATCCACACATAATGGTTTGTGCTGAAAGGTCTTTGTTAATAAAGGTATTTTAATTATTTTAAATTCATAGAATTGCACTCATCCAGTGAAATCTATAATCTTAATTGCTCCCACAGGGATCAGGAAAAAATCCTGAGTAGACAAAAAACACATTTAGAGACAGTGTTCAAGATTTTTCCGCTTTGAGAAAATTTGAGAAATTAATAAACATCATCTGTGAGGTCAGATCATGATTCTGCTCAGATCCTATGATATGTAAAATGAAAAGCATATTTTGCCTATAAGTACAGGAATAAAGGAACAATATCATTATAGAGTAAGTATAAAAATCAGTACATTGCTTACTATTCTCAGGTTTTCTCTCATATACAGAAATGAGCATAAGAGAACAAGTTTATACAGAAACTTCCTCTCAGTTCAAGAGAAGTCTCTTTTTTTTAATCTAAAACAAAAAAATTCTGAAGAGCTATACAGATATAGCAAGCAACTTAATCTTGCCTGCCTAAAACATTCAGCAACCCTCTTCTGCCACAAGCATTAAAAGTAAATTGTATTTTATTGCTAAAATAGTGTTTACATTATCATTCCCAATGAGCTTCACGTTTTTGTCCTGAAAAATAAAGAGCCGCTCATTATTTTAATCCAACATAATCCACTCCCAATCAAGTACTGAGAGCCATAAAGTAATCAGTGGTAACAAGTCATCCCTTCCCAACGGCAAGTCAGGAGGACCTGGTAGAGCCTCTTACCCAAGACACCAGCAGTTAGACACCTGTATGACCGACTGCCACTTCTTCCTTCTCCCCTTCTTCTTGTTGAAGGAATAAGTTTATGTTTGTTATGTCAATATACAAAGAGTTATGTCTGCAACTACAAACCTATTTAAAGAAAAATACTGTTTCTGCATACATTGTACGATCTTTCTGACAGTCAGACTATCAGGATCAACAAATATCTCCTGTTCCCAGGATCCTTCCCTGCCACCAAGGCTCACTGGCATACAACAAATCATATCCATACTATTATATTTTCTTAGTTTCCAAACTAAGGTGGCTGCATGCAAACTGCAAATGACCGCTGGCCTGTGCTAACTCCTGAACTGCCCCTGGGAATGACGTGGGAACATGCCAAAACTGTGTAAAGGATGATTCTAACAATTTAAAACTACTGATGATTGAGTTTTAATGTCCAGAAAGTTCCATGGCACTCGTTAAATTTGATAGTACAGATACAACCTTGGAATATATTTCCAACGCTTTTGGTCATAACTGAAACAAATAGCCTACAATTATTAGTATGCGGAAGCAGGAAAGTTTTGGTCACAACAGTAAATCACCATGACAATCAGCAAATGTGGGCAGCATATGATCTAGCTGCACCAACATATGATCTTGCTGTACCAAGACCTTCTGTGCTGTTATACGCAGCACAAATACATAAAAATCTGATCATTTTACTTCTGCTTTAAAAACACTACTGAACTATATTTATTAACAGGGCTTTGTTGCTAAATTGGCTTATAATATCAGCAAAACCTGTGGTTTGAGAGGGCCTGAAACAAGCTTACAGTTATGATGGCTAACTCAGTAGGCTGCAAATTCTCTTTCTGCTCTCATTAAGAGGAAAGGGTATACATGAAGTAAGACTAATGAGTAAAAAAAAAAGATCTAAATTAGAAGTGGCAATGCAGTTGCCAGGCCAGAGTTTAATTTCTGTTCTAACAAACCTGAGCTAATTTTAATAAATATAGCTAGCTGTCATGAATTTTAATTTAGCCTTATAAAACCTTTCCATGACTAAGACAAGCTACAGGCAATTGTATTATCTCTCTTTTTAATGGGACTTCCTATCAAATCCAGCAGGTATACACAGAGAGGAATATTAAAAGATAGCAAATAGATACACAGATGTCTGAATGCCAAAGGCCAAGGCTAAAACCAATACGAAATCTGTATAATCACACAGAGAGATTTCCATCACCATACTGTGTAATTAATAATAAACAAGAACAAACAAACAAACAAGAAAGCCCAAATGCAGTGATTTTAATACCTGCTCAGGAAATAGCCTGCCTGAGAACAAAAATGTGGTACGCGTTAGTTCCATTCAAACTATTTTCATTGACGGTATTCAAAATACAGTCATTCATTGAGTCCACAGTTTTCGGAAGCATGGTGAGCTGTACCGGTGTCATGCCTGACAGCTAATTGCCCTACCCATCATTTACAACCTTCTGTCACAAGGAGACTACAGCCTCCTGTCCAGGGCTTACTCCTAGAGACTGTTTCTCAATGAGCACTTGCAATTTTTGTAGGTTTTGTAATTTAGACCTGTGTCCTGGTTTTGGCAGGGACAGAGTTAATTTCCTTCCTAGTAGCTGGTACAGTGCTGTGTTTTGGATTTAGGATGAGAACAAAGTTGATAACACACCGATGTTTTAGTTGTTGCTAGGTAATGCTTACACTAGCCAAGGACTTTTTAGTTTTCCATGCTCTACCGACTGAGAAGGCTGGAGGTGCACAAGAAGCTGGGAGGGGGCACAGCCAAACTGGCCAGAGGGACATTCCATACCATGCGACGTCATGCTCAGTACATAAACTGGGGAAAGCTGGCCGGGGGGGCTGCTGCTTGGGAACTGGCTGGGCATCGGTTGGTGGGTGGTGAGCAATTGTACTGTGCATCACTTGCTTTGTGTATTATTATTATTATATTATTATTATTGTCATTTTATTTCAATTATTAAACTGTTTTTATCTCAACCCACGAATTTTTTGCTCCGTTGCCAACTGAGGTTAAACCACGACAACCTGTAACATCTTTTCCCATCCAGAGTGACTGCAACTTTCTGTGATTCCAACAATAAATTTTCTTTGATTTCAGCTGTGACTGAGACACCTGAGGAATTGAGGAGAGGAGAGATGACAGTGAGTCTGTTAGGGGAGGAAAGTAGGGAAGCAACTGTCTCTGGAGAATTAAAGCCAGCATGAATCCAGAGAGCTACCAGATTATATAGAGCAAACAATAACACTGGAGAAAGGGTAACAGGAGCAGGTATCTTTGCTATGGGAAACACTTGAACACTTTCATTCTACAAATAGTCATGGCATGTTATTTCTTCTCAGCATTACAGGAGAACATGCATGTACTGAAAACTGCCCACAAACCATGTGATATACTGTTTTCTTTATCCTTTCTTTTTTTTTCTACATTTATCCTGTTAAGTGTCCTAACCAGACTGTGTTTACATGTATCCCTAAGCAAGCCACAACTGTTGCTAGCTACATATCATCTTTATAGTCCCATTATCTCCGGTTCTCTGAATTCAGTCTGGCCCACAGAGTAACTTGTACTATTTAACGCTTGCTGGTAATGAGTCTTCTGAAAACCTTCTAATCAATGTGCCCTGCATGCAAGATAAATGTTTAGCTCCTCAATTATAGTGACTTACCTGTTAATTTTCACAACTAGCTATGTAACATCAGCTTCAATGTAGAGCCTCAGGTGCTGTCTGACAAGTAAGGTTTTAACAATCTCAGCTATGCAGAAGCTGTCTCTTAAATGTTTGTATATTATAGATATACAAAAAAATAGACCAATATCTAGAGTGTTCTTTTGCAGTTCAGAATGTTCTTTAAGTATTTTTCTGTTTACACTAATATCATTGAAGATACTGAATTAGAAAACTATCTGTCTGGTGAAAAAAGCTGTTCTTCTGTTTTTTCTAAAGGAAGCTGCCTTATTTATAATTTGGATTCTATATTATATATGTAACTTTGTAATGTCCCTGACAAGTAAAATATTGAAGTGAGAAAAAAGCTATCATGAGCATTCTTTGTAATAAAAGATCGTTTAAAAAGAAGTGCTTATTTTTAGCGTGTCTTTAATCTTCTAGAAAACAGTAGATAAAAACAGCTTCAAAACCTGCGCAGTGCCAGTTTTTATGACCGTCAGTGCTCTTAGCAATTCCAGTGATCTCAGCACAATAGTGTTCAGAACTGTTTCTTCAATGTTTCACACAAATATTCTTACTGCATCCCTATAGCTACAATAGATTGCATCACCAAGATACCACGAAGCTTTAGAAGTTTATCATTTCCCCTAAATAGTCAATGGAGCTGCTATCTAGTCTATCTGCCAGAGATTAAAAGTTGCTCATTTCAGAGGTATAAAATATTGCTGGTTTATTTCTGAGGACATATATCTGGAGCCAGTTTGCAGCTTCTTTCGTAAGGAAGGCTTACTAAAAGAGATATCCTAGAGGCAACAAGGCTCCAGCAAGCATGAATTTTTCATCCAGGATTTCTCTTGTAAGAATTGCCTGACTCTACACTTGCTAAGTTTGGATCTGGGCTCTTTCAGGTTACAAAATTAAGGGTGAGGTTTCTCTAGTCATGGGCAGCATGATAGATGGTCCTTCAAAAGTAGTTGATAATCCTTTCAAGGGACACATGACAATATTTTGAAGTAGGGTGGGATTTGAAAAGAAACCAAATAATAAGCACAGAAATTGGGTGAGGTGATCTCATCCCTGTTAAGAAAGAAACAAACAGCTGGAAGGTGGTCTATCCGAACCTTTCAGCTGACCTTCAGGCTTGGCTTAAGGTGGTCTGTGGTCTGCATAATGGCCCAGACCTGTGTGATTTGTTTTAAGTGTGTTGCCAAAGATGGAAGAAATAATTTCTGATCTTGTTGCTACCTCGACCCTAAAAGAATCAGGAGTTACAGCTGAAGGCTACTTCAGTTATTGAAGTTATCTTATTGAATGAAATGCAGCAACTCTGTTACATTTTCTTTTTTCTGTTTTCTAGTAAACACTTCTACTATCCCTACTAAAAATATAAGTAGTTATAACAGCATGCAATGAATTGAGTCTATGTTTCATCCAGTTCCCTAATTCCATCACACCAGAAAATCTGGCAGTCTTGTGCATGCTAAGTACTAAGAGAACACCATGTTGTTCTTGGTGCAGTTATGCATTCATTATCTGCTAAAAGTAATTAAGCATCTCTATACAATCTTGAGACGTTTAATAACAAAGAAGTCTTGTGGCATTTTATCAGTCACAGACCTTTTAAAGTCTCACTCTCGAAAAGTGGGATTCATACAGTACATTCCTAGAAATGCAACCAGAAATGAACAGGAAGATAAAACTGATGAAAAGGAAAGAGAATAAGCACAGCAGACAAGGAAATCTGAAAATAACAATAAGCCAATAGTTAAAAGAGGTGATTATGAAGAGAAAACTGGCAATGGCTAAGGGGAAACTTGTGACCAAAAAGAAGACATAAGAAAAAATCTGAAAAAAAGAGACAAAAGAGAAAATCACAGAGTTCCAGTAGTAGCTCATAGAACCATGGAAGCTGTTATTTCCTAATAGTTCATTTAGGAAAGTCACTGTAAGATCTAGTAACCAATATGTTGTTACATTAAAAAGACCTTTCTTAGAGTTTTTCATGGCAGTAGTTACAGTGGCAGAGAGCCATACAAGAAATTCTACAAATTTAACGGTGTGTCTGAGCTGCAGTATTTGGGTCATTGCCAACATCTAGCTCTACTTAATTTCCTAGGTAGATGTTGCCTTTTACGTGCATGTTCTAGAATCAGTCAGACCAAAAAATGGACAAAGAAAGGGAAAGATATGGGAATAATCTTCAGCTTGTTCCCGTAGAGCTTCTGGTGGCCTTTTGGCTTCGCAGAGCATCTTGCGAATTTACAGTAATTCTTCCTCAGTGAAGCCCTCAGGGAAGGGCATACACAGGGAAACCTCCACCTCCCCCACCACACAGCCCTTCTGCAGTAAACTGAAAAAAGCAAACTGTTCTAAAAGGAGACCTGAAAACAAATTTACTTTGGGATATTAGTCTTCCTGTAGGAACCTCTCCCTAGCCACAATTGTTTCAGCAGTCCATGTTCCAGAATGTTATGGCTAGATAATGTTTGTTCAAGATGTATTGCTACCCTTGTATAAAATATTTAGGCCATTCCCATAACATTCTCAATATGTAGCAAATATATATTTCGTGGTCTCCATTGTTTAAGGCCAAAGTTTGAACTAAAGTCATGACAACATTTATAATAGACACAATGAGGCAGTTATCTTGATCAGGGCAGAACCTGGTAGTTACCTTGTGTCTGTTTTCCCCTTGTTTTCCTTCCCTTTGTAGCTACACAGATGGAAGAAACACAGCTCAGTGGTTTTTTTGCCCTTCATCTCAAATTTTTCTATTGTAGGCAGAGCAGAATAAAGAAAACTGCTACTTTGGGATTTTTGGCCTAAAATGTTACAGTTCCTGATGGTTGGAAATATGGTTACCTTAAAATCATGGCTGCGGGTCACCTGAACTGCTTTTATTAGATGAAAATAACATTAAATACAAGAATTTCAGGTATGTTTGTGACATTCTATTCCTGCTGTGGTTATTGATGCTCTGACTTTGCTGAGTTTGTTCCTTCAGCATCTATGTACAGTCTACCAATAAGCAGTTGAATAGTTGCTACCATAACGTAATTTCACACAGACATGATTAATGACATTAAACTTGATGATGATGCTGTAGATGGCTTAGGCTTGTGGTGGTTAGAACAACCTACTGTGATCCTCTCCAAGTTTATTACAACTGTAGTCCATAAGCAGTGCAAGCTGCATGATATATATATATACATGCATCAAACTATCCCACAAAGATTTATATATGCCTAACATACAGTCAGAAAAACAATAATTTCTAACATCAAGCTATATGCAGACTTAGAGCGGAATTTTCTACAAATGAGCAAATGATTCATGTTTAAGCCACAATGTGTGTTGTGGGGGAGGGAAAGGAAAGAATATGATATCCTTTTTGCTGTTGAATTGCTATTATTAACACTAGGCATTTAATGGAGTTTCTTGGTATTCACATGCTGTAAGAACAACCAATATTGGTAATACTTGATATATCGTGCTCATTTAATTGAGCCTCTTTCACACTGATAATATATTTGCATGTATCCAAACAGCAGGGATACTACATGTTTTCAGAAATACTTGATAAGAGTGACATAACTTACAGAATAAACTTTGAGCGGTACTGTATATTCTAACTCACCTGTGTCTTCTTTATGAAATAAAACGTTATTTTTGAGTAGCTAGGTCATTTCCATCTATAAAAAGCACAGAAATCACAGTGTTTAGTCTGATAGTATTTCCCGATCCCTTCAATCTATATAGCTTAACAGATGTACAACGGCACAGAGATGGAAACAAATCAGTCCTTTTCAAGCTTATTGTTCAAGAAAATAATCAGGACAGCAAGCTAGTGACACTATTCCCGTCTTCTCTTGTAACTGAAACTATCGCAATGGTGATATAGGAAGAAACAGCATATTAATTTCTAGAAAACTACGGCTTCCATGTGGGTTATCTAATATCCAGCCTATCTTATTCCCAGAAATGACTCCTATTTAAGAGAAGAAGTGGCTTTCCTCATCAACTCTGAGCAGCATGCTGCTTTGCAAGGGCTTCTGTCGAAATTAATGGTTCATCCAAACTGCGGGTGCTGTTAGTCCCTGAGCCTTGATGCAGGTGCTGGCTGCATCCTATGGTGGAATGAGGTGAGCTGCAATTGAATATCATTTTCTCTCTTCCTCTTCCCTTATTTCCTATACTCCAGTTTATACTGGAAGAAGAAACACCGATAGGAAGGAAAGTCAGTGTGCGCTGTGCATCGGGGTAGCTGAACTTTCCAAACTGTGGGTGCTGTTAGTCCCTGAGCCTTGATGCAGGTGCTGGCTGCATCCTATGGTGGAATGAGGTGAGCTGCAATTGAATATCATTTTCTCTCTTCCTCTTCCCTTATTTCCTATACTCCAGTTTATACTGGAAGAAGAAACACCGATAGGAAGGAAAGTCAGTGTGCGCTGTGCATCGGGGTAGCTGAACTGCAGGATCAATTACAAACTACTCCAGCTCGGCCGTCTAAATGCAATCCAGGAAGAGATATTACCGAATATAAAGTTAGCAGAAGCTCACCAATGATGAGTATTTTTGCAATTTCATCATACTTTTCTAAGGAGTGATAGGATACAGAAAAAAACCCCAGTGGTGCTCTTTGGTTTGATGAGTAGCCACCTGTACTGCCAGATGCACAGATCCCCAGGCTTTTGTACCTTTCAAGCCGGTATTCTGCAATCCAGTCACCCTGACCAGCAATCGGGTAACAGTCTCAAACATTCAGCATGGCTCACTCAGGAATTTCAGCTGGGATTTGGACCCTACAGGACTTTCCTTGGGGGAACTTGTCATGGCATGTTTGCGCTGACAGAGGGCTTTAGAAACAGAGTAATTTATATTACTGTTTGCAAGGTAAAAAGCCTTTAGGAAAAGTCATAAATAAATAAATCCTCTTTGTGAGCAAATCCCACCACTGAAAAGAAAACAAACAAAAAATCACCTTGTTGTTTTGAACAGGTATCAATGGCACTTTTTTGATAGCTTCTCCTTTCTTTTCAAACTTCCTCCTATTTGAAGGATTCTTGAGATTTTGGGTTCCCCCTGATCCGAGGATTACTCACTTATCTATGTTGTATTCCTCCCAAGCAGTCTTATCCCAATATACCCAATGTACAAGCACTTTTCTCTATAGCTTTGAAGAGGTATGGGGAGGTTGTACCAGTACCATTATTTTACCTTTCTTTCTCACTTTTTCAACCCTTCCCTTTTTGCTTTCTTTTATCTAACTCTTAGCTCTTGAACAGGCAGGCAACAATACAATACTAAACACATTAGTCATTGAAAGTACCTCCATCACCCTTCATCAGAACGTGTTTTGTTTCTTCTGCAGCTGTGCATTGCACAAAGACACATTCATGAAACCACACACAACTTTGGTTATTTTGAAGGCATGGGGAAAACAAGGAACAAGCAAAAAATCCAGGAGTAGAAATATCCTCTTTAATTGCTTTCTTACTGAAATTAAACTGTATTCTTCAAGAATGAATGCTTAAGATGTCTAAATTAAATACATGGAAAGTGATATTAGATGTAATTAAAATAAATACTTTTATTTTTTAATATTTCTTATGGCAATGCTTACATGCCGTTTTACCTACTGTGACTCTTACTGTGTTAGTAAACAAACAGAAAGGCTGAAATTAGAAGATATCAGTAATACTGACTTGTAAACACAATGGAAATTTGCAGGTGTAGTGTGTAAGTTGAGACCTATTCTTATAATGTAGACTCATTTTTTTTCTAGAGGGGGAAAAAAAAGTGGGAGAGAAATTTGCAGGTAGTGTGTAAGTTGAGACCTATTCTTATAATGTAGACTCATTTTTTTTCTAGAGGGGGAAAAAAAAGTGGGAGAGAATCAGAAAAATGATTGATTTGGGTTGAGCTGAAACAGCAGTAATTCAGGCTTGATAGAAAAATGAACACTTCTTTAACTCTGAGTTTCCTTTCCAAAAGAAAATTCCTTCATTTAGGCATGGGTTAAAGTTTCCAACCTTTGGAGTAAATACTTTAAAAAGCACTGCAATCTTTTTTTTTCCCCAATGTCAGTTGAAACAAAGTCAGGATTAGTGTTCAGTGGATTTGCTGAAATAAGTGAAACTCATACACAGAATAAATAAACTCCTTGGATCTGGCTCTACTCAAAATGGATGCAAATTTGCTTTTTGCTAGGGGTTTATACAGTACCATGCAGAATGAATCCAACACAATTCAGGCTCAAAATTTGAAAGGACTCTCAGGAACACTTTCCATGTGTTACCTATTCCATTTGAAGCTACCAAGCTGAAATAAATAGGTATCAGTTTATATTCTGCACAATAATTAATAAATAGATTTGAATTATCCTGAGAAGTTGAGTCTTGAAAAGTCAGAATTAAACTGAACATCCTGCCTGAAATCTGACAAATATGGAATACCTTACATTCCTTAACATACCGTATTACAAATACAAATAACACATTTAACACACAAAAATACAGGTAATAACAAAACCAAACCCCAGTAGTAATATATTTATGCCCAGCGGCAAAATTGCTCCTGAAGAAGAGCTATTGTTAGTGGGTGGAAAACAATGCAATGCTTTTAAGGAATCGTTGCTCTTAAGTGGTTATGCCGCAAGCAAGCATATGGATAATAATAACAACACTAATTTATGTAACTAATAAATAGTTCTTGAACCATAAACATACTGCACAAACCCTGACTAGGCAAAACACTAAGTCATGCCTGTCCATTTTCATTCCATATTTTCACCTTGGAGGGAAACAAAGTCAACCTCCTCTCTTAGTTCTCCCCATAGGACCTCCAGAAATCAGGTGTTTCAAGCTCAACAGAGGCAGTGAGAAAGCATGGAATTTTAGGGCTTGTTGTAAGGAACTTCACAGGGCAACCACAGTACAAAATCCACATCTATCCTATCAACCACCCTAGCAAGCATTTAAAAACTTCTATAGAGTGAGCTAAAATTCATAAATCCATATAGCCTTAGTCTTAAGGTGAAGTTCCAATGGCTCTGAGATTTCAGCATAAATACTACAAACAGCCTTATTATTAACAGGTGCTCATTCACCTCAGTTTGTGAAGAAGAAAAGAGTTTATTATTAATATCGGTGTAAATCCATGTTATATGTATGGTACAACTAGCTAGTTACAAAAAGTATTACAAAAATGAAGAGATAGAAAAGTCCTAAAACATAGTGCTGATATGTAATCCTCATAGAATCAGGCTATATGGTAGGAATGGGCCAATAAATATTAATATAAATAAAGTAATAGATAGTAATAAATAAATGTAGTATCATGACAATAAAATGGAAAGAGTAGCCTGGAAACAGCACACAAACTGTTTCCAAAATCAAGCAGAACTGATCTAAAGCTTGGAGGCAATGAAGTAGAGGAGAGGTTAATCTGATCATGCAGCAATCCTTATGACCCCTTTACATTGATAGGATCATTCTCTTAAGAGGAATTACAATTTACAAAGGAATAAATATGCTAAATTGTGCTGGGATGAAAATGCTTATCGAGTTACATTTTGCTGAAAATAGCTGTGCTGTGAGGGCTGTCCATGAGGCATCACTTGCCATCACTGCACCACTACCTGCTTCTGAAGGCAAGGTGCTGATTTTGAATAACCTGCTTCCGCAGGAATCTATTGATTAGCCCAATGTGTTGCCTCACTGCTTCAGTAGTCTTCTCTCTTCTTCAGTGTTTAGCAGACCACCAGGAGGCACCTAGGTTTTCCATTTGCTTCAGCTAAAAATGTTAATGAAATATTAACCAGCTTCCATTCAAGACTGGTCTAAGTTTGCCAAACTGAAATGAGTAGGTGCTATTTAATTTTCATATCACAATTCTTACACAGACCTGGATGTTTCGAGAAAATTTAAAATAAGATGCCTATAATTTAACATTTTGAAAGAAATCCAACAAATCCAGAATTTCTGATACAGCTCGTGAACACAAGATTGTGTGTAGTGTGTATAAACACTGAAATAAGGTTGGAAAGCTCAATCGACTTTCATGCTTTGAATCATCTGGAAGTCAAATGACATTTTTACAAGAACAGCAAATGGACTACACAAAAGGGAAAATAGATTTAATGAAAAAAGTTAAGCAAATATTTTTCTTTAATTACACTGTATTACTGCTAGCAATGTTCACTTCAAACTTTTAGCTCATTACAATTGTCTCTTCCTTTGGACACAACTAATCAAATTGCCTCAGCATAATTTAATTCTTTTGGGCGTAATAAGCTTAATGCTTTATATAACATTGCTAAACCTAACAACTGTACAGAGTCCTGTACATGCAAAGAGTAACTAGTCATCATATAAACCATCATGTGCAAATACGCCAGTTCAGACAAAGCTATAAACTACTTCAAGCAAGATTTCAAAGGTGTCACCACATGGCATGACACAAAACTATTTGTGCAAGAGAACTTTCCAGGCACTAAAAATATATTTACAAAGCATGGATGCATTTTTTTTCCCTTTTGCAAGACTCCACAGCATAGCACAGTATGTACTGCACTTTACACACACTAAATGCTCAGATGCAGTTTCAGAAATATTTTAATTAAAATAAGTTATCAATGACTTGAAAATAAAAACCTTCAAACAGTTCCTTACTCTCTTCCCACCTGTGAAAATCTCTCAGTAATAATGCTTTCGGGGGTGGAGATGGGGGAGGGAAGACAGCTCAGAGATACTTTTGATCATAATGCTGAAGGCTATGTCTATAGCTGGTATGCAACATATAAAAAGACAAAGTATCAGTAGGTCTGTTTATCTTTTTTTTTATACCCAAGGTGACTTCTGAGTATATTGACAAATCTCCTGTGAAAAAGCAGACAGCCTTTTATTTAAAAGATAGAAAGGTCTTATATGTATAAATATATATTTAAAACCTTGTTTAACCATAAGGATCAATATTTGCATTGATGTCGTATGGTTAAATTAGCCATTTTTTATTTTGGAATGTAGCTACTATTATTAAGATACATTCACAATATCTTTTGAATCTGGATTTCTTTTCCTAAAAGTTTTTCTTAAATTTCCTTAAATTGAGAGTCCCATCTCCTCTCCTTCTATAAAAGATCAGTTCCAGTAGGACTATTTCAAATATCAGTAACAAAATTTGCTGCCTATGCTAGGTAGCCATAGTACTTTGGATTATTAGAAATGAAGGTATATTTTGTATTCCAGTGCACCTTCTGCAGTATTTGCTTTCTTTTTTTTTTTTTTTTTTAAACTGCTTTCTTTGTCTTATACAATAGAAAATACCATTGTGAACAGACCTGAACATTTCAGGATTTTGTGTCATGATGTAATTGTATAGTTTTGTGTCTGTGTGTGAATTATTCTGCAGAAAAGTGAAACCCATTTGTATGGTTTTCATGGTTATGCAACCTGCTGAACAGACATTTGAAAAATACATTTGACTCATACTACCTCCTATTTGGGGGAAAACTTCTGGAGCCTCACAGTTCACAAGAGAAGAAACCTATGCAGACCTTTTGAGTTGACTAGGTGGTGTGACCAAGGTCAAACACTTCCCATCCCCAAACAAGACACCAGTTGTCTCTCCTTTTACTGCCCTTATAGCAACTGGACGCTGAATCTAACAGATGGGGGAAATACTGAGCTTAAATGTTGTTCCAGACAGAGCAGCAGAGAGATGGATCCCTCTTTGCATTAGACAGTTGGGAAGATATTGAATGAAGGCATGAACCAGAATATAGTCCTAAGGTCAACGTGAGGGTGTAAGGGTAATGTCATGCATAAGGGTGTCAGCTCTCTTGAGGATTAAAGCAAAAGAAGCAAAGGCTTTCACCATGCTGGGGAATTACCTCTTCTTCAAAGGGAAAATTTTGCCTGTCCCATTTTAGTATCCATCATAATACTTCTGTATTTAATCTAAAGAGACTGTAATGTCAAACAAATGCTGCTAATTGCTGTAAGGCTTCAGTTCTCTTAACTGCTTTACTTAGCAAGGGAGAGTGGAAAAAGAAAAAAAAAAGTGTGACTATAAATAGTCATTCCTTCATTCAACTTGATACATTTGCTCATTTTATTATCTTTACCAAAACAAGGGAAACCAAGCAAAGATTAAAAAAAAAAAAAAGAGGAAGAATAATGAGGTTAAGTGTTTCCCGGACTTTGTCAGACTTCTTTATTCTCAGAATTTCTTTGTCTTTTTTCACACAGAATCCACACAGAAATACACTGGCAGTGCTGACAAGGCCACTTAGTTCAGGTTTACTTCCCTTTTCCCTTTAACATAATAAAAATGGTAACAACAATAACAGAGATGGTCCGAGTTTCACAAGAAATTCAACAAATATCTGTGGCTGGTGTGTACAAAATAAAAAGTGAGGAATACACTTTTAAATTATACTCATAGTCTTTTCCTAACTTTGAAAAGCTTTCTACTATAGCTTAAGTGGTTCAAGAAGGCCTTTTTTTTGGTGCAGCAATATGAAACAGCTATTTAGAAAGATGGGAAAAGATGGAAGACTGATATCCAAACCTGCTATTCAAACACTCTCAGTATCTGCGCACATTCAAATCCAGGTAAGAAAATCCCTGTATGTCTACTGACCCTAACCTAAACACTCTCTCCAAAGAAGCTGGTATGCAAAATGAAAACTGATGGCTAAGGCCTATCTGTATTTAATGATCTTTATTATAGCTTTGAGAATCTAAAACGTTAACTTTTTTGCTTTGCAGGAGACCCTTCTAAAGCTCTGAATGAGGACAGGACCTCCGCTCAGGAATACTGATCGTATGCGCATTTACCTTTCGCAAAAAATAAAAATAATTAAAAAATCCCAACACCCACATTTGGACCTATACTTTCCTAAACAGGGATGGGTTTCAGAAGACTCTCAGGAGTTTCTCCAGCAGATGCAATGTCTCGATTAGTGTGTCATTTAACTTGTCTGTCATGCCAGGGAATGTGTAAAATGGACAACGTTATTTCTTTAACCACCACCCAAGAGCATTCTGTCTTTTGATCAGAAATAATACAAAGGGGAAACTGAATTCTCTTTCTCCTCATCTGTGTCCAAAATGACTGGATGTAGTAAATCTCACAGGGCTGGCAGGGAGAAGACTGGACAGCTGTAACCATCCCATTAGCATTTAGAAAGCTAGGCCCTAAAGCAGAATAGCCAGCATATAAACTAAAGGAACTTTCACAGGGCTGGTGAGAAGACTGGACAGCTGTAACCATCCCATTAGCATTTAGAAAGCTAGGCCCTAAAGCAGAATAGCCAGCATATAAACTAAAGGAACTTTATTTGACCATAGTAGATAGAAACAGGAAGGGCTGATTATAGATTAGAGAATCCAACCCAATGCTAATATGTGGTGTAGTCACCAGACAGAGTTTGTAGCAGATAAAAAAATAGGATATCTGAGATACTCTGAAATACGTTTAATACAGGAAGAGTATCTCCTGTACAAGGAATTGAAATGCAGAAAGGAAAAAGAACAATGGTTGTTTTGACAACCTGCACCTTGATCCTTATTTTAGGGATTATTCAATGATCTACCCAACAAAGGTATGTATGTAAATCACCCATGGGGCTTCTCTGTGTGCTTTTCACTACGTAAATATTGTCAAATATGATATTCTGGCCTTTATTTTGTGTTTCTGTGTTGTTCCTGTGACTGGAACAGTGGGAGGGACGACAGGCTCCGCAGCGTCTTGCTGTAATCATCACTTCTCCAGAGAAAGCAGCTCCCTGCAAATCAGAAGTATTCGTTCCACTCAGGTGCTTTCCCACAAAATCCTTCAGATGGGAGGCTTAAAGTAAGCCCTTAAAGGGATCAGATTGTGCTCCTGGGAAGTAGTTGCTTTTATGTTCTCTTCTTTCTCTGAGCAAGGGATGAGCAAAACATCTGCTGTAGGGTATGAGGTATTAGAAAAAGAGGCTTTTGATAGCCCTAAAGAAGAATGAGGGAGAAGATGAATCCTAGAACATGGATAAGCAGTATTAACATGCAGCTTGAATGTAGTTTTGTAAACTACCAAAGATACTTCTGTCATATCTACCATTATTACATTAAAAAAAAAATTAGCTTACTGTAAAGCAAGAAAGTAAAAATTCTAGTATTTACAGTAGTCTGTGAAATCTTAAATGTATCTTCCTTCTTATGTAATTCTTGAGAGGTCAGAATAAACAGAGTGCTATGGAATAAGATAGCATGTGATCATGTAATTGAAGGCAGTATTGTAATAGGTATATACAAACACAGCGTAACACTACTGGTATCTTTTCCTGCACTATAAGGCTTGTCTTCTAGACTCAATAGTGTGTAGCATTTTTCACTAAGCAATCCTATCTTCATACATTTCAGTTCTATAACTCATAAAACTTGGGATAGCCCTCAAACTGTCAGTTGTAAGACACCTCAGCTATGGAGCAACTTTGCAACTGTGATGTAGTTTTATGCATGTTTTCGTCTTCTGAGAAAAAATGCCAAGAGGCCTAATAGGGTAGGCAAGCAAAATTAATTCCCATGGAATATACCTACATCGTCATATATGCTTAAATAATGTCTGGGAAAAAAATGCTAAAAGAACGTTATTTAGGATGTAAAAGCAGCTGTTGAAATATAGCTCTCATAGATTATGAAAGTGACACTTCAGTTCTGCAGCAAGTTCTGGGTTCCACAATTACCTACTGCTACTGAGGTTTGGTTGCTCACCCTTAGAAGTTCCAGGAAAAATACATGAGAAAGATAATATATTGAGACTTTTTCAAAAGTTTTGTGACAGTAGTCACTGTCATCTGGGACTGTTTCCAGTAACAACTGCCCTGAGGAAACAGCACAATCAGCAGCTATGAAGTCCAAAAATTAGAAATTAGTTTGGCATAGAAATCAGCAATTTTTTGGAAAGGAGCCAACTGAAGAGCACTTTATGCATCTGGCATCTGGTGAATAGCTGCTCGGTATGGCATGGAATGATATTGTGGGCAAAGATTTGAAACAAACTGGAAACAAGAGGCTTAAAACCAAGCCTTCTGGGGACTGAGAAAGATTCTGTGTTGATAACAATATGGAAAAGCTAAAATTTGAGTCTCCTGGGAAAAGGATGAACCACAAAAAAGACATTGCTAGGAATATGACTGAACAGAACTAAGTATCATTTTCCAAAGCCTTAGTGTGCAGATATGCTAAAAACACATCTCTCTTAGTAAAGACAACAACTGAGATTATTAATTACATGACAAGTAAGAAAAAAGTTATTTTTAATTTGCTAGAAATATGAATGTTAACCTGTCAGTTCTTAAAATGAGCCGTTTTCAGTGCGAGTGAGAAACATGGAACTGGGATCTACAATATTAAAGAGACTCTGAATAATTATTTAATATAGCATTTTGTCTAGTGTTAGGTGAAAGAAGGCTGTGAATAAACTAATGTTCTTTAAGCCCTAATGGGATTAAGGCAGCAACATGATGCAATATGATTAATCCTTCCAATAAGAAGATGAATGCATTTGGTTTTCACTGCCATAAAAGAATCACTCTTTTCTAAGTGTTTTTTATTTTGATGGGGTATCCAATATAACATGATGTGGATCAGCTTAAAGGCAGTTGTGTTTGATTATTTTCCTCTCTTTGTTTATTATGTTCCTACTGTTATTTTAAATAAAAGGATCTCTGCAATGCTGAGGAGAACAGATTCAAAAGCTGTAATTAACAAACTCTAGACATGGGCGACTCTAAATGTATACAAATACAAAAGAAGTCCTGAGCCAAATCTGAGCATGATGAGTAAATTATTCTAAGAACCATTACTTAAGTATCATCAGCAATGCCAGACTGCAAGGAACAGATTGTAAATTGAAAACATGACCTTATATTTTCCCTAATTGCAGGCACTGAAAATTTACAGAGCCTGACCTGCTTTTAATTGTGAGCTCCTAAATCTCTGTTAAGAGAACCTTTGACCTGGGGCACCAGACTAGGTCCACGATTCCCTTTTGTAAATCCTGTGGCCACACTGGTTTTGGGTTTCTTCCCCTTGCCACAATGTACAGTGATGCACATGTAACTATGACCTACCAAATGAGTCTGCAAAACTCCTTTGGCCTTTAGCAAGAGCAAGTTCTCTACCCTCTTGACTTCCAGTTCTTTCTCCAGCTTAGCCTCTGATTTTAGCGTTAGCCTTTTAACCAAATGATTACTCGTGTTTTCTTTGGTCAGCTTCTCATGGAAAGGTCTACTACATTCATCAGCAGGCACTGAACTTTAGCACATTAACATTCTTCTGCATGTTTGTACTGAATAGGTGTTAATGTTCATCTCATAAGTCCACCTATCTGACAAAAAGAGAAGGTGGTATTTCTATTTTGCCAGACTACAAGTCGGTGACTTCACATATACAAAAAATATAAAAATCAAAACAAAAGGCAAGTGTGGTAGACAGTCTTCTTCAGCCAATCTCCAAATCCACAGCTTCCGTACAGGTTGAAGGGCCTCCAAGCTACCTTTGAAATGTAAACATTTACTAGTGGCAAAGAAGTAATGAATTTTGCCTTGGGACATTGCAGTGTAAGAGCCAGGTCAAGGGATTCAGAGAGCAGAGCTTTTTGCTACTTCCAAGTTCTCAGATTTAGCTTGCACCAAAAGTCATTGTGGTCCCCGGTGAAAGTTAAGAGGCTGTTTACACCTCACAGAGAGAAGAAACTACCCTTGGCTGATGTTTGAGAGATGTTTCCTGCAGCCAGAATCCTTCATAGTCCAGAAACCTCGTTTATCTCCCCTAGCATCCAGGCAAGCTCCCTCTGCTGGGGACTTCATCGGCTTCGTGAGGGAGAAGTTCAGACCTCACTTCATAAGCCAGAAGCCTACCCCAGTATTGGGGTAATTCTTCCCTCATCTCTTGACAGAGCCAGGGATCAGGAATAGCTCCCATTACTCCCAGTTTTAGCCAGACTTGGCAAGAAAGAGCAGCATTTGTTCCTGAAATTTCCTTCTTTAAAGCTATGTTTAAAAAAACATGTGTTGCCAGTGTTCGGGGGGGGCCAGGGTGGTTATTATTGTTAATTTAATATTTATACTTGAGTGGATGTATAGTGAGCAGAAAACATTAGTCTTTTAAGGCAGATTTGCATTCAGTGCTGCCATGTTGACACTGAGGTCTGCTATACTGCAGCAAAGCATTTTTGTTCTGGTGTTGGCATTTCAATTGGGCATTCTTGGTGGGCTCTAAAACGTCTCTAAAAGGGTGGCTGACACTCCCCCACACCTTTCCCTTTTATACAATGCCTGCCATTGCACAGTGTGCATTTGCCTGGATTTATTTCAGATCACAGCAGCCTAGTAATGCTTTAAGGCTTACTCTCCTGACCCATTCATCCATCTAATTTAGACAGGGATTGTACCCTTCCCATTTTTGGCAGAGCTAATTACTCAGACATATCAGCTCAGAAGTGAAAATTTCTGCCATTTCTTGACATTTATACCACAGAGATGTTAAACCACTTGATAGATAGGATGTTACTATATTTGTTATTCAGATAAAATGACGGAAATCCAACCACGACTGAAAAACCATGTTTTCATTCTAATACCAAGTTCTCACTGATACAGCCAAACAGAGAAATATAGATCCGAAACTACACCCGTTGCTTCTGAAGCTGACAAAATCTTCAGTGCAATTTCTCCTCCCACTATATCTTTCTGTACTCCTGTGGCTTTTTAAATCCATAGGCTCACACACCCACACAGAGCAACTAAATGAATCATTTTCCTCCACAACTTCCCCCATGTCTACCAAAAAAAACAAACAAAAAACTTTTAAAATTGAATAACCAGGCTGTTAGCAGTCACGTATATAAAAATGAGAAACAATCAAGGAAACATGACTTCTCAAAATGTCACCAATACCATAAGTTCCATAAAGGGTTTTGAATGAGGTCACAGTTGCATATAGAGACAGCATATGTTCTGCTGATCAGACTGTCAGTTCCCCATCCAAGGGACACTCCCTCTTAAGAGCATCTGATGACTTCCATGCAAGAGCAATCCCATTGAGGTAACAGGCGCCTATGATTGTAAAGTTTAGCTCAGCTTATTAAAATGTCAGAGAACAGGGGAACACCCACTTTACTCCATGACTGCTTTCTTCAAGCATCTCAAACCAAAAGCGTTCTTTTAGCGCTGGCTAATATCAAGAAAACATATATGATACTCCCACAAACTGTGCGAAAGTGAGCTCCATTTCAAACTGTAAAAAAGAAAGAAATCCAAAGAAAAATAGAGAAAATCATGGCACAACACTACTGGGGAAAGTTGTAACCCATGATGAAATAATCTTTCTTAGGATCATAGCTGAACACATCAGTCTTTGAAAACCATGCTGCTTACCAATTATAAATCATATTTCTGCTTTTCAGTAGTAGGAAGCAGCCAAAGAAAAAAATCAGTCTAGGAGGAGATAAGACATCTGTTACATTAACTACTTAGCTGTGGGAATACATTTTCACGTTTTAAAGCACCACCCAGGATATATGAGCACATATTTTATTTCCCATATTCTCTAAAATCTAGAATGCAGTTTGCAGTTTAACTTTAGTAATTAAGAAATGAAGTTGAGCTTTCCTGTGGACAAGTGAGCATACTATGTGTTACCCCTATGTGTAACATTGATTTTAAAAACTTATTTAAATGTGAGTAAAGGGCCATTTTCAGCCACTCTATTTTTCTCTCCTTTCTTGTGAAAGAAGTGTAACTTTTTCCTGTGTTGCAAAACATTAATATAATATTGGGGAAAAAATTATTTTCAATTGTATTTTATATGGTATATGGAGCAGGGAGAGCATGTGCATCTGAGGTTTTTTTGGCGTGGTGGTGAAGAGGATCTGTGAAATTTCTGTTAAATTTGTGAGGTTGAAGAAACAGGAAAAAGAGAAGGCTAAGTATGAAATTACGTATGTACCTTGACTGGATGAGTACTTAGTTACCTAGAGTGAATTCTGTTGCAAACGTTGCGGCATTATCCCTCTGTTTTTGACAATTGCAGTGGAGTTGCTTGGGACACCTAATAAAGCAGATGAAACGCTTCCCTTAGTGACTACTGAGGAATACTTATACACAGGGGAATCTGTAACTGTGCTAGGAGCTAGCACAGTATTTATTTTCTTCTGAGAATTCACTCAGGCTAGATCACGTGAAGAATTTGAAGGGGGCCACTTAAGTACAAGGATGGATTTCACAGAGATCTGCCTTTGTATTGTTTAAACTTAGAAAATGCATAGACACAGTAGAAGGGTTGATTTATACAGGACTGACTGTTACTGGCTGGGACTACCAGTCTCCTGTAAATAGCTCATCTTGTTATTGTCTTTGTTCAAGGCTGCAAAGAGGTATTTTACCCTTAGAGATGGTTAGGAAATGGTTAAGCATCTGCCAGCTGGTTTTCTAATGAAGAATTTGTGGCATGAAGATAATGGTCTTTAAATACAAATTTTTGCTTTTCCCCTGCCTTTCTTTTCACTTTTGCTATGCAAGAAGCACATTTCTTTGTCGTTATATGCCTTTTGATTAAATAAGTAAACTAAATAGCTTTATAGCTATTTAACAGCTTAAATAGCTACAGCCAATAAAGGTATATAATGCCAGAAAACTGTGACAGATTTTTGCAGACTGTAACCACTTTAGAGAAGCAAACCCCTCCCTCCCCTCATTACCAGTCTGTACAGTTGGTGCTTTCCCTAATGCAGTTAAACATATCATCAAAACCACAACAGTCAGGTTTCATTGGAACAAATTATAATCTTAAAGCAATTCATTATGCTGTCTACCCTCCCATGTGATAGCCAGGCAATCCATTTATATCTGTGCCATTAAAATAAAGTATCAATAATTTAGAGGAAGCAACGTACGTCCCCAAAGACTGTATGTGTACACAGAAGAAGAAATCTATTGGTAAGAAGTATTATAGTCATGCTGGCATTCTGTAATGAGTTTCTAGTTTTCTCTTTGCCAAAGTAACAACCCTTTTCAGCACCACTGCAATCAGGATTTCTAGCAGGATAAGTGCACTCCAGTAGTACCTCTTGGCCATAGTGAAAGCTGGAGGCTCATCTTTCTCTGTGAAACAGATATTACATGGAAAGCAGCATTACAAGCTCCTACATGGTGCTTGCACTTTTTGTGGGTGAACGGATAGCTCATTCTTCCCTGTTCATCCACATTTGCCTGCCGACATGACAGCTAAAAAAAAAACATTGGAGGGGTAGTTTTATCTGTAGGTCTGCCAGTGGTGTACTGCACTGTTTATGCACTGAAAACAGGAGTGAAATATAACCTGTTTCTTATGTGATAGCAATTGTTAGGCAAAATTTTTCTGGCAACTCAAAATTAGTACGGAAGTAGAGAATAAAAACGTTTTGGAGGTATTTCTGATTCATCCAAAAGTCTGGCAAAGCCCTTAGCTGAGAAAGGAATAGAAGCTGTTTGAGCAGCTGGTGATATCAAATACTGTGACACACCAAAAAGCCACAAGTTTTGTCTTTCTAAAATTCTTCCTCACACGATTGCTAAAATATGCTAGACAACAGTGTATTAATGATTTCATTACCTATGTTTGCACTAAATCCAAACATTTTGAAGTTGCTGAAGATATGCAAATATACAGTGATGCAATTAAGGCAGCCTGAATTTCAAAATCCTCACAAGTTGCCTGTCCATCACAAAATATTAGGTTTTTTTAGGGACATGGTATAGTGGTGGACTTGGCAGTGTCAGGTTTACAGTTGGACTCGATGATCTTAAAGGTCTTTTCCAACCTAAATGATTCTATGATCCTATGAAAATTCTCTCACCAAAACTTTGTGGAATTCCAGTTCCCTTCCACATTACAATACACAATGACAGCGTCATCTCGGCCACAGAGGGATTCCAGGAAGCCCGTCTGTATCCACCACTCTGTAGTGTGAAGAGTGATACCATTTCTCCAGAAAGATAGCATTGAACTGTGGTACTAATTCTACTGGTTGCAAAGGAAACGATTCATTTTTATGTATGTACAGAGCAAGAGAGAGCTGTTTCTGTCTCTCTCCAGGTGGCATGGGTGCACTTCTAGGCAATCTGCAAGTGGTGCAGGCCTGGGCTGCTTTGAGATTGGAAATACGAGGTGGGGCTCCAATTTGGTGAGAAAGAGGTTGCATTTCTTACCTAAGAGAATTGCCCAAGCCATCAAGTATTGAGGAGGGTAAGGTGGCTACTTGGTAGACATCCTGGAGCATGTAACAGAAAGGTTGGGGGTATTTTACTCCTTCTGGGAGTTGTCCTCAGTTAAGAAAGGGGGTAGAGAAGCATAGGGACACAAAAGTGTGGATTTCTGGTCTAGGCATATGAAATCTCTTTGGAAGCTTGGGAGATGCCATTGGCAATAGGTAGCTCCTGTCAATGAGTACCCATGTTCTAACATGTTAGACAGTTCCCATTACAGACTAATAAACTGGAACTGAATAAGAAAAGCTCTCCGCTCTTAGGACTTAAAGCTGGATTTCCAGTTGAACAAGTGTTTCTTGGTATTGTAAGGAGCCTTTACTCTATGTAATAGAAATGATTGTATTTGATGGAATAATAATTTTGATTATATCGGACTTAAAGTTGGATTTCCAGTTGAACAAGTGTTTCTTGGTATTGTAAGGAGCCTTTACCCTATGTAATAGAAATGATTATACGTTATGGAATAATAATTTTGATTATATCATTTTAAGTGATAGAAATAGTCTGTCCTGCAACAAGAGTAATGTATGCATCTAGAACCTGGAAATTATGCAAATCATACACGTGCAACTATCACATGAAACCTTTCTTTCTAAACAGAAAAAATGTTTGATCATACAGTTAGTGGGTGTATGCCAACTCGACTGCAACTGTGTGAATAGTGTTGTCACATGTCCTGTGATGAGTCTATTCTTACTGGAGGAGGTTATAAAGAATACATATTTCATCCACGCACCACAAACTATCTACATTTCAGCAGATGTTTTCTCACAGCAGAAATTTTGGAAACAAAACCCAGTCTTTTTAACCACAAGATATGAATCACACTGCAGTAGCATGGAAACCAAGGTTTTAATATGATGCACATTCAGAAGTAACAAATAAAGAACAAAGATAGCAGTCTATCATGATAACTATAATTCTTAAGAATTTCTACAGGAAATCTTGTTTGCTCTATGAACAAATTAAACTTTACAGTTTACTTATGAATGAGACTGATTAAATTCTTCCATCTCAGAGTAAAAGGCTTTCGAACCATTAATTATCCTTTTTTGCAAGTAGTTCTAGTTTATATTTAGTCGTCTCACTGAGTTTTATGGAACTGAGATGCTACTTGCACTTCAATTTTCAAATTGAATACTTTGGAATTTACAAGATTTGAAAATAAAGTTAATTTCCATTTCTTGAATCCTTCCATCACCTTTTGCCATACCATTTTCTAGATTCTTATTCTTTTCTTCTTGTAGCACTACAATTTCATCATTCCAGGACCGGGGAGTCACAACCAGCTCCTATTCTGACCATCTGGTATCTGTGGATTAAAAATTAATAAATAAAAAATCTGAGTTTCTGGGCATCTTTGCTTTTAAATAAGGTTTCTTACATCCAAGCTGCTAATTCTGCAAATGGATGTAACCTTGCAGGGAGGTCTCTAACCTGGGCCGGCTGCCTCTGCTCTGCAATATGACACAGATAGCGAAGGCAGCACCAGCATCAGTGCAGCATGGTGTACTGGAGAGATGCTGGATCGGCCAGTGCTGTGCTGTGATGTGTTGCTTTCCCAGCGTGCCTAGAGCTGGCTCCGGGACAGTGTTATGCTGGGGGTACTGCACCTCGCTCCAACAGTTCTCCCCTTCCTTTGTACTTGCATTGTGTTCAACACTTCCCTTTCTTCCCCTTCACTGATATGCTCATCCTGCTGTCCTTCTCCAACGCACAGTCCTTTTTCTCAGTATTAGTAGTAGTTACTCAACATTAGCATTTTTTATTTCATCATACAGTCTGTGTTGTAACTGTGGCATAGATGGGTGATGAGGGAGAGGAGAGAGACGCAGCGCTCAAGGGAGAAGGTGCACACCCAGTAGATACACAAGTTCGCTGTGCCTTGTCTTCATGAAGGAGTTGTAACGCTGACCCACTTGTGGGTTATCATTTTACCTCCCACAGACATCTAAAGTCTAACACGTCTGAACATCCTACAGACATTGGTTTAAGGCTAGAAAAGACAGATCAGCATGTTGCAGAAAGTAAATGTATAGAAGTAAAAGAAATCCAAGTGTTGACAAATACACACTTTTTGCTAGCAGTCAGCAGAGATACCTGCAAATAAAATTCATCCACCCTCTCAGAATTATTAGAAAAAGCTCTGTTCTGGATCTATAGTTTGGTCTCATCACAAGTTTTGAGATTTTGTCCTGTGGAACACAGGGCGGTTTGGCAGAACAAAGAATACGTTTACCCTCCTTTCCCCAGCTCTTGTTAAGCAAATCTGAATTATCCTGCATTTAATGTTTGGGAATGACATAATAAGCATGTATGTATTTAACAAATTCCTAATTACAATTAAAAACATTAAGTTGATACTTCTATCCTTTATTGTTCTTACATACTGCAGGGCAGAAACTAAGCAAATAAATAAAACAATGCAACAGTCCTCTGCCTTCAGCTAAAGTTGGGATTATTAATGCATGCAGACAGGTCAAATACTGTTGTGGTTTCACATCAGTTTCTTCTGTTTTACTTCCATATTTCTGAGAGCTTCCCTTAGGTAAGGAACACATCTGTTTATGTCTGAAAACAATAGATATGCTCAAGCTGGAATGTGGAGGAGGTTTCTCTTCACAAAACAAGCACAGCACTCTCCTGGCAGGCTTGCCAGAGGGCACAACATAACTAAGAATATGAACTGCTCCACTTACCATCTCTATATAAACACACGATTTTTCTCCAGACATGCCCTTGATGATACCAGGAGAATGTATCTGAAGCTAACACTGGAATATTCCCATTTACTTCCTGACACTGGGATAACCTATCCATCAAACTCACAAAAGAGGTTACTTCCAGCGTAGTCAATGTAGTATTATTCAGATTATTACAGTGCAAAAAAGAATAATAATAAAAAGCCCAATGTGACGTATCAACAATAAACTTATGCATGAACAGAGCAAAATGCTGGCCATCCTACAGTCAGAGAGTTTTTGTCCTTATTTTTAATGAAATTCTTATGCATGACAGAGCAAAATGCTGGCCATCCTACAGTCAGAGAGTTTTTGTCCTTATTTTTAATGAAATTAATATTTAATCTTAAATGTCTACAATTATTCATGCAATTAAAGATGTAGTCTATTGAAAATGAAATCAGGTCTGCATTAACATGTTAAAAAAACCCATTTGGCCAGGCTTTAAAGAATCAATCATGAAAATGTTACATGTACACTACTAGTACGAGATCAGTGTTAGAGATAGTGCCTTGGCAATGATATTTCCTTCAAGCTATGGTGAGAAGAGAAAAACACATTTTTAGTGCAGTCATTAAGTTAGCATCTTTCATAATTAATAAAGAATCATGAGTCACTTTCTGGGAACAGCATTAAAAGAACTTCAGCACATAGTATTTGAAAAAGAGAATTTGGGAAGTTGTGTGATGTTGTGGAACTGCATTTCTTAATAATTTAGGCAAGTGATTTTAAGCAACTTTGGAGGGGTGTGTGTGATGATTTCTTTTAGTAAAAATGAATCACAGAAGTAAGAGATGCTGGAATCTGACAGTCAAAATGAAACATCACCAAATAATACAAGTAACTAACAATATAGTTCTGAGATATAAGCAAACCACAGGTTTCTGGCAAGTGTTTTATCAAGAAAACTTGGAGTAGTCACAGCAATATAAAGCACAGAGCGATTAGATTGTTTCCTGTTTTATCCAGTGAAGACTTAATCGTTTAGCAGGTGATACTGGTTTAGCAAATTACTACTTTTATATACATGCATGTTTATATGTATATTTACATGCATGTTTATAACATTTGTTTAAGATTTCAAATAACAGAGTTGTTAAGAAAACAACAGTGATGGAAATCATTCTGTCTAATTCAAATGCTTATTTCAGATGTAGCTTCAGCAAAAGGTTGGGGTTGTAGCCCCTACTTCCAGGACTGGTTTTGATTTTATTCAGTGATGATCTAATATAAATGCATACATAATCCTGGCCATGGCATTTTAATTGTGTCCCTTAGCAAGACACTCCAACCGCTAGACTAGGCTCTCTTTTACCTGCTTTCCTTTTTACCCCATGACACCTCCGTTCTTGGCAGCGCAGATAAATCAGCTTCAACCGCCAGAGCGGCATTTCACTTGGGCTACTACTCAGCCTTGTGGGTAGGACACAGATACTGGACCTCAGGCTCAGTTCTCTCCAGCCTGAAGCATCCAGTACTACCCAATTCCTACAGCAGTATCAACCTCCGTCAGACCTAGCTGCGCACTTGAGCACATCAAACTTCTCAGATTTTCCTGAAAGACTTTGATGAAGCGGCTTTCCACCCACAGGAATGCGGAGAAGGACATCTCTCTCTCTCTCTCTCCCCAGCACAGCCACTGTGAGCAAATGTTCTGAAATGCTGAAAATGTTGCGGGGGGGGGAGATCTGGAAATTCTGAAACATTCTGAAACTTCAGCCTAAGGACGTCATATTCAAGGTCTGGCAGTCCCTGAAATGGGTGAAGTAAAATTAAAGTTCCCAGATCTTCTTTTGGGCCTCATTCAGGCAAATTCTGCTCTACTTTATTATGAAATTCCTTATCTAATCATGTCTGATAAGAAGGCTAGCCCTGTTTGTATCAAGGAAGAGGAACTAGATCTTATGCCATATTTTCATGTTTCTCTAATTTATTTGAGCATTACTTCCTAACATTTCTTCAAAAGAAAGGAAAAACAGATTAGTATGTTCCCTTCCTTCTTCTCCAGCCAGATTAACATTCTTCCCTAAGACTTGCTCATCCGTCAGAAGGTTAATAGTAACAACAGTATATTTAATAAATGCACATTTCATAAATGGTACATTTTATTAAATAAAACCTAAAGAATTTTATACAGTAGGGGAGAAAGTTTAAAGGTAAATGTAAAAGAAGGCATAACTTATCTTCTCATCTTCCTTTTCCATTCTGCTCTTTTAAAAGTCTTTCTTCCTGAAATTGTTATCTTTGTCTCACATTCCAACTCTATTACACAAACACTCTTACTAAGCCTTTTTTTTTCCTCTAGTAATCTTTTTCACCCCCTCTAGCAGAAAGATGAAAGGCAGGTAATTTGTCTGCAGAGTCTGCAGAACGATGAGAAGCGGGAGATTCTGTGCACAGAGGAAGTTCTGTGCACACACGACTAAAGAAAACACAGAAATATGTTTCTCAGCAATACAAACACTATTTGGAACAAGTCATTGATCAGGTCATATATTTAAGGTGTTGCAATGAGAAAGTAACAGTCTGTATTTTACATTAAAGGAGAATGTTTCCACTGAAGGTAAAAAAATAGCAAAATATTTTATTTTGCTTGGGAATAAGAACCCAAAAATAATGATGATGTCTTTACAGTCTTCCAGAATAGAAGTAATTAATCCTCATCCTTAAGAGGGAGCTTTATGACTGTATTTTGTTTTAATTAGCTATTTTGTAAATAATTCCTAATTTAGGAAGAAAATTTGAAACATTTGTCCTCAAAGAGATAAAAATTTACTTTTTGAAAGCTGAACACATCCACACACTGCTTTATTGAGCCTGTTACAAAGTTTGAGGTGCGAGTTGTAGTAGACACATCTCTGCTTTTGCCTTTTGATAGAATTTCAGCCCAAAGAGTGGAAATACTGAAGTCAGATTACTGCTGCAGGTGAAGTAAATAGGTCCTGACATGAGCAGCAGAAACAGACAAACCAAATTACTTTCAAGAATATATCCTTTTATCTAAAATAAGTAGTCCACCTGCTTTTTGTTTCTGTTGTTTTAAGACTGACTCTTCACTTGAAGAGAAGTTTTCTTCCCTGAAGGGGAAATATAAAGAATGGGAACTGATAACAAAAGACAACAAGCTTTACAAATGTATCCGAGGGACACAAGTGCACAGTGCCTCAGGGAGGGAAAGAAAAAAAGAATAAATTATTTCCAGATATTTCTAAATTGTTGTCAATGACAGTCTCTCAGTAAGAGGTGACATTGTTTTAACTTAATCTCCCCCCAACAAACCCCCAAACCCCTTGACGCCCCTCTGACTTAAGAAAAATCTTTCCAGTTCCTCTGTTTTCTTTCACATCTCAGAAGGGAACCTGAGGTATAGCTCAACAGGTAGGTAAAGAGAAAATTTGCAGAAACTAAAATTTGCCATTTTGCTATGCAAACCAGTCTGAGACTTTCAGTGAAGCTCCTGGTGAAGCCCAGGATGTTCCCGCTGACAGCTCCGTGCAGGCACCGGCCGGGCCCAGCTGCTGCCCACCTTTTTTTTGCCTTTGTGCTCTTTCACTCCAGACACAACCAGTCAATGCAGGTAATTTTGTTCACATTGAAATAACTCAGATTAAAGCATGGCCTAAATAACTGTGCTTATTCTGTTTCACAGGATTAAAGGAAATGCCATTCCTCCTCTTTTTTTTTTCCCTCTGTCATTTCTTTTAATTTTAGCGTGCCAGGCAACACAGCATCTGCACAGTATAATCAACAGGTGACTTCTCAGAGATCACCTCCACCCCTTCCCGCAGCTCTTCTTCCAGCCACAGCTCCTTCCCCAGTCTCTCTTCTTACACCCTAACCTCCTGCTGCTTCCAGCATGCCCTACAGTTTTTCAAAGGCTCAGTGGAGTATTGCAGTAAGTGTTGTTCAAGGGCTACATTTACTATACAAAACTAACCCTTATTAGATATTTCCCTGATAAATCCTGTGGCAGGTATGTGAAATACAGTTGCCTCAGACATCTGGGTTGATTTATTACATTCACAACTTTTCAAAACATAAGCATACTTCAAAAAGTATTGGCTAAATATTTGTCTTCTTTCTTCAGTGAATAATGTTAAAAAATGAAGATAAGGAAGATGACCCCTGCTTTGGTTTATTACATAAGTGATCTAAAACAGCCTTTGCCCCCCAAAAAATCAGAATCTACTGTCATCAAGCATTTAGAAGATGAGAGTAAATACTCACAAGTACAATATAACTTTGACAGAATTACACCAGGTTGCTTTCCTTTATGCATGTCACAGGCTAAACGCTCTCCTACAAAGACCTGCTTTGCCTCTGCTGCTGTGCAGTACTTTGACATGCTGGTGTAATTACACTGTGTGCCTGACTCTCATCTGGTCATTAACTGAACAAAGTACAACAGCTTCAAAATGAGGGTTTAAGGATCAGCCTGTGAAACATGTAGTTCCATGGTTTCAGATCAAGAATATTAGTTTAAAAGTAGAAAGCAGAAAGAAGAAAGAAACTCATCTGCAGGTAAGTTTCTCTGTCATCAAAGTATAGATCTTAATTTAAGAACATATATTATGACACTATTTGGTAGTGCCTGAGGGCCAATAAAGAACGAAGCCCTGCATCATTCTGTCTAGCAACTATACAAATAGAGACATAGATTTCCTGTAAAGCTTATCAAGCAAATAGAAAGGGAAGACCCAAGGTAGAGGAAGTGGTAAAATAATTATATATTTGAGCTGTGTGAAGGCAGCACTTTCATGTTAGTTTTCTTATTGACTAGAAAGGACTAAAGTAAATAGAAAAAAAGAGTATGGAAGGATGTTGAAGGAAAGAGGGTAAGAATCAAAGTGTAAAATGAAGCTGAAGAAAAACCAGGATGATAAAGAGCCAGTCATCACAGGGCAGAGTAAGTGTAGTCAAATCCAGGAACATTATCTGAATAGCAGAGCACCTGATTTGGTTTTCATGGATACGTCTGAAAGTTGGGCACTGCTACACACTCCTCTGTGATTTTCCCTAAAATTTCAAGTACAGAGAGGGAGAGCAACTCGTAGATCTCAATGGCTCCAGAGCTGGAGCCTTTTCTGCACTAGATTGCTCGCTGGTGATGCTGGGCATGGGGGTTGTGCTTGCCTCCATGGGACCCTTCTGAGTACAGGTGGTTCCAGGTATCAAGAATATAAAAAAAGGTGATGGAAGTCAAACACACAGCAGACATGCATCCTATATCTACAAACAAACAAATTTAGAAGGTAAAGATATGACAGAGCCTGGGTAAAATGAATTACACTTTTTCCTGCTGTGCACAAAAGCCGTTATTTTTGTTTTCTCATACAATTTTATTTATGTTGTTGTTTCAACCCAGAAGGATTCTCTGAATGTAATACTTCAGTAAGAAATAAATAATGCACAGCAAACAAACTAGCACCCTGTGTACAGTTGCCTGAAAATTCATGCAGTGAGATGATCGCATACATCATAACGTGTTGCTGACTCATTGCTAGTACAAGAGAAAATAATTTCCCCTCAGGGACAATAATAGCATATCTGTTATCTCTCATCTGCAAAGAGAAAGAATAATAACCTTGAAGTCATAGCAAATGATCTCCACCTGTGACACTGATGAAATACTGAGGTGAAGCTGGCCAGGTGAAACTGTACAGGTTGCAACTGTAAAATAAAAACATCTGTCTGGAAAAGGCTGTATATTCAGACATAGGACTTTGTTTGAAGAAGATAAACGAAAGGACAATGTTCACTTATGATTTCTGTAGTGGAATATAATGAGTCAAATAACCAGAGTGTATGTTGTAGCTAAAAAAAAAAAAAAAAGAGAGAAAAAAAAGAGACGTCTTCTGTCTGAGTCTGGCATCTATGAGAAACAAGAAGTTCCTTTTCTGAATAAGTTTCTCTTCTTAATAACTTCCTAAACTCCCAAGGTATACTTTTTATTTTGCTGCTCAACTAAGGAAGTAGAAGCCAAAAAAATTAGACAAAATATTGCACAATATCACAAAGGAAAGACTATGTCTCTTTTAGAGATGGATCAGAGTAGTCTGTAAGCAGAAACTTTGTACTTGTGAAATTTAAATGTCAGTATAAGCACTTACTATATTTGAAAACATGTAAATGCTGAATACGTATGTTTGGGTTTGTTCATCAAAACTTACAGAATTTTTCTCACCATTGATCCAGAGTCAGTGAAACTTTACTTTGGTACAGATTGGAGCAACCATGTGCTCCCCAACTTTGTTCAGATGGGCTACCAGCATGGTAAGATAGATGGTGCCAATCACTCCCACTAACTGTGTGCAGCTTCAGCAAAAATCTTCTAACTCAGAGTCTCATTGTAGTGCTGCCTTGCCATAGTTTTATTTACCTTGCCCCAGGAAAGGGGAGTCCACCAACACAGGCCCTTCATTTCCTATACAATCAATAGACAGAAGGAGACATCTTTGGAGACCAGGAGAGGAAAACCCAGTCCATCTAACATAGATGCTTCCCATCTCTTTGGATGCACAGGCAATTTATGAAATCTTCTCCAGTTAATTTTAGATAGATATCTAGCTCTTCTACTGAGGGTATAAGGAACTAAAAAAATGTTAGACATATCAATCTCTTCATGGGCCAACTGGCCTAGTTTTCTTTTGACAAGGCTAAATCTGTCTTCTAATGTGACTCAGCCAATGTGAAACAGTTCTTAGACCTTAAATACTTTGGCAAAATTAGCACCTGGGATACTGCTACTAATAGCAATAGAGATGGAGACTGCAGCATAAACAGGCATTCACTTTTTTATCAGGGTTCTGCTCCGTGAAGATTTAGTAGGTAGCTGTAGCACATGGAGGAATTACTTGCATTTGGGAGAACTAAGCAGTCCACGAAAAGCACCTGATGAAGCTGCATTGGTGTAATCTCCAGAGTGGCTGAAACCCATGATGTACACGAAGATATGCTGAATAGCTGGCGGTGTATATCAGGAATCAGTGAAAACATAGTCAGCTGACCATAGTCAGCCTTCCTTGCTCAACCTTTGAGTCAATACAACTGCAGTTATGTCCAGTAATTTCAAGCACAGAGACATCTGGGCCTTTACCAATAGAGAATTATGGGCTTCAGTTTTCCCTGTGGTTATGGAGGCTTTATTCTGAAGCCTGATACTACAAAAATCAGAGTGGACAAGAACCTTGTATCAAGTCAAGGTCAGAGTCAATCTTGGTCTAATTGGGCTACTAGTTTATCACGTTCTCATGTTAAGATTCACTAATTGCTACTGACAACAGCACGAACTGGCATGATGTGGATCAGATTGTGCTTTTGACTGCACAACCTCAACATTCAAGCACATGTTTACAGGTGGGAGAAATTTTTGGAAGCTTTTGGCTTCAATTTTCACCTCTGGATCTGCAGAGAGATTTATTCACCACCATTCAATGTAATAGGTATGGAAGAGGAAGCTACTTAGCTCCAGTAAAGACGTCAAAACCCTCTCATTTTCTTAAAAAGGTTGATTTCCAAGTTGGCAGGATATATGTACAATTTCATAAGACAGAAAGAGAGTAATAGTTAAGAACATTGTGTCCTTGCTTTGAAAGCTTTTGCTGGAAGCAAACGTTTATGATTGAATTCAACTTAGAAAGAAAAGGGTATGGAATGACCCAACAAGATCTTTCACAGTTGAATGTGCTTCTATAATTTAAAACATGCACCAGAAATGTCAAAAGTCAAGAAAAGTAGTGGCGGGGGGGGGGGGGGGGGGTAGTGGCGGTGTTGTTCCCAAGATAATAGCCTATGGACCAATTTAAACCTACTCTTTATTGTGCCCCAGGATGGAAGCCAGAACCAGTTTTGAATTTGTTAATTTTCTTTTAGCCAGAGTTACACATTTCACGAAGGGGTTATTAAAGCTTAGATGATAAAAAAGATGGATCAGTCTGACATGCAGCATGGTGCTTCTCTTCTGAGGAAATTTCTCTCGGTAGAAATGCGAGCGTTAATACAGAGCATATAATGTTGTGAGTCTATAAGGCACACTTCATTTTCATCATAGTCATTACACTGTCACTGTGTCATAGCCCTAGATAATCCTAAAGCATTTTTCTATCAGCATCATTTGCTTATTGTAACTCAACTATTCTATAAGCTCAGGAGCATTGGAATGTAAGTGTCAACCACCACAGAGGCCTGGATAGATTATATTACTAGACTATGGCTAATTCAATGCAATCTCTTAATAACAGAAAACAAAAACTACAGCCAATACAGGTGGCAATAAATATCCAAATGTTGCTGTAAATATTCACATCTAGAAATGTTCAGATGGAAAACCTGCAGAATAAATGTCTTCACTTGCTGTACTAAAATTTTCCCAGGCTCTTTCTGGTCCTGCCTACTCAATGAGTGCAGTCTGTCATATAGTACTGAACAGACAAAACCAGTGGAGGGGAAAGCTTCTGACAGGGTGGATCTGGTCGCTGTCCAATTCCAGCTGGTGTGTCAAGGCACCAGAGCCTAGACCTTCAGCTGGTACAGGTCCTATTGAATGAACTCCCACAGGAATTAAGAATCAATGCAGGATAAACTGTATGTGTATCTTTATAGTAAATATTTTAATTTATGTAATTAAACGCATTCAAAAGTGATGGTCTGAACTCTGGTATTGCTTTTGCAACTTCTGTTTAAAACAATTTCAACACTACTACTGATGATAATGACTATACATGCACATAATGAACCTATGAATGTACATGTATACACACACACACAAAGTAGATAATCTTGTTGTTTCCTTTACAGCCTGCTATTTCTTACTTTCACTTGTGGCATCATGTCTTACGTTTGAGGGAGCTCCGAGTTGCTCAAATTAGCATATGTTATCACTTTATTTTGATTGGTTATCAAAATCCATATATTTATTCACAGTAAAATATACTGTAGTTCATTTTCCAGCACAGTGTGTAGTACAACATATGCTTACAGGGCATGAGTTCTTGTAAACTTTGTGAGCAAAATCCGGACCTCCCTGAACTGTGCTGAACTTAGTGGTTCTACTGCTGGCTGCTGAGAGTTCATACTTCTACCCTCATCCTCTCTGTTGTTCTACAAAGAACCTGGACACCCTTTAACTCTAAATGGCATTAGCTGAAAGAAACAGTAAATGCTGGCTTTTAAAGCTTCCTGTTTTCACGGTGTTAGGAGGTCTAATTACAATCTAACCCTTACCACACACTTGTGAATGCTGTGAAGTGTTCACCTTCATCCATCATCTTAAAACTATCGTAATTTTAGAATCTGGAAATAAAAGCCAAAAATCAGAAGCAGAACTCTGTTAATGATTCATTGGTGATTCAGAGCGTGTCATTTATCCTCTATTTGTTACCAAGGGAACTTGACACCCACTTCCTACCACATCATCGCTACAACCAAAACAGTGTCAAGCCACAATATTGCTTTGCTGCCATTTATGACTGCTAAATGCCAATTTCTTGTAAAAAATAGCTGTGTAAAGTAGGTTTTCTTAATATCATTATTAAGTTCTATGGCTTAGAGCTATCAGTGACCAGCTAGAAATCACACCGGAAAAGAACGATATGATCTGCAGCTTCCAATCTGTCTTCTGCAAAACTGTTAAACTGGTTCTGCTAAGTGATTTGAACTATAGTACACCCTGAATCTTAAATTATGCAAGGGGGTTGATGTGTTTTTACTGAACTATTTTCTTGACTTCTGAAACCATTTCAACAAGAAATAAGCTAAAATTGGAGGTACTTGAAAGTGGTTTTCTGTATTGTAAAAAATGTTCTGGGTTTTTTTTTGGTTTTGTATTTTTAATGTGGTTTACATTCAAAATAGAGTAAATCAATCTTTTTCAACATTTTCGATGAACTGCAAATTTCCCTTATCTTATTCACTGCCAGTGAGATTGGCATCCTTGTCACCAGATGTGTCTGCTCTGAGGATAGGGAACTGAAGTGGCATCCAATATACTTTAACTGAATTTTTTTAGGCTCAAACAACCGATCTCCAAAGAAAACATCTTGCTGAAGATTTTATGGCCTGGTATGATGCAGATATTTCAGACTGGTCCTATACTTTCTGACTTTAAAATCAGTTTAGCTGAAATGATTTCAAAATTCTTTAGAAAGTCCCACATATACTTTAGACTGACCTGTGGAATCACTCAGTGACCTCCTTTGCCTTCTTTGGACAGGTCTCTGTCTATCACTGTAGAAGAAAAAGAAAGGTTGAAGAAAAGCAGTTTCTTAATAAACAATAAAATAAGTTTATTTTATATACCGTAGTATTTACTTTATCATAGTATTGCAAGCTATCTTGGGTGGTTTGTGTATTAGAGATCCTGTTCTCACTGAGGGCTGGGCTTTGCAAATTGCTGGATAGATCTGCATTGGGAGCATTTCCTTGTCACACACAGAAAATTGGTCTTGAAATCTCTTTTTGTATCAGCACAGAATGAATTCAAGAAAAGCATGGGAGGGGGAGAAAGCTCCGCACCTACTGGGAAGAACACTTATTCCAAAGTTGGAGTTTAGAAATTCTCCATTCTTAACTCTAAGCAAAGACTTAGCTCTTATTCTTCCAGCTACTTGAAATTATGTAGAGTGTTCCTTTAATATCAGGGCTGTAATAAGATAGGAACTTAATAAGAATATATTCTGAGGCAAACACCCTGCTATGGTTCAAAATAACCATGAGTAACATGTTCTAGGAATTCATTAAGGTTACAGTGTTTTGGTTTGATTTGTCAAAAACAATTGGAAAATAACTGGAAAAATATTTTTTTGAACTTTCTGTTTATAGTTTGTCTCATTTCTCAAGAATTAAAAATTAAAAGTTCCCTAAATTACTATCAAAGCCTAGTACCTGTGGAAAGAATAATTTTGTAGTACAAGAAGTATGGAGATGGAATATAATCCCGTTTTAGGTATGGGGTTTTTTAATACCATATTGTAAAATCTCTTTTTGCAATATGAAAAGTAAATATACCTAAACATACGGGTATTTAGAAAAGCTAATTGCATTTTCATAAGAAGCTGTACACATTTGCAACTGTTAAATATATGAGAATACAAATATGAGGGTCATGTGAAGACCAGGGATATTTATTTCTGTCTTCCCATAACTGTGTGAATAAAATTTGCTTGTAATCATATCTATGTTTATACATATGTAAACACATAAATAACTAGGAAGAGATTTCAACAAAAGGTTTCAATGCCTACTTTTGCATTCAGTGTTTTTCATCTGAGAAAATATGAATCTCCTATATTTTTTGAGTTTAAATTCACTTGAGATAAAAAGCATAATAAACAAGAATAATAAATAATGATAGGTATATAGATAATAAGATAATAAGCAAGAATAGATACATAATAAACAAGAAAAAATTCTTTTAAGCTTAACATTTGTTGTTAGACTTTCCGCAGTGTGAGAAAGAGTTAGAAGAAGATCGGGTTATATTCTTCAGGGCACAATATAGTCTTTTTCTGGGGCCAGAAAATATTTTTTTACTGGCTTTTTCACTGCAATGCATAGTTGGCTAGGTAAGGGCCAATGACTGAAGCTGGAGTCCGCTTCCAAGGTGCTGATGCAGAACATCTCGCTCCCCACAACTCATCTTTCCATGGTCTACTGCACACACTAGTATATTCCTTTAACTTTTCAGGAAACCGAGGCAAAGAGAGGTTATTTGCCCAGCCCCAGAGTAGATTAAAAGCTCTCAGCCAGCTTTTGGCTGCCACATCTGGGACCCTGGGGCCTCTGCTAGGTGGGTGCTGGAACTAGAGGAGAGTGTGTGGTACCCCGGCAATGGCCTTATGTGAGAGACCTGAAGATAAGGTTGGGAGCAGAGCCCTGTGTCTTTAGTGACTGGGAGAGAAATGCAGGGAGGAAATACAGACTTCAAAGACCCATTACGTTGCCAAACAAGCAAAAAGGAACCTGATTATAACTGTGAATGTGGCCAGCAGGGTCAGTGGTCCAGCTGGAAGCCAAGCTCTGTTTGCTTCGTGTTCAAGTTCCCTTGAAGCTCCCTTGTGTCAAATGTTAAGCATATCTTAGATGGTAACTGTTTCTTACACAATTTTAAGTTTTAACCAGTTCACTTGAAATCAACAATAAAACTTCTATTGACTTCAGTGAGACCAGGGTTTGACTGTAATCCAGGACCTGAGAACATTTCTTACATTAGATAAGGACTCCATTTGATCTCAGGTTACTTGTAAACTTTTCTCACTGATTTCTTCCGAAGGAAGAGATTTGCACCCATAGAAAAAAGGATAATACTGGGTCTAGTACTTCTGGGAGAATAGATCGCACTCTTCTGAGTCTTCTCAATAATATTTTCATGCCCAGAAGGGAGGCTGAATAGCACACCCCTGTTGTGAAACTTTCCTTCAGTTACCGCTAGAAAAAATGCCTTGGGTATTTTTCCACTTTCCAAGCACCAAGTATTGTAAGCTCAACCTAAAAATACAAAAGGATGTATTTCTTGTAGTCTGAGCTAAGGAAAATTTTCTGAGTTAAGGACAATTTATAGATACAACATTAATGACATAACATTTGTCTCAATGCTGTAAGCTGCTCATATGTTTAAGAGATTTTAAGCACGTGATTGACATTAAGGTGCCATCGTTATCTTGTAATACCCTTCTCTACACCTAACTCTCTTTGGTGGCCAGGCTGGGTATAGAACATTAAAATTTTGGTACATATTCTTTTCTGTAGAAATACCTGGTGGCTGCAGTCAGATGTAGCAGCCCTTCATCTGACTTTTTTTCTTGAAAGAAGGTGTCTATCCTTGGTCCCTTGGCATCTTCTCAAATCCTCATTTGCAGGAACAGTTATTTTTAGATTCTACTTATGCAGCCTTGTCAATTCAACCACAATCTGCACCACTACTGAAAAGAGGAGGGATGGTGCCCTTCTCTGTGCCAGCTCTAGTCTTCAGGTGGCTGCTCTGGGAAGTAGATCAGGGATTCGGTCTGCCTGAAAAGTGATCTGGTGAAAGCAAAACAAAACAAATCCAGCAGCCTGCACTGCGGCTGGGTGAAAATAGCTGTAGGGCTGCAATCATAGCAGGGTTGGTGTCGACTGAAACGTAGGGCAGCCTTGAAACTTTCTTAAAATAGTCTGAGGTCCAACCTGCCACCCAGCCAGAAAACACCTCTGGCTTCGGCCTTGCACAGAGCACCACTACAGGGGCCCAAATGAAATGGACAGCTGTTTGTCTGGATTGCTGGTTGGATAGCCATCTGTCTCAGCGTGGAAGCACATAATATTGTTGAAGGTATTCATGTTGCTACCTGCTACAGATCTCCACTTTTACACATATCAGAAATGTTTGCTAACTTTGAAATGTTTCCGACGATTGTGAGTAACACTCTTTTCTCTCCCCGCTCCATTTTCATCCCAAAAGGAAAAGAAAAACAAAACAACAGCCAGGCATTTTCAAGGTTTCCCAAGTAAAAGTTATGATGTATTGTGCATTGTTATGTAATCATGGTTGAAATTAATGTTTTTTTTTCCTTGGGTTACTAAATCCATGCTTTGAACTCCAAGTGTTGGTATGCATTAAAGTCAGAAAAATACCAAAAGTTCAGTGCTCGAAGGCATGTCTCCCTTTTTAGGCAATGCTCAGGTCTTGAACTTTGGAAGAAAAAAAATCTCTATTTTTCTAATACTGCTGTGACTACATCTGCAGCTGTCAGGAGATCTATATCCAATAGCCCAAAAGGCATTTTAAGATGAGTTAGATTTAATTTTTAATGTGAAAGAAATAGCTTAGTCCATTTTTTTAATTCCATTTAACCTCCGTACACATTCTCCTTTTCTCTTATATTAGCAAAAAGACTGTCAGCACTATCTCCAACATCATTTCTGACACAGCATATGGACTTTTGTTATAGAACTGTGTGTGGAATATATTTTCTTTATACGTCTTTAGTGTCTTATGCCAGAGCTCACTAAAATGATTCAAAAACATCCACTAAGGCAACACATACTGGAACAAAGAGATATTTATGGGCTGCTTTGCTCAATGTTAGACGATAGAAAAATGTTAAAAAAAAATCAGTAGCTATAAGTCACTTAATGTTTGATCCAAGCTTTATTTTTTCTTGGATGTGGGTGAAATCACTGCTTTTGCAAAATGTACCATGTGTTGTATACATAACAATATATATTTTTTCTGTATGCTGCACCTACTCATTCTAGAAGACAGCTATAGGTAGCCACCGTTTTGTCTTAAAATAATCTTTCCCAAGGAAACTTTTTTCTAACATGGAAACCTATTTTAAGAAGAAATCTGTTGGGATTTTCATCTATTTTTGTGCCTTTGTTATAAAAAGATATGTTATCAAGGAAGCCTCAGTAATCACAAGTGACGACTACATGAGTTTTATACCTTATCTGAAAAAGGGCTCCTCCAAGAATGTAAAGCACTGTAATACTGAGGGAGGGGGTTAAGTCATTCTTGGAGTAAAGTGCTGTTCACAGGGGAGCACTGTCAAACATTTTGCAGTCATTTATTTTTTCCTGATGTCACCCTTCTTTATATTAAACTAATAAAATACTTATTTGGTGGTGATACATGATCTCAGCATAATGTAGCTGGATACAGACCAGCTACTTTGATTGCTAACAGAAATGTCATGTGAATGTGGCTTGGCCATGTGCAGTTGCTGATTGAATGGTTGAATATTCTGATAGTGTGGCCACTAGATCTGATCGATTCTTTTTGACTGAAACCTTTAGTTAAAAAACGCTTAGAGGGTTTTTCAGTAGTGAAATTTTTCACCATAAAGATTTTTATCTTTCCAGAAATATTTGGATTTTTTATCTCATATTTTATTTTGATATATTTTAAGTCCAATGTAAACTTTCATTTAACTTTTAACAATAGGTGAAACTATGCCTTGAGCTGCATTTTATATTTCAATTATCTTTGCAAAACCCAAACATTCTTCTAAAAGAAATAAAATATAGAAGTGAAATGTACAAATAATCTTTACTTCTTAAAAGTCTCAATGAAGTATTTTAATGGGGTAATGAGAACTAGAAGTAGAGATTTAGTCCTCCTTGAATTGCAGTAAAAAACAAAAGAGAATTTTATCACCAGCCAACCGAAAAGAGTCACGGTACTGGTTTTCTTAAATTAATGGGGCTGTATTGAATCACAAGGCCAGGAGAATAGGAAAGGTTGTTAAGGCCTGATGGTGCTGAAGGGGTGCAAGAAAAGGTACTGTCAAATTATAGCTTTAAGTCATCCCTTGTACAAGAAAACTTAACTAACTAGATATTTCAGCTAACTCCATAGCCAAAATAGATTTTCAAAGTAATAGGTCAGAGCTTTAAAGAAATGTCACTGAAGTGAGCAGGAATTTCCTTTTGACCATCAGTGGTGCTTTTGACCATCGGTGTTGGAGTCAGCTTGAATAGCACTTTACTCAAAGAATGATTTTACGCTCTCCGTCATGAAGCTGCACCCACCAGGCAGTTCAGCAGCCCCGCAAAGCACAGCCTGATTGCAGCTTCCTGATACTTTGTGTGATGTTTTCAAGAACAAGTTGAAGGCATGGAACTACAATTGTAGCGAAATCTTCTTTGATGCATACTGATATAGTTCCTTCCCAACTGACAGACCATTTTCATGGTTGTATCCATATTATGAATGTATTCTTTTTTGTTCTTATAAAACTGGCTTCCCAAAAAAAGGTGACTAAGCAAATTGTGCTGCAATGACTGACCTACATCAGGAAATATAAATAAGATCTTTTAACTTCAAAGACCTAAAGTCTTTTTAAATTGCTGTGCTGAAGAAATTAGATTTATATGTGTCTCATGTTCCTCAGGCTTCTAATTAAATTAGTAAATGAGAACAACCTTCCCATTTCATCCAAGTGAAACTATCTTGGCTAACATTGCCCTAGTGTAGAGCTGCATTTAGGTTAGGTAGTGGCTGAATATTTTTTCATGGTAACTAAATCCTTTAGCCAGCAGACATTACTGTGGGATTTAAGAAAGATTAAACTTCTAGGATCCTGCCAAAAGCAATAATTAAAGTAACTAGGATCTGCTATATAAACAACTGTCATTTTATTTTAACTGGGACTTTTGCCTTTTACTAGTGTCAAACAGAATAAGCTTCCAAGAGACTCGACTTTCAAAAGGTTTCCTTTAGTAACTGTATCTTTTCTGAAATATTAGTACAACACTTCATTTGCATACTCTGCCCCTGTTAAGACAAAATTATAAACTCTTGAGAATTAATTACTGAATGATAAACCAAGATTTGAACAGAAAAAATCCTGAAATTGCCATGGAGTAAAAGATTTTCTATGTAATAAAAAGAAACATGAGAAGGAGAAGGAATAGCTCTAATGACAAAGACAATAGTCAGCTGGGGAAGAGCAAGAAGAATCAGTAAGCCTAACCTGTGCCTGAGCTGCCTGGGTCCTGAGTGCTCAGGACACCCAACCTCTCGCCCTGTAAGTCATCCGGTCACGATTGCTTATGAGCTTCAGTGACCTGTGAGACAAATGCTCGTTTCTCTAGGATGAAGCCCAGGATATCGGCAGGTTGGGCAGCAGAAGGCTTGGTCCATGCTGGTAGAGGCAAGGTCTATCCATGAGTAGCATAGTGGACTCCTGGGAAGTGCATGCTCTCTCCCCTCCTCTCCTCTTAATCTCCCTCCCGTGCCACACACACACACTGCCTGGATCTGCCCCGAGCCAGCCCTGAAAGTCCCTCATCAGGAAAGTGAGGTGGGCAGCTTGGGAAATGGTCCCCATCCCTCCCTCAGAGTACAGGCAGGGGAACAAAGCTCCCAAAACTCGGAGTGTGTGTCCAGCCAACAGGGGCTCCTCAACTACGACACAATGAGGACAGACATGAGACAAACCTCCTTCTTTGGGTTCTATGGACACCCAGATTACAGTTTCATTGACGGTGGGCCCCTCACACATGTTTTTTCCCACTCTGGACCCCCAAACCTTGCCTGTGACTTCCTGTAGGTTGCAGTAAGCTCTTATCCAAGTGCTCCATGATCACAGCTCCCAGTTTCATGAAGTTGTTGGGTACATCCTAGTTATTCTAGGATGTGGCCCATGACCTGTTACTTTTAGCATGTGTTTCATTTATGTTTCTACTTTTCATTGCATTATTTTGGCAGGAAGAGAAGGAAAATTTTGTATCAGGCTGCTGAAAATCCATTCTTAGCCACCCAGCACTTATTTTTCATTCTCCTCTAAGTCCTGCTTGGAGGACAATGGTTTTAACTCTATTTTCCTATCCTTTAAGTAAATTAAAAACATTGTATTAAAAACAATGCCAGCAATGTTTTCCCTAATAGACAGATAGACATACAGAGTTTATTGGCATAATTAAAGGCAGACTGGTCTTTAAAAGCTAACAATTTCCACAGGGTCTGAGAGTCTGTCATTGAATTAAGAGGAAGCAGTAGATGTATTTCATGATTTCTTTGTTGAGGGCCTGCCCTCAAAATTCAGTGCCAAGTTCCTAGGTAAGCCTAAAAAAGTCTTAAACCTCCCTCCAACTCTCAGCATGCACATTATCCCAAGCAACTTTAAATCTGACTGAGTTAGCGAGTTAAAAATCTGGCTGGTGAAAATCACACTCTGAGAAACTAGAAGGAAAGGTGTACAGGAAAAACTACCAGCAGGAGGGTGTAAGAAATTTTAAATTAAAGAGGCCACCAACTACTTTTACACAGATTATGTTCTGGCTTCTTGCCAGTTAAATTAGCAAGATTTTAGACACCCACATAACAGATGCTTTACAGTCTTAGAGAGATCTACAAATGCAAAACATGCAGTACAGGGAATTTCAGATACCATTTTGTACATCTTTTTATAGAGCTAATTACTCTTTCTTTTTAATCAATTATGTATAGAATAATTGCTGATTATTGACCCCAGATGCACAAATATAGTGGTCATAAATATCATCTCTCCTCCTTTAACCTGCGTGCAATCTGACACTAGCATAACTCCCTGTCAGAGATGAAGACTTGAAGGCTGGTCTCTCAGCAGAGAGGGTACGTGAGAATTGGGCTATACTTAAAGTTTTGGTGATTCTGGCATTCAGTGACCACATCTGCCTGTCAGCAGTTCTCACAGCTATACGAGTACACAGAAGTGGGTAGAGCATATGAGTTTATTTGAGAAGTGTAGGCATTTCTGTGGGCTAGGCTGACAACCCTGCAGTGTTGATGTAGCATAGCATTAACCAGGCTTGCATCTCCTTCCCTCATTCCAGTACTCCTCTGTATCTAACGCTTCTGACTCTGCTAATCCCTCTCTTATTTGTTTTTGCTTCAAAAGCTTTATATCACTAAACTCAATGTTTAATCTTTACTTTCCAGGTACACCATCCCAGACAGCCTGTGCACAGTTACTCCTACGATGCCTTGCTCAAACCGATGTCATAAAAATAAAAGAGTTAGGGAAAAAGAGTGATCAAAACCAGGGTGTAGTTGGCCTTTACTAACCTATAGCTGACCAGGATCACTACACTGGGTGATACGTGACAGCCAGAACCTTGAGTGATTTTCTGAAGAAAAGTCAGGGTAGGGAATACACTCTCAGCTGATGAATTCTTTCTACCATATTTGTTACTGGCATAGGGGAAAGAGGATTATAAACAGGGAAGAATTTTCTGGGTTACAGCCAGAGCTGTTACTGTAACAGAGAAATTTGTTGTTCCCTGGAGCATATTTAGTTTCTTTTAGGGACAGAGGACAAATGGTGCATTTCTATAGCTCATTGCCCCCATCTTCTTTTGAAAATACTGAAAAAAAAAAATTTAAACATGCAGACACTGCCTGCCTCTTAGGACTGCTTTTGCAGTCCTTTAAAAACAACTGAAGGCCCACAGGCCTTGCAAGTATAGCAGATATTTTCAGAAATTTGCTTTTGGTGAAGGGATTACACCACACAATAGTGTTCATTTAGCCCTCACTAGATAGCAAAGCATGGGTAAAGCATGGGTTATTCCTTCATTGTCCAGGTTTATATGCTATAGGTGTTAGTGGTGGTCACTAATCACCAGCATTTTTCATGTTCAAACTACTTGGTGGAGAGCATCTGAGCAGAAGGGAGACAGAGCACTGTTTTACAAAAGTGCTGTTAACCTTCTTTACTACAGGTCTGCATCACTTCAAGCATATGTTGGTACTGGGGCAGTCAACCCAGATGACCATGGTTATACTGCTTCTATCACACAGTCATACAGTCATAATGCCTCTGTGATCTCATTTAATAGCTTTATATAGAGTTGCACTGTGCAATGTAGGCATGCACAATTTAGCTAATTGGCATAATAGATAGTAAAAAACTTTCAGAGCAAGTGGAGTTTCTTGTGATGATAGGATAAAATCTCCTACTTTGGGCCACAGCAAAAACCATCCTACAATATACGCCTGGAAAAAAAAAAACAGTATACAGGAGGGTGTTAAGCAAAAACCACCTACAATATACGCCTGGAAAAAAAAAAAACAGTATACAGGAGGGTGTTAACTTCCTACCTATCAGCACAAAAAGTTGTGAAACACAGCAAACAGCAAAGATGACAGGAGGCAGGTTTATTAACTTGTAGCTTCCTACCTATCAGTACAAAAAGTTGTGAAACACAGCAAAATGTTGGGATGACAGGAGGCAGGTTTATCTAGGTCAAGTTCAACAAGCTGTTGCTGTAGTCAATATGTGAAATACGTGCTTATAAAATATCAGTTATGGAAAAGAAACAGTCAAACATCTATCCATTCCCTCTTTCAGGGATGTCAGCACAACATAAGTGCCTAGTCTTTATAGATCAACGCTCTGCCTCAAAATCTGACTCCATCTAGAAACCAAGTGTGAGGAGCAGTCTTCCTTGCTGACAATTGGAAATGACCACTGTTCTATTCAGAATCTTGCACAGCAAAACTGAAAATGTGATGGGTCGTCACAACATGAAACGTTGGGTACTGGTGATCATAGAATCATAGAATCATTAAGGTTGGAAAAGACCTCTAAGATCAGTGAGTCCAACCATCAACCCAACACCACCATGCCCACTAGACCATGTCCCTAAGCGCCACATCTACACGTCTTTTAAACACTTTCAGGGATGGTGACTCAGCCACTTCCCTGGGCAGCCTGGTCCAATGTTTAACCACTCTTTCAGTAAAGAAATTCTTCCTCATGGCCAATCTAAACCTCCCCTGGCGCAACTTGAGGCCATTTCCTCTCATCCTATTGCTTGTTACTTGGGAGAAGAGACCAACACCCCACCTCGCTCAACCTCCTTTCAGGTAGTTGTAGAGAGCGATGAGGTCTCCCCTCAGCCTCCTTTCCTCCAGGCTAAGCAACCCCAGTTCCCTCAGCTGCTCCTCATAAGACTCATTCTCCAGACCCTTCACCACCTTCATCATGCCACTGTAGGACTGTTAAAAGAACTTGTACAAACAAGCAAAATAACACAACTTCAGGATATAACAAATACTTCTGGCTACAAGAAGAATCATCCAGCCAGTGGTCCTCTGATCTGAGAATTTTGTTGCCAACAGCACAGCAGCCTAACTGCAAAAGAAGACTCATGAAATTCTATTGTTTTGGCTTCAGCAGGTAAACATTTACTTATGTATTTCCTGAAGCTGGAGGAGTTATATCCCCAACACACACTCATAGTTTGATTTACAAAAATACAGTGTTATCATATAATGATAATAGTGTAGCCATACAGATAGCAGTGCCTTTAGTTAGCACAGTCCTCACCCTCCCTTGCAGGGAGCAAAAAGATTGACAGCTGCAGTCATTTGTCAGAAGATGACCAAGCTGAGCAGGGCTGTGAATTAAAATCAGAGGCTTCATAACACAGGCAAAGCCTACCAAGTGAGCCAAAGGAGGGGCAGGTTAAAATTATGGAAAGCACCAAAGAAATGTATTTCCATTTCAGGTTGAACCGTCCTTATGTAAGGAACTCATGTTATTTCTTTGTACAGAAAATCTTGTAACTATGGAAACTGTCAGTCTAGCTTAATGTAGGCTTTTGTTAGTTTGGTGCTGTTCTTACTAACTTCTGGTAGAATACGCTGGTGGTCTTGTGGCATAGCTGTATGATGGACCTCTCTCTACAGCCTGTTTTGGCTGTAGAATTCCTTAAGCGCATGTAGAACTTTACCAGTAAAAGGTGGGGAAGTCACCTAGCTTGCCTATCTCTAGTTACACTTTAATAAAGCTGGCTGGGAACCAGGGAACCACCTTGCCCATTTCATTGGCAAATTCTTCTCTTCCAGTGCTTTTTGAAAAAGAATATAAACTGAAAGTGCTGGAATGCCCCATGAAAAAAAAACCCCATAACTTTAAGCTAATTAATTTCAAAAAAATTAGAGCACCATGTTCCAGTTTTGAACATTTTAAATGTTTCCACTTTCAATATTAAAAATAAGTAAGTTTTCTTCATTAAAAAAGTCAGTTAAAAAAGTCATTTTAATGGAAAATAGGGATCATACCATGAAGGTGTCAGAGAAGCCTTTTTCCGATACTGCCAAAAAAAGGCTATTTTGTCCTTTCAAATTACCTGACTTACAGTTTTTAAAGCAAATTGAATTTTCATCCAAATCAATGCACCTTTCCAGCCTTTGTTTTTTTTTTTTTTTTAAACAGTACTTCCCCTTAAACTGTACTATACTTGTAGAAGGCAAATGGGAATGTGTATGTACATAAATCCTATGCAAAGATAGAAAAGTTTACCTCTAAATGACCTTCAGCCTTTCATGTAATCACCACATTCTAGATGGATACACTTATTCCAGAGGAACTGACATCAACTAAACTTGAAATAAAATAATTACAGTACTTTAATCACTTAAGACATATACCTTACTTATGGGTGCCATTTAGAACCTGATAAGATTATGGAAATTGAATGAATGCTGACCCCGCTCACTTTCTTATGATCAATGTCAAAAAAAGAAATTCTGGCAAGAGAAAGCACAGAGGACTTGTCGAGTGACAGAGAGACTTTGTTGGCTACTACAGGCTGTAGCAGTTGTCTATATGATGGCATCATGGGGGAAGACAAAAGCTTTGTAAAGTCAAATCGCCAGTGATTTTGCAACCTGGAGCCATTTCGTAGTTGCATTTGATGGAGGATAATCAATCCTGAGTGTGTAAATGTACCTCAATTCCTTTTAATGTTGAAGGACAGTAATACATACATATGCTCAATGCAAGGAGTATATTTTAGGATTAGGAACTCTTTGTTTTTGCAGCAGTTTCAGAGCACCTTTTAATAATTTGGAAGAATATTTTTAATGCTAACTATGTCTGGCACCATGACACTGCCAGGTCTCATATTTCAAGTATTACATGATTGCCAAGCACATGTGCAAACTAAGGATGCCAGCAGGGAATTTAAGGTTAACTTGTTCTTTTTTTTCACATTCATGCTGTTTGTTTTTTCCCTCCACCTAATCCCAAAGATCCAAACATTATCATCTTTAATTTTGATTTCTTATATGTTTACATAGACTTGCAATAAGTAATACTTATTAGTATTACTAAGTAGTAGGCTCAGCCTATTTTTGCTAATATAATCAGGTCCATTCTTTGTGCACAGGGAATGTACAATTTACACAAGCTAGACCAGAATTTTGCATAAATGTCATGGAAATTTATTCTTGTTTTATGAATATGTAATGTAAACACTTTATATTACTTAAGGTGTTTTGAAAAGTAACCCAGTCATCAGATTTGAACCAATAGGGAGGGAATGGAGTGCTAACAGATATAGCATTTGCAGAAAGATTTTCATAAGGAGCAATGGGTTTAGCAAAAAGTGTAGTAGCAAAATACTCACAGAGGGCCAAGCCCTGAGTTCCTTTCCTTGTCTTAATCAGTGGGACTAACACAGGGGCCAAGGGTGCCTTGAGCTTTCCTAAACGTGTGCCAGCTGCCACAAAAAGGAGTTTGTCTGAATGAAAACAGAGCACCAAATATTGGCTGCATCAGTTTCAATGGGAGTTTCACCAACATTTCAGCCTGTAAGAACACTCCAATTTTGGCTCTGAAGAAAGAGCTGTAGTGGGAAAAAATTTGAGGAAAATTAAATAACAGTAAGCTGAGTATCATGGCCTGGAAGTAATATTTAATGAAGAGGTGCAATATGAAGATTATGAGGCATAGTAGGGAAAATGATGCCATTTAAATACCAAAACCTCAGGGATATACTAGCTATTAAATGAAGATGAACAGCTCTACATCTGTGCTGGACTTGAAACAAACCAGGGTTTATAGGGATCTGCTTAAACTCTCATGTTTAACTGCTGATCCTCAGCTTACTCCACAACTCAGATGCCTAATGAGCAGATATCTATGTTGGACAACAACATAACTGAACATATTTAAATAATTTGCTAAGAAAAATAAAATTTTATGAGAAAGGAGAGGTGCAGAGACAGCTGAAGGGCCAAATTCTGTTCTCAGTTACACATACGTAATTCCACTGATTTCAAATTCATGTACTTGCATGTAAACTGAGAGCAGATGTGGGGAGAAAAACAGATTTGGTCTGAATTTGATCAGTCTGCCTCAGCCCGAGAAGAACCTTGAGAGCTGGATTTCCAAAATTTGTTTTTGTGTTTGTTTCATTGAGTGAGATCAACCTGCACATTTAAGGTACTATGAATCAAACAATCACTCATGAATGCTATTAATTAACTTTAGCTGCATTAAATATTTTCTTCAAAGTTGAGTAATTCTGGATCAAATGGAGAGGGATTACAGTGTCTCTAAAACACAGTGGGTCATTTTCTGCCTTAATCTGTGCTAGCAGAAATCAAATGATTTCTCCAGGTGTGCACAGTGTATGATATATTGTTAGACACTAGGAGTTAAGCAAGGAACATGTTGGCCCTTTGTTATCACAGATACCAGGTGACACTTTCAATCTCAAATGACACCACTAGAATATGTCAATACCTATTTACTGAAAATGAAGTGAGAATTTTACCCTGACATAGCTTCACCAAGCTTGGTACTAACCGTTTAGGGTAAGTGTTTTTCATTATCTTTGATATAGTTTACACTGAGGTAAACTGTATTCTCACCTTTGACAACACGGGGAGCTCAACAATTTTGTAGGTGCTGCATTGTGTAGGTTATAGCTCAAAAATAGGATAAATTATACTTTCCGTGTAGGAGAAAAGAGACTTCTGTGGGTGGTATAAAGACTTATTTATATGCATCAGTCCTTAAATGAGAAGCAATCTACTTAGATAAAGAACTTTATGTATTAAAGCAAAGGTTTGATCACTAGAGTAACAGGCTTGTGGTGTTCACATTCCACCACAGTATTCTGTAGCTATAGTGTTTATGAATGTTCGCATCAAAATTCATTTTGCAAGGAACTGTTTCCTTCTGTGTAGGGGAAATTTAGTTTTTCCTTGGAAGAATCAAGTTTTAAGTTTTTTGCTCAACAACGTTGACATCTTTTACAGCCTAGGTTATTATTTCTCAGTGTAAACCAAATATAAACTTTATGCAGTTTATACTTCCATCCATATCCAAATTCACATTAGGTTTTTTTATTCTTAACAACTGGGGCATACCTTCAAAGAGCACAAGGTAGTTGTGGAAGGGAGTGTTCTTAGGTTTTAGTTTTATATTATTTTGGCATGAGCCAGATGTTTTAAAAGATACATATCAAAAGGATAAGACACAGAAGGGTGCACCTGCAGTAAATTTACATCAAGCCTGGTTGTTCATTGCCTTCTCCTATTTTAATGTAATGGCCAGACTAATAATGCTACAGTGAGAAGCAAAATTATCCACGTATTAGAAAAGGAGGCTGGAAATGTAGAGCCCTGAATTTAGTCTTCTGTGGTATCAGCATTCCTGTGGCAGGTTCAAAAACAATTAAAGAGAAAAAAAATCCCTAAATGTGACCTAACCTTATGACCCGAATCAAGGTCAGACATACTTTTTTGATGTGCAGATCTGGGATGCCATGTTGAGTTTCTTTCCTTTTCAGCCTTTGCTGAAGATACCACATGCTCCAACATGACCTGGATTATAGAGATTTTATATAGTATATGTCATTCCGTTTTGCCTATTAAAATACAGTACAATGCCCACTAGATCTTCGAATCTGATGCTTTTCCCTTTTGTACACTCCTGAGTAATGTAATTTGCTGTTGGTCACAACAAGAAAGAGCATGTTGAGCTGCAGAAGCCTTGGATCTGACCTACTGTGGTTGCTCTTATGTTCTAATACAACATTCATCAATACGGCCATGAACTATTCTTAAAGATAGAATAACAGCACTTAACTGGCTTGTAGGCATACTTCAGCTTGCAGATCTGAATTAATTTATTTCTCTATCATCCCCAGACACTACAGATCAGTCCTTTAAAGAGACCGTTTTCTCAGACTCTCTGTTCCATGAGAATGCTAACCACAGGGCATAGGAAATACCTCGGTAACAGGGAATAGACACCCGAAAGCATCCTCAGTATTAGTGGATTGCCAGTAAAAGAGAGAAACAATTATGCAGGGGGTTATGATTCAGAGCCACTGACTCCATTGTAACAATGTCTCCTTTATCATTTCAACATAGATCATAGTCTCATGCCAAGAGAAATTGCCAAAAACAATCAGAAAAATATCCAAGCAGGCATTTGGAGCAACAACATTAAAGCATATTCAGAGAGTGTGTAATGTGTACTCGCACCCATTTGTTGTATTGTCTGGGACTCAGCGACCTTTTTAAAGTCATTTCAAGTCCTCCTCACCGGGTTGAGCCTATTTGCCATGCTTTAGTAACTTGTAGTTCTGACCAGTTATATTTGTTTTGGGAGAGAAAAGCGTTTACTCCAATAAATGCCTGTGTGATATAAGCAGTACTGTTTCTTCCTGTACTTACCAAGATTCTGAGTATAAATTTGACATGTTTGGTCATTGTGACAACCTCAGAGCAGCGATGGGCTCAGAAGCCACACTCTCTCAATAGTGTAGGACTTTGGAAGTGAACAGCTGCAGACAAAATGCAAGTGCAACCATGTGAAAAATGGAAAGCTCTTTCAACAGGATATGTGTCTTCAGAAGAAGAAATTACTTATTTCTGCACCCTTTGCAGCTCCTAAGTGGAGTTTCTTGCAGTACTCACTGTATCCCCACCATTAAGAAGAGATGCATATTATTTACTGTAATTAGTCAGTCATGAGGTTTCCTCCTCCTCTGCCTTTAGCAATTAATGTAATTAGCCAGTAACAATTTCTGAATAATAACTGGTTACTAATATAATAATAAATACCAGGGATGGAATTTTCAAAGGAGAGTAAGGAAGTCAACTCCCATTGAGGGTTGTGTTTTTAAAGGAAAGGCTTCACACGCAATTGCTTTCATGGAGTATTACTCACTAATTAGTAGCAAACTACATATCAGATTCTGCAATTTATGGAACTGGCTGGTAGCTGAAGCACGATTTTCATCAGAGTAATAGATTATTGATTTTAGGGGAGAAAATTACTTCCCTTTTTCTTTTTCATTAACAAAGAGTCAGATGATTGGAGAAAAAAAGGATTTCTAACTGCAATTGTAGTTTGTGTTCTGCTCTACTCAAAGCTTAAGTTGAACAAGAGGACTGTTAGACTCTTCCTGGTGTCTTTAAATTCCTTCCATGGGGCTTTAAAAATGGGGTTTCAAAAAGTTGAACACTGATGCAAAGACTGAGTCCTCAGTTTCTACAGACGTGGTAGGATCACGCGTCAAAGCTGATTCACAACCTTCTGATAGTCCTAGACCACCAAATACATCAAGAAGGTTTTAAGTGCTTAAATATAGGCATATGGCATCATTTTAGTCATCCCTGAGTGTCTGACACATCAACCCAGGGCTTGCAATATGACAAAGGACAACTTGGGAGACCTCCAGACTTCAGGAAAAATGGGATATGTTGAAAGTCTAAGATGGCACCAGACACTGATGATTAAGCACAGTAATCTCTTCTGAAAAATAGTAAGAGAAAATAGCTTCCCATTTTAGCGAAAGTGAGAATGTAGACTTTGTTTAGGACCAGAAGATGAAACCTCAAGTCAGAAAATAAAAATAGTTTGCTGGACTGTGCTACTTATGATTTAGTCACTTCTGTATATTTTCTGAATGCGTCTGAAAATTCTGTCTTCCTAAGAAGTTCAAAATGTCTGTGTAAGTTTCCTGGGAGTAATCAAATTATTCAACAACAAATCTCCCAAATTCCTATTATGTAGTTCTTATGTTTGATCTAAAATGGCTTACAAGGGCTCAGACACCTTGAAGCCAATGGGTTTCTGATTTCAATTAGAGTAAAATCTTTACCACTTCAAATTATATTCTGCTTCTCATAGGCTTCAGATGGCATGTGAGAAATGGAGAATAGCCATACCTCAGCCATGTTACCTCCTTGTCCCTCAGCCATGCCATGCCGTTTCATCTGGTAAGAATATACTCTTCATTCCTTTTCAATCTTTGGCGCTTCCAAAGATGGTCTTTTCCATGTTTCCATAAAGCTATATATTACACAATTAATTTATCAGCAAGCTATTTCACTTCCATTTTTAAGACAAAAATAAAATGTTTTCAATAAGCTAGCCACCTTAATTACTTTGTATACTGCAGCCTACTGATAAAGGACAGTTCATAAAGCAATAACTGCCTACAATTGTGGTTAAAGAAGTGTGGAAAACATGTGCCTCACTTCTCACTGCTTGAGAATTCCCTTCAGAACAACCTCAAGTGTTGTGAGCTAGGTCCTAAAACTAAGATTGTTTTAAAAAGCACAAGAAGTTACATAAGTATATTCTTTTGCAAGGAGTCAATAATTAAATCAAGTAATTATCTAATTATATCTCTCTTTCAGCTAAAGTATCTGCTGTAGGAAAAAACATTTCTTTTTTTACCCAAGCAGCAAACAAATGCCTCGAAAAGGTGCTAGTATTTTGTAGAAATATGTATTCAAAAGTCTTATCTCCCTCCAAAGAGCCAAGCTTTTGCAAGGAACATCTGCTATGAATTTTCTGTGCCTAAATTGTGGACTTCTAACTGAAACTGTTGATTTTTTTCTTCTGCCAACAGCAAAGTCGTTAGACCTAGATAATTACTGTATTGTGTAAACTACAGTCATGCTTACACACCTGCACACCTTCATATGAGCAATGCTTTTGGGACATGACTTAAAAGTACATCCAGGACAACTGAACTTCTGCCTTTGTTTACTGGCTGGTTGCTCTTTCCCTCATTTGAAGTTTCCCAACAAGCCTGGCCTGAAATGGAGTTTATTCCAGAGGGAAGAGTGGGAAAAAAGTTAATGGTGAATAATTACGTTGTTTGGAATCTGACGTTCCCAAACTAATAAAGTCGTTTAGAACAAGAGGTAGCAAATATTCCAGTTTTCAGTGTCTTTACAACATCATTGAAATGATACGTAATATCAAAAAAATTGCTTTCAGTAAATTGGCAATGGCACCCAGTGAAACTTATATAACTGTCTGGGTTCAGAAGAATACTTGTTTGAATGCCAGTGCTTTCCCAGATTGTGTCAGACACTCCTTTCATGGCTGTAAAAAAAATATCCAGAGCCTTTCCCATCAAATGAAAATAAGCTGGTAGTCTTAATCTTTTCATTAGTGCTAGATAACAGGGAGCTACAGAGAAGATTAGCTGAACTTCTTCATGTTATCTGTTGAAAGAGTCCGCTGTTCCAGAGCTTAACAAGATCCATAAAGTAGAATCTGAAACAAGGAGGAGCCCAGCATGTCAAGAGTCATCTATCGTACAATTCATTTAATGCAATCCTTTCAACAGCTATGCTGCTAAAGACAGGCCAGCCATGTTGCATTTTAAAAGGGCTATTTTTGTAGAACAATGTTGCCCAAAGCATTTCCTGTTCTTATCGCTCCTACAGCAATATGTCTGGAGCTCATTACCAGTAGCTCCTACTTTCAATAGCCAATCTTTTGCAAAAGATGTTCATTCATGTTTTCTCCCCTTCCCCACCAATTTGCCTTGTGAATTATCTGATATCACTGTTGCACTGATTCACTTAGGAAAACACAGACCTATTCACATCAAGAAAAACTGTTGAACAAAAGGCAAATTCTTAGACCACCCACTCACTGAAAATCTTCTGTACCTTGCAGCTAAAAGAATTCAAAATCTTGAAGGAATTCATTGGCATTTTATTATTCAATGTTTGTCAAGTAAGTAATTAAGTGGCCATGTTGAGAAGTCAGACTATGCTTGGTTTTTATTTCTCTTTTATTGAAAGTATATATTAAGAACATTTGGTAACAGTTTTGTGTGTATTTGTTCTGTGCTGATGGCCCCTACATGCTGGTTGCTATGAGCACATGGACTTATCGTGCTTAAATATAGTATCAAAAGAATAAAACAATATAAATGTAACACATTTTGAAAGCTTCATGGGTAAAACTAAATTTATAGAAAACGTCTTGGATGTGTGAATGAGGATAAACTAATGAAAGGCAGTCAAATATGTGGTAGGAGAAGGGAGTTTATGAACCAAGATGTCTCTTTCAGGACCACATTCTCAGAGTCTCATTGATGGGACTGGACGAACTGAAGTCCTGAAGTGGTTAATGGAAACCTGAAGCAAAACATAGTAAAAAAAAATGCTTTTATTGAAGCTGTAGTTCAGCAAGTGGTGCAAGCATGTGCCTATCTTTAAGCACAAGGTTAGTCTTATAGAGAGAAATCCTGCCTTCACTGAGGTTACATTTCACATTTCTCAGAGATTCCCCATGGTTCAAATCTCTGCTCTTAGCCATTAACTTCAGAAACCTTCATAAGCCGCACCCACGTCCAAGACGGCAGACTTTGCAGGCAAGATTTTTCAAGGGCAATTTTCACAGAGGAGTCTTGCAAGCTGGTGGGAATTGCATGCCTGCCTCCCTGCTTCTTGGGCAAGCTAGATGTTAGAAACAGGGAAGTGGTGTTCACACAGACTCTGTGAGGCATATAATTTTCATGCCAAAATCAATGGAGAGGGACAGATTTCTTAGTTCCTTGATCAAAATTAACATCTGTGGGACAGTCTACGTCTCTCCGTTGGCTTTACAGGGATTATGGACTTTAAGTTCATCCAGTGACTTTGATAGCTCCACCGTGGCCTGAGACGGCCAGCCTGCTGGCCACCACACACCCACCCCAGGCCAGCCCCTGAAGGAGCGATCACACCAGACCCTGTGCCACACCATTTCAGCAAGCTAAAACAGGAGCAAACAACCCACTTTTTTGGCAGTGGAGTTCTCTGATGATTTAAGGTGATGAGCCTAATTGCAGTGCACCGGCTGCGAGGGACAAGCAGAAATGACCTGATCAAGGATAAGAGGTAAGGTGGCACCAGAGCAAACATCGGCTGCATCAGCTTGGACATGGAATTCAAACCCCGAGTTAATGACTTAGATGCTCAAAACATGAATGCAGCATTGAATTCAAGTCTGAAACACAGAAACTTGATCTCAGCCTTTGGATATACTATTGGAAAAAATCCAAATGCAGAAAACACAACACAGTGTAAAAAATGTGAGTTGTAAGACCCCAGTGCCACAAAGACTTATCCACAGGCTTGTGTGTCTCTTTGTATTCTAAGTGACACTTCCAGGAGTATATTGCCTCGTAAGAGAAATACTGCCATCAAAGCCTGATATGCCACGTAAGAACATGTGAGTTACCAGGATATATTTCTAAGTGATGATCAAAGAGTGGGTAAAAATAGCACATTATCTAATTTTGAGGATTTACATTTTACAGTGAAAGAGCTTTTAAGTGTTGCCAGTAATTAAAAACAAAGGAAAAGCTCATAAACGAATGGAAGTCATGTAGGCATGAAGAGTACAGTGTTCAGAAGTGACAGGTCTCCTGTGTACCAGTTACTGCAGGGTTAAGAACAAAATAATTGCTTCCTAAAATAATTTAACTAAATGCATGTTTTTTCAGTAATGGGCAGTCTGTTACTGGAAGTAGGCATAAATGTACCACTATTTGTACGCATTATAAAATCTGGAGAAGTGTTATATTCAGGAATTCCCCAGCACTGGCTCTGCAATCTGAACCTCTGAGTCAGATTCTGACTTCTTTTGTACTCATTCAGCACTTATATAAACCCAGTCAACTTAACTGAAAGACCTGATTTTTACAGTGTGGGATTGCAACGAGGTTTTATTCTCTCTAGGGTGTTTTCAAGGTAGGCAATTTAAAATACTGTAAATCAGAAGGCTAATATACAGCCCAGTAGATTCTTCTGACCTTGTCCTCACAGTGACAATCTGAAAGCAAAGTGGTCTGTTGCGCCTTCAGCACATGTCGGCAGGAGCTTGGAAGAAAAGAAAGGGAAGGCAAGAAGCTAAGACGCCCAAGTTAAAAAGCTGTTTTGCCAAGACTCTCTATATTATCAAAGGGTAGGGTCTAAGGGCAGAGCCCTCCCTTTCCCTCCTCACCCACCATAGCCTAACACTCACTGCGCCAGCCAAAAAGAAATGAACCTCCCTCCTTCCTGCCAGTTCAGTTTCAACTCAGGTCGGTTCCTGGATCTACTTTAGCACGTGGCCATACGCATGTTGATGTTGGCACAAGGTGGGGAGAGGTGGAGAGGAGCAGGAGGGCAGGATTGCCTTTTCCAGGGGCATTGTATTGTACGTCCTAGTTTTATTCGCACTGATTTTCCTGTGTGAACAAGCCTTGGCCCTGAATTTCCTCTCCTCCTGGCTATTGTCATTGACCCACCCAGTCACACAAGTGACAAAAGGATTAGGCATACCTTGTCTGTGTCCACTCAAAGCAGTGGAAAAAATCATAAGAAGTTTTATTATTAAAGAATTATGACCATTTTATATTGCTATAGATTAGTGGAGCTGGACTGTGCTACAAAAATCATATTTTTAATGCAAACACATTAACGTATGCCACACTTGAAGCACAAAATTTAGGATATGTTAATAAATGGTTTTTTGTGCTATTTCTACCTCAACTCAGAGGTTGCCAAATATCTTACAAGAAAATTATTTCTTAGCAGAAGTTTTGAAAAGTTTGAAGTTTTCATATAAGCATTACATTTTTTCAGAGCTTATTCCAAAACAAATGCTTAGCACTGAGACCACTGAAAGATTAAAAAAAGGAAAGCTAAAAAACTGTCTTAAACTTATACACTTCAAAGTAATCTAGATTTAAATTGCTATAGCCTGAAACAACTCTGCTGCTCTCAATGTGAGGGGAATTATGTCCTGCATATTCAGACATGTTACAGGACATATACATTATGAGAGTTTTCAAACCGCTGCTTTCTCTTCTTAAGGATGCATGACCTGAAATTTGTGCTTTAACTTTTGCCCAAACCACTGGTTTTTTACATTATTTGTATCCCATACCACTAATGAACTAAGGGTACATGAAAATCTTTCAGGTTTTGAACCTCAACAAGCTTTGCCATGAGCGAGGCAGAAGTTCTGGATTTGTAACAGAAGCCCAAACGGAACAGGCTTTCTCTCCTCCTGGAGAGGAAGGCCCTCTGGGCCTGCTTTCTCTCCACAATTTTGATGCAGGTTTGGTTGAAAACTTATTTTCAGTCAAATCTCCTGTTTCTGCTTGCTCATCGCTTTCTCTGGATTACTTCTCTGGATACATAGCCATGAACTCACATACTGGGCTCATCATATCGGTGATTTTTTTTTAATGCCAATTTGTTTTGAAAACTTTGAAACAAAACCATTCTGCTATCAAATTTAGGCAAGCATTCTTCTTTTGCTGCATTTCATCATTTTAATTCGCTACAATGTGAGAATTACTGAGAGGATACGTTACATAGCATATAGAAATTTCTTTTGTTTAATTAGTTCCCACTGAGTACATTTTCCTCCCATGAGCCATTTGATTAATTTATTTAAAACCCAGTCTACAAGACCATGTGAGGTGACTAATATGAAAGGTAAACTTGCGTTTAAGAAAAACAACATACTAGGAAAGTACAGAGGAAAAATTCCCACTGGCAGAGGTCTCTTGTATTTGGAAGTTCATTTTCCCATTTCTGTCTGGGAACAGTGTTGGAAATGAGGTTCAAAGTAGCAAGACAAGTACATAATGTTAAAAAGCATTAGTTTATACAGCAATTCTTATTGGGCTGTGCCCTTCAGTCGTGCCTCTGAGAAAACAAATTGAATTTCCTGATTTCAAATGGCAAACTCTGCTATTACATACTTTGTGATTTCAAAGAGCATCTGTCATCACACAAAGACAAATACATTTCTTGGAGAAACATCTGGTGCTTTTTTAAACATGCCTCAGGCCAGGTCTGCGCAATGAATGAAATATGTACTATAGATAGAGTGTTATTTAGTGTTGCTTTTCATTTAATCAACTGTGTGTGGAATGTTTGTATTGCGTTAACTATCTCTAAAATATTGGCTCTCCTACCACTTTGGGCAATTGTTGCCTTTTAAAAAACCAAAAAATTATGCTTTGAGTATAACAACAGAGAGTAGTAAATCAGCTCTACTTGATTTCCTGGTTCCTTGCAGGATAACTGTGGGAAGGGCAGTAGATGTTCACACACTTCTTTTTTAAGAAGGCAAGTGTTTAGTCTTTGTGTTTCACAAAAACCAGCAATAAGCTCTGTTCTTTTGTCTGTCTGAATTTGCAATAGAGAAATGAATATACATCCAACCCCACCCCTCAACTGAGCTAATATCAAAAATCTGTACTGTAGTTCAGAAAAGAACACATAGGAAGCTAATGAGCATAGCTGTACCCCTGAAGCCCATTTGTCAGATTTTGATCATTTTCTTGGGCACTTCTTGCTGTGATGGCATTAAACCAGCTGGTACACCTTCCGAGGCACTGTCACAAGCTCATTTGTAATGTTGCTCTTATGCTGAAATTCAGAGCGGTGATGGCTATTGAAGAGCTCCTTGATTGCTCTTTGTGGTTAGGCTTCGTCATGTCTCATGTCTGACCATTTCTTTCACAGTAAATTTATAAGCGGAGTGAATGGACAGGGGCAGTGTCACACAACATGAATAAGGAAGCTGCTGGGAAACTGATATATGGCATACTGAAAGTTAATATGAAAGCCAAAAAGAGAGAAGGGGAGCACAAGGATGGAAAGGAGGTGAAGTGTCTCATCCAGATCATGTGGAATGACCATAATGAGAGATTCATACCTGGGATGAAACTTCCCACTTTTCTCGAAATGAAGGGGCTGTGCTCTGGTTTTGACTCACTCTATTACCCTGTTGGTGTGCCCCAATACTGGTCCAAACATTTTCAAAGACTAGTTTCTGGATATGATGCAGGCACATCTCATTGTCCCTTTACACTACCCTGGAATGGCACACATTCAATGAACAGAATTGTCTAATCCATTTACGTCGCACTTCTTTCACTGTAGGGGAAAAGGGCAGTATTTCATCTGCATCCTCTAGATTCACATCCTGCTTTTAGGTGAATGGTTCAGCAGTCAAAAATGCAACTACTACGCTAGTATAAATATACTGGATACATTTGGAGGACAAGGAACCAAAATAGCAAGTATGCATAAATAGATAAGTCATAAAGCACTGAAAAAACACTGAATGGCAGAATCAAGCTTAGTGTATGTCTACACTCAAAACAAGACAAAACAAAAAGGACAAACAAGACCTCAGAATGCATAAACAAATAATTGGAACTCAGATACAAAGATCTATTGCCAGGCAATGTAACATCCTTCCCACTGAAGTGCCTTTTGCAAGACTGTCTGTGAATCAAATTTTCTAAGCCAACCCTTGTTCCCATTAAGGGTGACTGTCAACTAAAAAAGTAATTTAGGAATGAATGAGAACTATCATGCTTAAAGGCATAAAATAATCTCAGACTAATAGGGGTCAGTAAGAAACTTCCATGAATAGGAAATTATTCCATACAAGTGCCTGTACAGCTTTATCCACATTCTTCTGAGGTAAGTAAAATGTGTCGCTGTTGGGCTGAAAATTGAACATAGAGAATAGTGATCTCATTTGGGCAGTTTAAGAGCTTTCTTATCCTCTACAAATGGGAAAAGAAATTCAGTAGACATCAAATATTTCTTTTGAGCTAAATTCTTTGTGTGAGCATAGTATTTTAGGAAGAAAAATATTCCTTTCGGAGGACAATGGCAGCCTGGCTAGCAGTATTGTATAGCACAGACATTCAACAGGCAGCTCAAATTACAAAGAGCCTTTACACTGTCTAAGCCAACGATCGTGAAGTGTTTGTACTGATGCCAAGTTTTGCACTGACAGATGGCAGTGGTGGGCATTAGTGGCAGTGAGCTACAGTGCTTTTTAAAGTATATTTGGCACCAGATGCTGAAAAGGTTTGCCATCAATGATCCAAGCCACTTCATTTCAAATCTAATGGCCATTAGTCCAGGAATGTGCGATAACATGTCTAAGATGAAACCATTATTCTCTGCTCTCAGAAACCATGTGAACATTTTAAGATGACAAATAGCAGTGGCCACAGCAGGCTGCTTGCCGTGAGCACAGAGCACCAGCTGGTGTTGGCATCAAAGCTAATCCGCCAACCTTCCCCCTGCCACATGCACATCACATGCCCTGACCCTTTGTAGGGCCATCACTAGAAAAGCTGCAGTCCTGCCCTACACCTGCCTATTGGATCCTACATGAGGCAGACGTAGCCTGGGGATGTGCAGGAGGATTTATCCTTTCAGGAAGGTCTGTTCCTTATGCCTCCGAGCAAGCAGTGTCTGGTGCTTCCTCTCAGCACTGACTCACACTGCCACTCTCCTGTGCTACTTCATCTGCCATCCTCTGGGCAACAGCAGCCTCATGTTTCCATGATTTTATGACCATCATCTTCACCCAGTAGTCTTGGTATAAAATTAACCTATGATGCAAAAAATATTCCTTCTCATGGTAAATCTGCAAGCATAGATTAGTCCTCCGTACTCAAGTTTGAATTCCGGTTCAGCTATAGTTCAGACAAATTCAGTTATACAAATGAAATAACAAAATTACTTAATTTCCTTGATGTTGTCCCCATAATGTAAAGTTATCAAACTGAAAGAAACAAAAGGTTAAATAGGCTGAATTACTGGGCAGAATTATGGATGGCTACATGATATGGATGCAAATAAAGGTGATGGGGAAATTTAAAATACACAGAACTGCAATTATTTTGCTTTTAACTAATGTAAAGCTAAGAAATATCACAGAATAGAGAAAATGACTCCAGTCTGACTATAAAGTAAATGAATAAAATATCCCACAAATGTGTAGTTCTAGGTATTAAAAATGCATGTATATATTTGTATGCATTTATGTATTTCTTTGAACACTGAATATTGTTTGATTTCTCTGTTATTTCCACAGATACCAGGTTACTAGGAGGGACTAAGCAGACCAAATAACAACCCCAGATGGGCAAGGGAAAGTCTCACGTAATCAGGGAGATTGTGTCAGTCCAAATAAGAATTTCCATTTGTATCGAATTTCTATTGATTTATAATTGCTTTAAAAACCTTTCTTTCAAACAGCTTCCTCTTGTGGGATGTTTCAGCAGTGAAGTATAGCTACTGCGCTCCGGTGTCCGTGAGCCCCCTGACTGTAGGGACCAGCGGCATCTCTTGAGTGACTCAGTCTGGGAGGTTTGGGCCGGCGGAGCTGAACCTAATGTCAGGGGATGAAGCCAGAAACATCTTCGGAGCGGGGCTCTGTGCGGGCATCATTGCCCCTCTCACCCGCTGTGGCATTCAGGCAAGCTGCGGTGTCCATCTGCAACCAGCCTGGGGCAATTTGTCAGTGCTGACTTGTTAATTAATTTATTTGCTCTGGCTTACCCTCAACAGGTTACAATATTTTGTTTGCTGTAGAAGATGACAGAAAAAGATGGGAAAGTAAGAAAACTTCCTAAAGCCAAACAAGTGGGGAAAGGAGCTTGATGTGGTAAGAGCCAGTAAGTCAACGAGATGGTCCTTGGAGGCAGTGTGATGTAGTGACAGAGCAGCTGGAGAAAAAGAAAACTCACAGTGTGATTTTCAACAAAGAAGGAAGATGTGGTGAGATTACAGGAATCAAACCAGGACATGGATGTTTTCTTGTGCTAAGGTGTGGGATTTTTTCTAAAATCCTTTTAATTTCCTCATTCTTTATTACTGACAGAGTGTGGGCTTATACAAAATTTTATACAGTTCAATGACTAATACATGGTAGGTACGTTGAAAGATATTTCTTTTGTCTTTTTAACCAGAAATTGACCTCGTGGGAGTGTTCCCCATAATGCCTATCAATAAAAATGAGAAGTTATGGACACGTTGCAACAAAACATGATTGTCACTGAAAAAAATTACTATGGTAAGAAAATAACAAAATATGCCGTTAGATGCTTTACACATACTTGTAACTCCAACAGCTTAAATAAAGTAAAAACTATCAACCATATTTTCCTCCAGGTCCAAGTCTCTATTTTGACAAAACTGTTCCATTATTATAACTGGTCAGAGTACTTCTTTCCCTTCAGAATATTTCCATTAAAACAATTTTATCCCATAAATTGTATTTCCATCAGGTTTTATTGAAAACACAATATTTTTGTTAGAAAGTGCTTCTGGTAAAAAAAATGTTATTTTTCAGTAGTTCTTAGTATTCAATGGAAAGAAAACCCATTATTGAGAAAAAAAATTATTAACCTTACTCAGTTTTTAATTGGAATAAATAATGAAGCAACACAGCAGGATCAAGATGTTAAGAAGCCACCTGTACAGAATGATTTCCAAATTGAAATACAATGACCTAAGGCCAAGTAAGGGTGACAAAATTCCAAAACTTTGCAAATAAAACTGAAATTTATATTAAATTAATCCCACATTTGAAATCTGTTGTTCAACTGTTTATGTTATTTTGTTTTAGCTTGATAAGATCTACAGTTGAAAATGGATTAATATAATGGAAAGAGACATACAACACACAGAGATGATGTAAAAAAGTAAATTAACTCTAAAAAGCAAATTACTTTATTGCTTTTTTCTTGATCATATAGTTACAGATGGCAAAACAAATGTTTTGTGGAAAATTAAAAAATGTCCTAGAAGGACAAAGGAAATTGAAGAACATACCTGACACACATTAATAATTGAAGTATACATGAGTTATAAGTACAAGCTTAAGAGTCAAGAATTAGGAGATAAAGCGTGAATAATAAGATCCCCAAACGTTCTTGTAAGCTAAAACAGAAAACCTTATCTATAATACAAAACCAAATGTTAGCTTGTGGACATTCTGCTGTATACTGTAACAGCGACACTCAACAAGTACCATTTCTGTCCTTTTATTTATGCTGTTATGCAAACATCATTACCCTCACTGTAAACCTGGAGAACTGACCACAGCACGGTGGGGATGAGAATACCAGTGAGCCAAATTTTCCTTTCTTCAGATAGCAGCTTTGAAACTCTCTTCCTGCTGTGTTAGGCTACGACTCCCTGTGAGCCCTGAGGCAGCCCCACTGCTGATGGAGGGGCTGCACAGTAATCTAGGAACATCCCATCCCAAGCTCTACGTTATTAGTCAGTCCTGTGGTTAACTGTGCTCCTGAGCATCTGCTGTCCTCGTAGGAGCTCCTTTTCAAATCAGAGAGTGCATGAGTTTGTTTACATCTCTCTTTTTTTCTCCATTCCACATAAACTTCCTTTGACCTCAGATGGTCCAGCAGCTAAATGTGTCTCTTCTGCTATATAAGCACATCCCTCTGATTCTCCTTTTAGTCCATCACTTTTTGTTCTTGCAAAAGACCTAAATCCTTTTTATTCTTTTTGAAAATTTCTCACTTTGTCAGTTATGACCTTTTGATCTGGCCATAGATTTTCAACTCTCCTTTTTTTTTTATATACATATATATAGTTGGAGGAATCATTTGTCTCAGCCTCAGCCATACTGCTCACCATTCACATTTAAAGTCCCAGCATGACTGGGGTGTTCTCTTGCTTTAGCAGATACTTTGTAAAGCCCCAATCAACTCACAGCTATCTCTCAGCACATTGAAACTGTTCATAATTTTATCATGTCAGCCAGAACTTACCAGCTGGCAATAGAAATCTTTCACAAAGCAACATCCACGAAATCCCAATGAAGAAAACAGAAATAATGGGAAGTGATCATGCCCCTGTACTCGGCACTGGTAAGGCCACAC
>NW_008795527.1:5469319-5477461 GCF_000699145.1 Aptenodytes forsteri
GGTTGGACTCGATGATCGTAGAGGTCTTTTCCAACCTTAATGATTCTATGATTCTAATTTACAGCATATACATTCTTATTTAATATATGAGAGTACTGCTATTCATTATTATGGAAAATAATTGTTCCCAGCGCATAAGTATTATTAAGCCATGTATCAGCTATCATATTTATAGGTAATATATATCATGGAACTAAAAAAAATTAATTTGCAAAACTTCAGTTTTAGATGATAGCTTGGAAACTTGTAAATTCTTCTGAAAAAGATTAAAGTCTGCTTTGTTTTGGTTCAGTTAGATCAGGTAGATCTCATTTTCCATACTTGTTTCTCTTAACACAAACATGTAACAAAGATTAAAGTCTGCTTTGTTTTGGTTCAGTTAGAGATCAGGTAGCTCATTTTCCATACTTGTTTCTCTTAACACAAACATGTTACAGACATCAAACTATATAAAAAATATCAGTTCTTTTTAGTTAAGACCAATTTTAGCACAAAGTTGTGGCTGAGAAACTTCTGTTTTTGTATTATTCAAAACTTAACTATGTACTTCATTAATGAGCCAAAAAAAAGTAAATCAACTTCAGAAGACAATCACTTCAGTACTGTAAGATGAACCAGGTACTTTCTGAGCAATAGTGTTTATACAGTACTGACCTGATTGTAACATTGAAGTGTACCACAGTTATCTGGTCATCTAGTTCAACAGTAGCAAAGGAAATATAGTTACTTAACGGAATTGTTTTCTTCTTTTTATTCTACCCCCAAAAAGTCTTTTCACCAGATCAGAATGTACTATCATGGTCATCCAGCCTTGCCTCTTCCATAGCCCTGCTGCGGCATTTTAGCTTTGCTCCTTTGAAAAGCCCAGAACTGCTGCTCAGGCTAGAACTTCTTTTTTGTTAGAAAGATGCAGGTTATAGAGTTTCTTCCAAAGATCTATATAAACAAGCTCGAGGAGAAAGCAGAATGCAGATATTAGTTTAAAAATGTGAATAAGTAATAGTTATAACTTCCGCTGTCGTCTTTGTGAAGCTGGACTTGGGAGGCACTGCACATCTGAAAAGGAGGAACAGCAAAGAGCAAACTAAAGTCTGTGAACAAAGTGATGATCAGCTGGTCATTGATGCTAAATTCTCTCAATTTACATGGGGGAAGAAATGTTACAAAGCTTTCTGTGACCAAATGAAAAAGTAAGTTTCTGTAACAGCAGATGCAGTTTTGGCAGGATATTAGATAAATCTGCAGGAAATAATGTGTGTTTAAGGTATTGCAAGCAGTGGATTTATAACAAGATGAAGAAGCTCCAAGCCACACAAAGCATAACACAGAGGCAATCTTGACAATGTGGATATGTTAGCACTTTTACCAACTGCTACTGTTATTGCAGTGTGCGCTCTCCTGCTATTCTATCACACAGGTACAGGGAAGAGTTTTAGTCTTCGTAACAATAAAGACTGTGTAGTAGCACTCCATTTTTAATACAGAAAACACCATAGACATAAGGATGGCAAGAGATATTTTTTTCTCACTATCCATTTGTCTATGGTGTTGTCTGCATTAGAGTAAAAGACGTGCACATTACAATAACAGCTCTGTCAAAGATGTTCTCTAAATAACTTCCCCATATAGAGGTATACATATACATTTCCCCCTCATATACCTTCTTAAGTTACACAAAGTTCAACCTATATGACCAAGTATGTTTCTGATTAAGAAGAAGTAGATCCCTGAATCTCTATCACTACATCCTTTGCTGGCATAATCGCTTGTCATGCCAATAAAGAAAAGGCTCAGCTTAGTGAGAAATTGAGGAGGGCATATTCTTCTTCCTTTGCCAGGTCCCGAATTCCAGTATACTCTGTTGAAATATGAATTTGTACTTTCAGCCCTCGTGACTGGTTGCCAAAATGATCAGTCTTCTTAAAAAGTGTAATTAAGCTATATAATATCAGTCACAGAGCTGACTCATGTCAAATGGCCCAATCCTAAGAAGTTCTGAGAGCTGCAAATAAATGCTCAAAATTTCAGTTAGAAACCAAACCCAAAGTGTATCTCCCATCCAATTTCATAATCTTTCTTAATTTTGAATGTTAACTTAGCTGAATTTTGGCTAATACAGTTGGAAAGAATTAGTGGTTTCTGCTTTTAGGTATGTGTGTGTAGATATATATATATAAAAAAATGTGTGTGTGCGTGTGAACTGGACAATAATTTCTCATTTCTATTGTGTGTGACATTACAGATGTAAGGATGGGAAATGTTTTCTTATGAGGGCTCTATATACAAATAGAATTTGCAGAATTAGATTTTTATAAAATGTCATAGGTATTTTAGTCACAGAACTGTGCTGAGGAGGAATCACTCATATCCATCAGATGTTTTGAAGCTAAAGACTGGTATCAGAATCTCACCAAGATAAACATGCAAGCTAAAAGAAGGTTTCTTTTAACTTTGATCAGAATCAAGACCTCAATCTTCCCAAGAAATTCCAGAGTCTGGATTTGATGTTCTCATACTATTATTTAGCAAGATAATTAGATTGGAAGTGTGGTTTTCTATGTAGGAATATATCCTGAACAAACAAGGAAGTCTAATAATAAATGGGAATACCAGAATGCTAAAACAAAATACATAGCAATTACATCTTTTATCAATACAGTTTGAAGCTTGATACCTTGGAAGATTCATGTTTTGCTCTAAATTTAGAAACTATGTCACTATGAACTGAAAAAATAGCATGTTCTATTCTCTTCAGAGAACCCAGCTGAGTCCCCAAATGTAATGAATTAATCAACTTAAAGGGTGCCTTATGTCAAACTGTTGTCTCCCGAGTGTGAGAGATTTAAGCATCACCAGATGTGTTGTCCAGCTACTACTACGCACTGCAATGATGTCATACACAGTTACTGATTCTTTCCAAGTCAAGTCCCCCTACTCTTTGTCATAAGTTACGGCAGTCACTTACAGGGATTTTACAAAGTAACTCGCTGTCCAAAGGACTTGAAAATACAAAGGAAAAGAAAGAACAGATCAATTCAAGGAAAAGTTCACATTCCTTGTTACAATTAACATTGAATATTAAAGATAGTGTCAATGTGCAGGATTTAAAGAAAAACAATCCAGGATATGCTTCGTGTTCTGTAACATATGCTGGACTAATGCCACAGGACAAAACTGATAAGGTCTTACTAAATGTCACTTCATGCTGAATATTATTTATTGTTGTTGGCAATTATGCATGTAAAAATAGGCTATTTAGACAATAAGGATTTCTAAAGATGTGTCATATGTTAAATATGCTAAATGTCACATTAAAGCTGACATGGCTATGGCTCAAGGCAAAAACACTGTCAAGCTGCCTATGACCCAGATGTGGTATATGTCATCAACCTGATTGTTTCTGTTTGACTGTAGTTTATAGTGCATAATATTGCGTATCAAATGTCCTGCAGAAGTGCTGCGTGCCATGAAAGAATTCTTCTTCCCCTTTTGTTACAGCTGCTGATGGACATTGAGGATATGTTTCAGTTAGTGCTAGCTTCCCTTTCATTGGGAAATATGTATATATACATACAAATATTTATATATATGTGAGAAAAGTAGAAGTAAATAAACTGGAATAAAATGAAATTACTGTGGAGGCATACTCCTCAGAGGAAATCAGTAGCACTGCACTGTGTAACCTTACTACAGTAGGCAGACTCTCTGGAGGAGTTGTGAAAGTGTGGGAAAGCTAAGATTTTTCCACTGAAGTCTTGTTAGACTGCTTATGGATCAGCTGAAAGTACTCTTTTGATGACATTTTTCACCCCCGGGCATTGGCTTTGTCTTTTTATTAGTGGAGAGAATCAGTGCTTTTAAGAAATAAGTTTAAAGATGCTTCAGTAGCAGTTGACTCAGAAGACTACCGCTGGAGCAAACCATTTTGAGCGGTGATTTATATTTTAATTATCCTTAATATATGGCTTTTTAACACAGCTGGACCCGCATTGCAGTTGTACTGGGAGTCTCTCCTTGCTGGCAGATAGCATATTATTTTTTGCCAGGCAGACTTCTATCACCACTCATAACTTTTTTTTCCATTAAGTGGGATATTTATAAACACTGTTTCAAGCATGCATTTGCAGCCTAAGTTATCAATTAAATCCTCTAGGAGCCATTCCAGTTCATCCTAGAAAATAAGCATTTTTCATGGTTTTATTGTAGCTCTAGAAATTAATGATAAAAATAGTAAAAAGGCTTGATTTGGACTGGAGAGAGCCTTTGAGTAATGGTTGGTGTTACTCCCAGAGAAGACCCAAGAAGGATTTTTACTATTATGTCATAAAATGCCTTTCTGGTTTCCACAGAGAGAAGCTAATGTAATTTTTAACTAGATTCAGAACACTTATCTTCTTGTAGCAGATCAGCTTTAATTATGGCACTTCAAAGAGAGCAGAACAGAACCAGGTCTCTGTCTCTTTCTTCTCCTAACGGGGAGGCCCTTTCACTGGTTTGGTGAAGGGCAGAGGATATACTCTCTTTTCTGTTACTGCTATAACAACTCTGAAGGAGCTTTATGGGGTTCTTGCACCCTTTTATTCTTGTGTTAGGCTGAGCCACAGTCTATTCCCTCCTGCCTAGGGTAAAAACAAGACTACCAAGTGATATAACCAGCACTAGCTGAGAAAGATTTGATGGAGCCATTTGGCATCAGAAGATGGCTGCTTCCTGTAATCATGACCACTCCAACCATAATTTCTTTCACTAAAACAGAATGGGCCCTGACAAATATCAAAATGAATGTGTTATAGTTGCAGAATGAAATGTTCAACATTAAATGCCTTTTTGCCTAAGTAGGAGATAAAGGTAATTACCCATATTGTACATTGTAATGGAAATGATCTTTTATTTGTTTGGCTTCCCCTGCCCACAGCATAAGGAATTTCAAATTTTGGAGCATTTGTTCCAAACTTGAACCAAAAAGAAGTGTTGAAATCCAATGGTCTTTCACAAAACATATTCTTCACACTCAATACATAGAGTGCTCTGCAGAGAACTGGGAATGATAGCTTAGTTCTGGTTTCTCTCTTCAACTGACAAAGCAGAAAGGGGAAGCACAAGCTCTATTTAGTCCCCTGGGGAGTGTATTTAGAGCTCAGAGGTTGCCATGATGGCCTGTGAGGAGAGCAGAAAGAGATGACTATCAGCTTGAGGCACTCGCAGTGCTGGTGTCACAAGCCTCACAGCTTTCGGTGCTAGGTAAGCATTAAGACCAGTAGAGTGACTAATCTCTCCATATGGATGTGGGGGAATGGTGATACTACTTGTGTAATTTTATGCCATTAGGGTCAGACACAATTTGACAGCATGTAGGAAAAAAAGCATTTTTATTCATTGAATATTCATATTCATATTCATTGAATACTTCCGACATACATAAATTTCTTGTCTAAGAATAAATGAAATGCGCTCCTCAAGTTAGTATCTGGGTGTCCCATGCAACTCTATGGCCAAAAGCTCCAAATTTCCAACATATTCCCTGCCAGATCTGTAATGAGTAACTCACTTGTTCCATACAGTTTAGGTGCCTCAGCAGCTCCATATCCCTGGAGAACTGTAAAAACAAGTAGGTGGGAGGAAGCTTCTCCACTTCTGACCCCATCCCACCATTAGCACCCCCCAAACATACACAGAGGCTGACAAAAAAGGCACACTCCCACACATTTTCAGCACATTACCAAGTTTTACAACACAGAGCATGCAAGTCCAAACTTGCTAAACACCTGTTTTATAATTGCCTGTGAAGAAGTGTCTTATACTGTCTTCATGCTCTTTTTACATTTTCAGAGACAGTGGAAGATACAGTCATTCTTACATTACTCTTCTTCTTTGAAGTGCAATGCGAGCCACAGATCTAATGCCTCCATAAGGAAGGCATTGAAATAAGAAAACGATGTAAATCATAAATCTGGAAACCGCTTTTCTGACAAAATGAGCAGGGCTCTAAAGTTAGGCTATTACTAAGGACTTCACGTGATTTATATGGTTATAGCTGAGGTTAGGGTTTGGCACTTCTGGGGCTGAAATTCATGAGTAAAACTAACAGAAGAAGATTACATAATAAAAAAGAAACCAGCTGATTTTACTTCGGTATAGGTTCCCCAACTCTTCAAAAACAGTTCAGCTGACATAATTGTATGATTTTTTGCATTGTGTAAAAATCACAGAAGAGGTTAGCTGGTTTTGATAAAATAGAATCTGCCTCCTAGGGGGAAATTAAATTATACTTCACAGCTGAGAAGTATCCACATGACAAAAAAGCAAAAATCAAAGCAAGTTACAGGATTCCAGATCTCTTCTGAAAGCGTTTTTTTCTGATTCATACCAAGCAGAGGTTGAAATCTTAGCTTGTTTCTGAACACCTACTATAACCTGTCTCCACATAGACTGCTTCAACCCACTGCTGCCCCTTCTCCCTTGAGCCAAGCATCTGTGCCTGTGCTTATGCCAACAGGCAGCTTCTTCATCTCTTTTTAATCTCTGAGCATGATCGAGCTCAGACCTGTGTGGGTTCAGTCCTTGATGGGTCTTCGTTTCTCGTTGTGACTTGGTGCTCCCTGTCGCTTTTCCTGACATAGATAAAATCAACATGTCTTTGCATGTCTCTGTCAGATTTTAATCACAAAGTCAGCAGTATTTACTGTGATGATAGGTAAGAAGACTTAGAAGATAGAGAAGGAAATAAAGGTACAGCATTGGCAGGGAATAGAACTAACGGCCAACTACTAGTTAAGGCCAAGAAGCAGCAAATGTATACATTCAAGTCCCATCCTTACCGTGTCTGCCCAGACAGAGCATTGCCAAGACTTACATACATAAATATATTTATTATTTTTTGCTAGTGATGAAATCTGGGTTACTGAATTAAGCACTGCATAAATGGAGTAACAAAGTTCTCATTAAAAAAGAAGATTATTCTGTAGATAGAAATTATCAACAGAAAGTAGAGAGGAAAACAAGAAACAAAGAAAACAAGGGACAAAGTTGAAGTGATGGGCTCAAAGGAAAACATCACTATAAGAACTGAGGGAACCCAAAGTTTTTTCTTCTGCCTATTTTTTTACAGGATGCAACTGTTCAGTTCTGTAGAGCTAATCTGAAATTTACTCTTATCAGTGGAATTAGACCTGCTGAGGTTGGCCTTGGAAAGAGACATTTTGATTTTAGTTCTTCTGTTAAGATCACTTTCGTGTTCCATTTTCACAGATTGTGTTGTGTTTAAAACAAAGTTGGCTGAGAGGTCTTCTATAGTGTGTTCTTGCTGGAAAATGCCATTTCTTCTAAATCAGCTCTTTTTATGAGAATGAACAAGCTTCAACTTGACACTAGGCTCTTGGCTATACTATTCTTGAAGGCATTTCATGTTTTATTAATAGTAATTCATACAGACTGGGGAGAAAACACTGATTGGAGCAATTGCCTCATGTTCACCTCCCTGATCTGCTGCTGTCAGTGCTGAAGTGAATGCTCTGACTAGCCAGCAGTACTGGAAAGGGCGCTCTCCATCTCTGTTCCAGAATAAACATCCTCTCACTAATTTTTTTCAAAATCTGTGAAAAGTCTTGATGGTATCCCAAAGTTTGTAGGCCTCCTTCTATTCTATTTACACTCTCTCTCAGATAAAAAGAAAACCAAAATGGAAAGGTGCTTTCCATGCCACCTGTGCTTTCCCTTGCTGGCAGACTGCTGTCTACAGCACACTCCTCTGCAAGATTTGCTTCTATCCCTCCAAGTTCTCATTGCTTCCAGTAGCTAGCTGTGGGACTCAGGCTGCCACATTTTTAGGCTTTTGAAAATCTCTGAGTGAGGTTTCACCTCCAAGTCCTGCTCCTTACATACATTTTGAGATGAATTAGTTTACATACAAAGCCATGACAGTACATAAAACACCCCTAACAATCTGAATCACTGATTAAATGTGTATTTTCTGTCCTTCATGTTAATGCAATATTCTGGTATTAGGCTGACCAAGCAATTTGACTTTGCAATCATACCCAGCATAATTTAAGCATAAATAGGGAGCTGTCTATGGGATAGAAGTTCAAAGGTTTCTCCTTAAACCTTATCTATAATAAAAATAAAAAATAAAAATAATAAAAA